>NW_012149964.1:18631-19262 GCF_000956105.1 Propithecus coquereli
AAAGCTTTCAATCTTTTGCCACTAAGTATGATGTTAGATGTCAATTTTTCATTAATGCCTTTTCCCAGATTAAGGAAGTTATTGTTTGTTCTTAGTTGAATCCTTTTATAATTAAAGCATGATGAATCACTCAAAGAGGTGGCTAATATTAGCAAGAGAAACGTTTGTCTTATAGGTGTTTTGCTCTGAGTCTGGAGCAGATGAGGCCACTTCTTCCCTTCTTATCCAATGTTTATGGGACCTGAAGCAACAGCACCTCCCCTTGCCCCAGTGCCATCAAGGGAGAAACTAGACACAACTAGTTACCTGACAGTGAAAAAACAGAGATCTTGAAGAAGAAACAAGGAGGAATATCTGTACCCTAAAGGGAAGTGTAGAGAAATAGTGACTAATGAATTACTGGGAGGAGAAGGAAAAGCAAGAACTGAGAGGTGGTCTCTCTGTCCCTTATGACTATCAGAATTGGACTTGACATAGCTTTATAGACAATTACATTGGAAACATAAATAGTATTTTGCACCATCCTCTGGACTCCATATATAAGCTTGACAATCTAAAAGCAAAATTTTCTTTCTGGTAATAAACTGCATTTTAATAGCACTTTTTAAAAAATTAATTGATTAATTAATTT
>NW_012149964.1:19312-32320 GCF_000956105.1 Propithecus coquereli
TGGGGTAAGGTGATATCTCATTGTGGTTTTAATTTGCATTTCCCCGATGACTAGTGATGCTGAACATTTTTTCATATATTTATTGGCCATTTGTCTATCTTCTTTTGAAAAGCTTCTGTTCATATATTTTGCCCACTTTTTAATGGGGTTGTTAATTTTTTTCTTGCTGATTTGCTTAAATCTTTTGTAGATTCTGGTTATTAGCCCTTTATCAGATGTATAGCTTGTGAATATTTTCTGCCATTCTATAGGTTGTCTATTTGCTCTGTTGATTATTTCCTTAGCTGTGCAGAAGCTTTTTAATGTAATCAAGTCCCATTTACTTATTTTTGTTGTTGCTGTGATTGTCATTCGGGTCTTCTTCATAAGTACTTCGCCTAGGCCAACATCTGGAAGTATTTTTCTAACATTTTCTTCTGGAGTTCTTATGGTTTCATGCCTTACATTTAAGGCTTTTATCCATCTTGAATTAATTGTTGTGAGCGGTGAGAGATATGAGTCTTGTTTCATTCTTCTGTGTGTGGCTATCCAGTTGTCCCAGCATCATTTATTGAATAGGGATTCTTTTCCCCAGTTCATATTGTTGTCTGCTTTGTCAAAGATCAGTTGGCTGTATGTGGATGACTTTATGTCTCGGTTTTCTGTTCTGTTTCGTTGGTCTATGTCTTTATTTTTGTGCCAATACCATGTTGTTTTGGTTACTATAGCTTTGAAGTATAGTTTGAAGTCTGGTAATGTGATACCTCCAGATTTGTTCCTTTTGCTTAAGATTGCTTTGGCTATCTGGGCTCTTTTCTGGTTCCAAATGAAGTGTAGAATTATTTTTTCTAGATCTGTGAAATAGAACCTTGGCATTTTGATGAGATTACATTGAATCTGTAAATCACTTTGGGAAGTATGATTCACCACATAAACAGAAGCAAAAACAGAGATCATATGATCATCTCAATAGATGCAGAAAAGCTTTCAAGAAAATTCAGCACCCTTTCATGATAAAACCTCTCAACAACCTTGACATAGAAGGAACATATGTGAAAATTATAAAAGCCATATATGACAAACCCATAGCCAGCATCATAGTGAATGGGAAAAAGTTGAAAACATTCCCACTAAGAACTGGAAAAAGACAAGGATGCCCACCATCATCACTTCTATTCAACATAGTCCTGGAAGTCTTAGGCAGAGCAATCAGGCAAGAGAAATAAAATAAGTATATCCAAATTGGGAAAGAGAAGGTCAAACTATCGCTTTTTGCTGATGATGTGATCTTATATCTAGAAAACCCCAAAGATTCCACCAAGAGACTGCTGGAATTGATAGATAAATTTAGCGAAGTCTCAGGTTACAAAATCAACATACACAAATAAGTAGCATTCCTATACCCTAATAACAATCGAGCTGAGAGTTACATCGAAGACTCAATACCATTCACAATAGCCACAAAGAAAATAAAATGCCTGGCAATATACTTAGCAAGGGAAGTGAAAGATCTCTACAAGAGAGCTATAAACATTGAGGAAAGAAATAGCTGATGATACAAGCCAATGGAAAAACATATCATGTTCATGGATCAGTAGAATCATCTGCCTAATTTTAAGAATTTGGCTTATGTTTATCAACTGGATGATAGCTTCAAAATAAGTTCATATTGAAATCCAACCCCAATATATTAATAATTGGTAAACATTTGTTGACAAGTCACTGTGGACAATGCATGCTATTAATTTTTGAAATTTACAAAGTATAGCTATTATAGAATATAGTAGAATATAAGGGTAATTTCAATATATCATTATTTGTTATGGAGACCATTTAGGTATTGTACAGATTTCTCTTGGGTCCTATCCAAAAAATATAGTAACTTAAATGTACGAGTGACTTATTCTAAGGAAGTTTTTCTCATATGAATTCTTAATGTATTGTAATGATGATCATTCCATAATTATCAAATCTGAAACTCATCCATAGTTAGTTTTTACACAGATGTGTTTTTTTTTTCTTTCTATTCTACTTAATATGCCTCTGGAAAGTCTCCCTTCTTTGTTAGCTGGTAAACATTTCAAGAAAGGCAAGCTAATTTTAGTATTAACCTAAAGATTCACAGAATGTGTATTTAGAATATTAGAGTCCTTGATGATTACTTGTACAGTGTGCATGAATCACTCTTACATAATCTTCTAGTAAATAGTCACTTAGTCTTTGCTTAAACATGTTCAGTGATGAGAAACCTACTCCCTCATAAAGAATTCCATTCCACATATGAATGATTTAATTGTCAAAAGTTTTACTTTCGTTTGTCTAAACATATACTTCTTTGTAAATCTTATCTGTTGGTTCTAATTATGTAGTCTGGAGCAATATAGAAATAAAATCTAATGAATTGTTTATGCCCTAGAAATTTTATAAAATTTTGGGAACATGAATACATTAATTTGAAAGCTCAATAGATAATATTTACAGTTAGCTGATGTTTTGGATAATCAAAGTCACTGATCCCTTAAAGATAAAGTATAATAGATATATTTTAAAAAGCAGTGATAAAAATATCTACATGTATATAACATATACATGATCATATGGAGAAATAGACATACATGGTAAATGATGCATATGGGATGAAGGGTGGAGATAGGGCTCTATAAGGCTGGTTGAAGTTATTGAAACTAGGTAAGACTATCATAGAAATACAGTATTTAGGAGATGTTATAAACCTTAGACATAATTTAATTTCTAATGATTTATTTTATAGTATACACTCTGGACCAGAGTAGGGAAGTTACTTATCTAATGACTCTGATTTAGCATGTGACAAAGCCTGAACTAGAACTCAGGTATGGAAAGTGTCACACAGGAGAAAATTTAGATATAACAGACATACTTTATGAAGGAGGTAATGGAATCAAGTAAAAAAATGCAGAAAATGATAATCTACCCAACTCAGGAAGAGAGCAGAAGGTAGGTTGTGGCAATAAGTGAAGGTATTGTGTGAAGAAGGTTGGGGAAGATGTCCTTGATGCCCCAAACAAGAATTTTTATTTGTATTAAAAGATATTAGGAACCATTGTGAGGATTAGCGAGAACTCTTCAGAGGCCCTAGTCCTCTGTCTGGTTGATAATCCCCAACAATTACAGAGTCTTGCCCTTTGCTGCTCCTGTGGCTCCTGTTTGCTCAAACAAAAAAGGGCTACTTAGAACTGGAGGAAATGACAAATACCTTATTTTCTTCAAAGAAACAGAAGCCCTCTTAACTGCCTTCATGGGGTTTCAAATGTAGATGACAGTATGGGCCAGACAGATAAATTAAACAAAGCTGGCCTCTGTGTGGCACTGGGGAGTGGTGGGGGTTGTCCAAAGCAGGCAGGCAATGCTCAGCTCTAGTCAGTCATTGTTATGCATGAATATATGGTCAGTGTTGCCAGGTATTCCATATTTTCAGAAAAGATAAGAAAACATGATTTTTATGTGACTTATCTAGCTTACCCAATATCAGACAGCTAATTTTGAAAAAAGAAAAAAGCACTGTGTGTAGCTAAACAAAACACATGTATGGTTAGATTTAGCATATGGCCAGCCAGTTTGTGACCATGATGTAAAGGATATGAGGAGACAATTTTTTAGATATGCAAGGAAAGGAAAGCAAAGTATAGTTTTGCTACATAGGGACTGAAACTAGAAAGTTAGGAACTGAGGATACTCTTGCTGTCATTTATGGAGCCAAAAGATCTGTTATCTACATGCAACTTCTGTATCCCAGTGTTAAACTACAAACATAATTTTTCCGTGTTTGCTAATAACTTCTTTGATCTCATGTGATTTTGGTTTGTCATTGCACCTATTCTGGCCTTAAGCATTCGGTGAACATGGGATGTCTTTCCATTTATTTAGGTCTTTTTAAATTTCTTTCAACAATGTTTTGTAGTTTTCAGTGTACAAGTCTTGCACCTCCTTGTTTAAATTTATTCTTAAGCATTTTTTTCATGCAATTGTAAATGGAATTATTTTCTTAGTTCCTTTTTGGATTGTTCATTGCTAGGGCATAGAAATACAACTGATTTTTAAGTGTTGATCTTATATCCTGCAACTCTGCTGAATTCATTTATTAGCTCTAATAGGTCTTTGGTGGATTCTTTATCATTTTCTATATATAAGATCATGTCATCTGTGAATAGAGATACTCTAACTTCCTCATTTTCAATATGAACATCTTTTATGTATTTGTCTTGCCTAATTGCTTTGGCTAGAACTTCCAGTACAATGTTGGATATAAGTAGTGAAGGCTGGTATCCTTGTCTTTTTTTTTTTTTTTTGAGACGGTCTGTCTCTGTTGCCTGGGCTAGCTAGAGTACCAGGGTGTCAGCCTAGCTCACAACAACCTCAAACTCCTGAGCTCAAGTGATCCTCCTGCCTCAGCCTCCCAAGTAGCTGGGACTACAGGCATGGGCCACCACACCTGGCTAATTTTTCTATTTTTAGTAGAGATGGGGTCTCGCTCTTGCTCAGGCTGGTCTGGAACTCCTGACCTTAAGCGATACTCCTGCTTCTGTCTCCCAGAGTGCTAGGATTATAGGCTTGAGCCGCTGCACCCAGCCAGCATCCTTGTCTTGTTCATGATCTTAGAGGGAAAGCTTTCAATCTTTTGCCACTAAGTATGATGTTAGATGTCAATTTTTCATTAATGCCTTTTCCCAGATTAAGGAAGTTATTGTTTGTTCTTAGTTGAATCCTTTTATAATTAAAGCATGATGAATCACTCAAAGAGGTGGCTAATATTAGCAAGAGAAACGTTTGTCTTATAGGTGTTTTGCTCTGAGTCTGGAGCAGATGAGGCCACTTCTTCCCTTCTTATCCAATGTTTATGGGACCTGAAGCAACAGCACCTCCCCTTGCCCCAGTGCCATCAAGGGAGAAACTAGACACAACTAGTTACCTGACAGTGAAAAAACAGAGATCTTGAAGAAGAAACAAGGAGGAATATCTGTACCCTAAAGGGAAGTGTAGAGAAATAGTGACTAATGAATTACTGGGAGGAGAAGGAAAAGCAAGAACTGAGAGGTGGTCTCTCTGTCCCTTATGACTATCAGAATTGGACTTGACATAGCTTTATAGACAATTACATTGGAAACATAAATAGTATTTTGCACCATCCTCTGGACTCCATATATAAGCTTGACAATCTAAAAGCAAAATTTTCTTTCTGGTAATAAACTGCATTTTAATAGCACTTTTTAAAAAATTAATTGATTAATTAATTTTATTTTATTTTTTTTTTTTGGAGACAGAGTCTCACTCTGTTGCCCAGGCTAGAGTGCCGTGGTGTCAGCCTAACTCACAACAACCTCAAACTCCTGGGCTTAAGCGATCCTCCTGCCTCAGCCTCCCGAGTAGCTGGGATTACAGGCATGCGCCACCATGCCCGGCTAATTTTTTATATATTTTTAGTTTTCCAGCTAATTTCTTTCTATGCTCAGGCTTGTCTCGAACTCCTGACCTCGAGCGATCCTCTCCCCTCGGCCTCCCAGAATTCTAGGATTACAAGTGTGAGCCACCGTGCCCAGCCTTTAACAGCACTTTTAAGCATTAGTTACAAAATTCAGATAGATTACAATTGGTTCTGGAGAGGTGGGGAAGAATTGGTAGTCATATGTTACATAGTACTACCATTTCCCCTCCTATTTGATTGCATGATGACTGAGTCAGGCTGCCCAGGTTAAATTGTGGAAGCATATTGGACATCCATATGTAGGTAACTTGGCATTCAGGAAGATGTAAAGGCTAGAATATAAATTTCAGGGTCATCAGCATAATTAATAAGACTGAATGATATCACCAAGAAGTGAAAGATAGAGCAGAAATAAATCTAGGGATTAAGACCTGAGACCAGCAAAGAAAATGGAGTAATGACTAGTGAGTTGGGAAAAAAGCCAAGAGATTGTAGTGGTCTGGAAATCAAGGAAAAAACTGTTTCAAGGTGGAGTGAGTGAATGTTAACTCTCTCATATGCTGCTAATAGTTTAAGATAATAACTAAGAATTGATTTTTGGATTTAGCAACATAGAATCATTGATAACTTTGACAAAAGCAGTTTCCATGGAATGGTATGAGTGAAAGTCCAGTTTGAATGGTTTATTAGTTTCTTAGGGCTGCCATAACAAATTATTACAAATTGGATAGCTTAAAGCAACAGAAATTTATTCTCTCACAGTTTTGGAGGCCAGAAGTCTGAAATCTACTTGTAGGCAGAGTTCATATCTTTTGAAGGTTCTGAGAGAGTATCTATTCCCTGCCTCTCTCCTAGCTTTTGGTAGTTGCTGGCAATACTTGGTACTCCTTGGTGCATCAGTCCGATCTCTGTCTCAGTCTTCACACTTTGTGTCTTCTGTCATCTTTCCACTGTGCATCTATCTCTGTGTTTCTTCACCTTTCCTTATAAGGACACAAGTCATATTGGATTAGGGCCTATTCTGATCACCTCAAATTAATTACATCTGCAAAGACCCTATTTCCAAATTAGGCCACATGCACAGGTACTAGGGGTTAAGACTTCAACATGTCTTTTTGGGAGACACAATTAAACTTACAACAAATGGGTTCAAGAAAGAATAGGGAAAGAAGAATTTGAAACATTAATTATCCAACACTTTTATAAGCAGAGGATTGGAGGGGCAAATGGGACCAAGAGATTGTTTTTCTTTAAATTTTTTATTTTGTTTTTAAGATGGTAAAAATAATATATTTAAATGTTGATGGAATCGATCTGGTAGAGTGAAAAATTAGCGATGAGAGAGAGGGAGAGAGAGAGAGAGAGAGAGAGAGGAAAATTTCTGTATCAATGCTTTTGAGTCAGAGAGGATGAAATCTAGTGAATAAGCAGAGACTAGATTTAAAGCTTGTTGTATTAGTTATCTATTGCTTTGTAATGACTTTTTCCACAATTTCTGTGAGTTAAGGTTTCTCATAAGGCTGAAATCAAGGTGTTGGCTCAGGCTTTTCTGGGAAAGTATTTACTTAGTGGCTGTTGACAGGTTTCCATCTTTCAAGAGCTGTTGAACTGAGGGCTTCAGTTTCTCACAAGCTGTTGGCTGTAGTTCTCTTTCAGGATTTTTGCTATGTATTTCCCACATGGTAGCTTCACCAAAGCACACAAGCTGAGAAGGCAATAGTGAGAGTCTGATAGCAAGACAAAAGTCATAAGCAAAAAAGTGGCATCTTGTCATCTTTACTCTATTCTATTGGTTACAAGTGTCATCAAAGGGAGGGGATTAGACAAGGGCACAAATACTAGGGAGCAGGAATCATGGGGGTCATTTAAAAAAGTTTGCCTATCACAATTGTCTTTCTTTTTTAAGCCTCACATTTTCACATTTGTCATCTCTTTTTGCCTAGTTTCCAGGCAGTGGCCCAGTTTGCGAGCACTGAGTTGTGTTGACTACTGTATATAGTAATAATAATATTTCCACACTTACTCAGTTGGTCAGCAGATGAGATAAAGTAGAAAATGTGCTTGGAAACAACCTGAACAACTTAGCAATATACTATTTATATTTGCTAAAATGCTACCAAAATCTTCAAGTTACCCAAATGTGGAGATTTCCCTATGCAGTCTTCTTCCGTATTCTTTTGTGTTTCATAAGTCCTATCTATCCTATGGAATTTCTACAAAAAGGTGAAAAAAAGGGGATAAAATGAGATTTTCTTCCACAGGCTGACCTTGTGCCTTTTCACAAGCTAAGTTAAATAGATAAGAAGGTTCATTTTTCTTTTGCAGATAAGGTGTTTGTCGCAACAATTTCTGGGAGAAATAACGTGATTTGACTGGGGAAAAACTCATTCTGATCAGTCAGACTATATCTTTTAACATATCAGCACTGAGCCTCTGCAAGTACTTAAGAATTCTGTTTCCTGCAGACTGCTTTTTGTTCCCCAACGACTTTACTTATTATTCATTTTCATTTTCCATTATCTGAACATTAATGGTCTGTTTTTGCTTCCTTTTTCTCATGCTGATAAGTAATTCAAATAGAAAATTATTTATTGCATGTGTGGAGGAAAATATAAATAAAATGTCAGGAAGCTTGTAACTTTTACAAATACCACCCTGTAAGGGAAATCCTGTACTTAAATCTCAATGGTTCATTGATTATAAAAGGACTCTCTAGTTTACTTCAGGTTAGGCATACTGAAAATGCTCCATTATTTTTGCTTGAATATCCTTGATGGAATTCATCTTTTCTCTCATCTCTTCTTAGTGTCTTCATAATAGAAACTTTTGGAAAAATGTAAATATTATATCCTGGGGTGTGTGTGTGTGTGTGTGTGTATTTTGTTTCTACTTTTAGATTTTCTACTAATTAGATTTTTTTAAAAAATAATTTTAGCTATATTTTCTTAAGCTAGACTTATATAGTCAGGGCTGTTGGCATTGCAGCCACTTAAAAGCTCTGTAAAGAACAATGAGGACATGACAAATCTAGAGGATATTTTTATATAAAGTAGAATAAAGGCAGTCTCTAATCAAATATACCAGTCCAGATAGTCACCAGGCTCTAGCATCCAATGTGGGATCTTTCTCACAGAAAATGAGGGATTTTAAAGAAGGGGACAACTAATGACGCTATGCTTAATTTTTTACTTTTTCTATGTTTGTGACACACACTAAAAGTCTAGCTCACAGTAGCCACAGAAACTACTGATTTTTTAAAAAAGATAGTTAAATAACTGTGTTTTAACTAAGTTTTCCTTTCTTAAAAAATGTAGCCAGAAATATCAACTAAACTGAGTCAGGACCCTGGGTTGTGTTTATCCTTTGCTCCTATCACTTATAAATTCTGTCATAGAAAAATTGTTTAATCTCTCTGAGCACCATTTTCCTCATTATTTGATGCTGCATCACAGGTTCAGATAAGATAGTGGATGGGAAAGAGCTCCGGAGTTATAAAACAGTAAATATGGGAGTGAGGGTGAAGTAATGGTATTGGAAGATGACATAGTTGCCCAACTGGAACCTGCTCTGTTGCCAATAAGTCAATTTCCTTAGTAGAAAGCAAGTCACATGAAGGCATATGTGGCCTAGAAGCAGAGTTAAATGGAACAGACCCAAGTTAAGAATATTTGTCATGGTGAACTTGTGAAATCCATCTATGCTTACCCAAACCCAGAGGGGTTGATCAAAGATTGTACATCACATCAGACATCCCAATTGGTTTAAGTGAGATGAGATCTAGGTGCATTGGCAAGTTTTTGCATAACTGGCTTGGAGAACTGTTAGCTAGCTGCACTAACAAGTTAGCTGCCTATGCTTTTGTTTTTGCTGTTTATAGTCTTTTATGAGCTTGTTTTTTTATAGCATGACTTAAAAAATTCAATGTTATTTATTCTTGTAGTAAACTAAGACAGTATATTAATTTACAATGTTTCTGAAGCCTCTCCGCAACCCCAGATACAATTGCTCTTAAATATTTGTAGTATTATTCTCTAGAGCTTTCTCTTTTTTCCCACCCGTGGCTTTAAAAAAAAGTTTTCTTGTTACCTGTGTTAGATATACTTAATTGCCTACTCATTATCCATTTTCTTTCTTCATTATCTACAGAATTCCTATTTAATTCAGGTAGTCTCTAGCTCAAAACAACTTGATTTCCCTGGTTCCTTTGCAGATATGATTGGCTATGTGACCCAGTACTGGCCAAGGAGATATATGTGATGCTTTATTGGTTGGGGCTTCTAGTAAAACTGTTGTTTTCCTGATTAAAAGGGACAGGACTCAACTGGTATGTGCTTTTTGCCACTCTCCCTTCCGCCTCTTCCTGCAGCAATCCTATGAACATAAAGATGGGAGTCAGTATCCCTGATGATGTTGTAAAGCCGCCACAACAGTTCTTAATAGCTACCTCCAGCATTCTGGTTATGTGAGCAAAGGAAACACATATTTAATCATGCTACTTGGATTTTCTATTACACAAGGCTTAGAACTATTAACTGATACAGAAAGATTTTCCCTTTTTGTGGTTTGCAAAGTCCTGGAAGCTCCTCAGATGAAAATGACATGGATCTAATCCTTACAGGAAAGATTTTTTATATGACTCCTGAATTATCTGTGCAAAGACAAATCTATATGGCAAGGTAGGAAGAGGCTCACAGGGAGACTTTTCACTTTGGGATCTATGTGAACTAATGGGAGATTCCTAAATTTTTATGACCACATTTCTGGTCCTAGGCAAACCTGTGGAAGAAAGGAAGGGTGTCTTTCGTGCCTCACTCTCCCCACAACGCAACAGAGCTAGTCCTTAGGCTACAATACCAAGATAAAGAAATGTGGCAAATAAATTTATTACAGGATTCTAGTGATGGTTAAGCTTTCCTTTTCCCTTTCTGGAAAAGATCAAAGGATTTCTAAGAAAGATATGACTTAATCTGGTGAAATGAATTTCTCCTGGTAGAAGTGTAGGGGTCTATGGCACTAGGTGGAGGGGCTCTTCTGGATCAGAGGAACTTTCTGTGGCTACTAAACTCTCACAGCATTGGTGGTTCCTTAATCCACCTACACCTGGTACTGTAGAGTAATGTAGAAGGAGAAAGGAGTTCTACTTCATTTCTTGTTGGCCTGGTGGTCACGTTTATAATCGTTTAAGGACTAGCAGATACATGCTAACAAAAGTCTCCTTTTTAGCCTTCAGCTTTCCAGCCTTTCCAACTTTCATTTTGGGATAAAATAGTTCAAACCCATCTGCAGATTTATGGTTTCTACTCTCTGTTAGATCCTTGACATTGCTGGATGATCATTGTACTCATCTTTAGTCAACCTAATGATGCCTTGTGTGGCTATTCCAAGCTTCCATATCTATCTTCCATGATCTTATATCATGTCTTCCTCCTTGCCTGATACTCCAAAAGGAGAAGCTATCTTTTGGGAAGCCCCCAACTCCTCTTTATAATCTTATATTTTCATACTTTCATGCACTTTAACTCCTTCCTTCCTGTTCAGAGTAAAGACTTCCTTCTTTTTCAAGGCTAATTCCTTCAGTATCACATTGTCTCCTGTGTTTTCGGGGTACCTTTTCCATTAAATATGTCCCTTAGCCAGGTCAAAACTGCTCCTTCCACAGCAGAATTAATAGAAACTCACCTCAATCAATGACATCTCAATTAATGGCATTTCAGTTAATGGTAAATCCATTATTTTGATTGCTCAGGCCAAAATCCTTGGGGTCATTCTTGCTTTCTCTCTTTCTCTCACCTCCTTGTCTAGTTTATCAGCAAATTCTTTTGGTGAAAAGTGGTTCATATAGCACAGATTTCAGAGGTAGAATGAATTGAATTTTCTGGTGGACTGCATGTTAAATATGGGAGAAAGAGACAAGTCAAGCTTAATGCCAAGGATTTTGGTATGAGCAACTGGGAGAATGGTGGTCCCATACAGTAAGATGAGAAGCACTGTAGGAGTTACAAATTCTGAAGGTAGGATCAAAAGTAAAGTTGTTGACTCTCCTCTGAATCCCTATAGCTCCAGTTCTGTCATCCCTTTGGTATAAGTATCACTGGTAGGATATTGTTGCACTGTTGTCTTATCATTTCTATGATTTAATTTTCTTTCTGTTCATATATTAGTGAAAAGAATCTGTCACATTATTTTTTGTATTTCCCAAGTGACCAAGAATGATGCCTCAACTATAGCAACCCTTAATAAGTATCTATTAATTGCTCTATTGAAAAAATCGTTCTGTTTTATACTATTGTATTTATATTCTTATTAAAACATCCAAATGGATGCATACATTAAGCAGTTAGATATGTGAATATGGAATTCAGAGGGGAGATTAGAGCTGGTGATACATACTAGGCAGATACAGCAAAAGCTGTCCATCACCTTATTTCTTTCTCTCTTTTCATGAAGGTATTTACTAGTTTGAGGTTGATGTGTATCTTTCCTTTGAATTTTGTTTGTTTGTTGGTTTTTAATTCTACTACATAGCCATATCAATATATGGTATTATTTTGTATGCTTTCAAAATTAAATGGAATGCCATATATATAGTTTTTGCAATTTTCTTTTATAATTCAATTTTATTTTTGAGATTTACTTGGTTGATCCAGTTCTCTGTGGTTCATTAACTTTAACAGTTCTCTAGTAATTTATTGTACAACTAAATAAGATTTTAATTATCCCTTCTCTGAACAAGTTAGTTTCTGATTTTTTAATGCAATCAGTGCTGCAATGAACATCATTGTACGTGTTTTTTTTTATATATATATATGCCCATGTGCACAAGTTTCTCTTGGAAATATAAAAAGAAATGCAATTGCCAGCTAATAGGTTATACAGATATTTAGCTTCACAGATGTTTTCAAATTTTCCAAAGCTGTGTACTCACTTACATAATCTATGGCAGGACTTTAGAGTTCCTTTTCTCCATATCTGAAATAAGAATAAGTGTGATTAAGCATTATGTTTACGTTATGTTTTATTAGATACATTTCATCTAGTTAAGAAAGTTTCCATTAATTTCTAATTTGTATATATATTTTATCAAGAAATGTTGAATTTCATCAACTGCACTTTCTGCATCTATTGAAATGGTCATTTATTTGTTCCTTTAATTTGTTAATATGACAATTTGCATTATTAGATTTTCCAATGTTTATCATGTTTACATTTTGGGATATATTTTTAATATTATACTTGGTATCATCTGTCTACCTATCTATTAATATCTATTCATCCATCTAATTTATCTACTTAAATATCTCCATATGGATATCAAGGTTATTGTGATGTATAGGTTTTCCTCCTTTTCTATTATCTGAAACACAACAATTAATATAGAGATTGTCTATTAGTTTGATGGATTTATCTGAAAAGTTATATGAGCCTGATACCTTAGTTTATATGTGGGGCGGTGTAATAGATTTTTGACTTATGATTCAATTTCTTTAATAATTATAGATCTACTCAGGTTATCTATAGGTCTCTTTCTATTCTGCAAGTAATATTTACCTAATAAATTATTGTTTTTA
>NW_012149964.1:32370-33970 GCF_000956105.1 Propithecus coquereli
ATGGTAGCACCAAGACTCAAATGCATCATTTGCCGCTGTCTGAATTGACCATAATATATTCCCCCAATGCCTATTCCTGGACATTTAGGTGTTTTTCACTATTATTCACACTGCTATGCTAGACATCCTCATGGATGAATCTTTTCATCCTTGCCACATAATTGCCTTGGCTAGAAGTGGAATTGCTAGGGCAAGAAGATATGTATTTTTAAGGTTTGCCATACGCATGTCTAAACTGCCCTCTAGAAAGGTTGTAGAGAGAGTGATTTTTTTAATGCTTTATAAACTTTTTATTGTATTAATATCAGATGATGTTTGTAAAAGTCCTAATAACCAGTTATTACTGCTGGCTTATTTTCATTGTAATTAAACAAAATTGTAATTATAAAATGCTTATTTTTGCCTGTTGTTATTCTTAATAATTCCTGCCAGAGGTTTGGATACTGAGCTACGGTCACGCCACTACACTCCAGCCTGAGCAACAGAGCAAGACCTCATTCCTCCCCAAAATAAATAAATAAATAATTTTTAAATGAAGCAGCTTACAGCCTTTAGTTTTGCTGATCCTTTGTATGATTTCTTTGCTTTTCTATTTTATTAGCTTCAGCATTTATTTATTATTACTTCTCTTTTTCTTTGTGTTTATTCTTTTGTTTTTCTAAAATATTTAATAATTACCAAGTTGAATAGCTAGCTCACCAATATTATATTTTTGCAATATTTGATATATTTGTATATATTCAAATACATATTTTCTAAAGAATATATGTCATATGTATAAGAATATCTGAAATGCATATGTGAATTATGAGGAATGAAAATAAAATAAACATCTGTGGATACACTATCCAAACCAATAAATAGAAAACATAACCATTAATGTTGAATAAAAGTTCAGTCCTATTTTAGAACATATCTGGGATTTTGGTTTCATTCAGGTAGAGTGAAGCATACATATCAGAAAACAATCTTCAAAAAAATGATTTATTACTGACAGTTCCCAAGAGGAGGGGGACATGCCACATCATGCAGTAACACATTAGAGAGAACATTGAGGTCAGTTTCAGGCAGAGAGAGAGTGAGTTGGAACTACTGGAAAGCCTTCATTGTATTTTTTTCAGGAATGAATAGATGAGGCAGTATAAGCAGATTGACCAAGTTTAAAATTGACTAGTTTGAATAATTTCAGAGTGCTCCGAGGTGTTGGAGCTGCCCCTAGTTGTTTGATGTCTGGCCCTAGGGTGTTTAGAGCAGATGGTTAGTGTCTCACAAATGTAAGAGCTAGATAAAGCAGATAGGTGGAGGGTAAGGCTGTGGATTGGTTAGTTTGTATATGAAAGGCACATTCATTGGAGAGTTGCTCGGTTATCATTAAGAATCTCCTAATTCTTGGAGGGGTAGTCCTTCCCTACTCAACAAGGCCCCAAGATGTCAAAACATCAGATACAGAAACGAGAAAACATGGTTAATATGCATCCCTAGTACATTTTCCTGATTTTTGTTTTTATTTTTATCTTTTTTACTATATACAGTAAGATACAATTTGTGTAAGGCTCAAAATAATAAAACTAATTAATATATCATTTAGGTATATACATAT
>NW_012149964.1:34065-55516 GCF_000956105.1 Propithecus coquereli
TGCTAAATATTTTATGACTTCTTTCACACATGAGTAACTTAGAAGATTTTTTTTATTTTTCTGAAGGTAACAGTTTGATTTGATTATATTTTTATTATTGTTTAATAATTTCAGGAACTTACTCTTTATAGATACTTTGGTATTTATTAAAACTTTCTGGTGGCCTAACACGTTTGGGAGTACATGTATTATTGCATCCCACACTCTTCTTTTAAGTTCAATTTCCTTTTTTGCTAAAGTATATCTGTTAATAGCTCTTTCTGCAAGGATTTATAAATGATAAACTAAGTCTTTTTCTTAATATGTCTTTCTCTCTCACTTTTGAATGATAGTTTATGTGCGTGTGGCATTCTAGTTTCACAATTATTTTCCCTCAGCATTCTGAAGATACAATTCCATTGTCTTCTGGCCTCTGTTGTTGCTTCCCAAAAGTCTGCTATCATTCTAATTATTGTTCCATCATAGATTATGTTTCTCCTCCCCTTTTTATGGCTTGCTTTTTCTTTTTTTATTTAGTGCTTTGAAGTTTCACTAAATTTTATTTAATAATAATAATTATTATTACTGGTGTTATTTTCATCATTTAAATTCTGCTGGGAATGTGGTGTGCATTAATTTGAGGATTCTTTTTTTAAAAAATCATTCCTGGAAATTCTAGCTATTGTCATTTTGGATATCATCTCTTTCCTTCTTTTTTCTTTTTTCTTTTCTCCTTCTGGACACCTAATAAAAATATTGCACATTCTCATTCCATCATCCATGTCTTTTAAATTCTCTTTTAGGTTTCCTATCTCTTCACCTCTCATTGCTGCATTCTGGTTCGTGTGTGCGTGTGTGTGTGTGTGTGTGTGTGTGTGTTTGGTTTGGTTTTTTTGGGCTTTTTGTACAAATTGTTTTTCAGTTTTAAAATTTCCCTTCAGGTTTGTCTAATTTTTTATTTATCCATTCATGTCTTTAAATTACAATGAGAATATTTTTTCATCTCCAAAAATTCTATTTGAGTCTATAACCAATCCGTCTGTTCCTGCTTTTTTTGTCTTGTATATTTTGTTCTTCATAGCTCGTTTCTCTCTTTCTCTCTCTCTCTCATCTTTTAGTTACATTTATTTCATAATTTATCTATGTTATACTTTTTTAGTGTAGTTAGGTGCTAATTCTCCTGTTTTCTGGGTCCACCATTGTGGAGCATTTCTTCATTTGTTTCATTTTTTATTATAAGCTATATCCAGAGAGAATTTTTTATTTTTGGTGCCTATGTGCTCTTAATTTTTGAAGAGTTTTTAGAAAAAAAGACTTATATTTGCATGTTACAGGTATTGAAGGAATTTCACCAATCTTGGAATAAAATTTATATTAATTTCTCTACATGATATTTCCTATGCAATGTTTATTTTAAATTCAGACTATACATCTTCCACAGCCAGTATTTTGATGTTTCACAAGTGTCTTGTTTTTATGTCCAAAGGCTCAGATAGAAACAGTTTATCTTGTTATTTCCATGCCTATATGAGTGGAGTCTCCTTTTTTTCTGTTCCACCTTCATTCAGTGGTATTGCTTACATCTCCCCATCTCAAGAGGTCCATGTGTGGACATAATACCTTATTTTTTAACTGTTAGGGTGTGTATCTGTGTCCTGATGATCTCTATACTGCTAAGCTCACTATCTCACAACTCTTGGCATCTGGGAATTTTTGTCTTTTGAGCTCAGCTATGTATGTAAGCTTATTTTGTGATAATTTATCCAGCATTTCTAGACCTGTAGAGGGAAGTTCTTATTAGTTCACTCTACATATTACTCCCTATTAATTCTTTGACCTATTGTAATTGGGCTTTCACTGCCAACACTCCACTGAAATTATATCCTAATCCTTAATTTTTGTGACTTCTTTGTTATCACCTATGTTATTTGACATTATTGACCTTTAGATCTTTGAAATTCTCTTTGCATTCTGCAGAATGCAGATTTCTTGCAATCTGTAACACCTCTCTCTTTCTTATTTCTCTGATTATCTTCTGGAAATCTTTGTCAGACATTTTTATCTGCTCCTTTTGTAAAAAGAAATTTTTAAAGAAATATTTAAAACAGAGAAAAAAGTATTAAAAATACCAACACCATGATACCCAACATTGAGCCTAAGTCATAAAACATTACCAAAACATTTGAAACACCCTGTATATTTCTCTTTAATGATATCTTTTTCATTTTCTCCATGAGGGAACCACTATCACAAATTGGATGTTTGCCATTTCCATATATTTCCTTATGTTTTATTACATACATATGCATGCATGAATGATATATAGTATTTTATGTTCTTTTAGGATTTGTATAAATTATGTTATACTGTATGTATGCTGATCAAAATTGTTTTGCTTAATACTATATTTTTGACTTTCATCCATATTGATACCTATAACTCTAATATATTTATTTTCACTGCTATATAGTATTATGTTGTATGAATATGTCACTAGAATTGACTGTAGTGCTCTTAGTCCTTTGTTGCTTTTAGCACATCATTATGTGTTGCAGTTTATATGTGTCCAATTTAGTGGATTTAAAAATAATAAATCTAATTTTAGGTAAATTCAACTTCACAAAGTAAAAAATAACAATATTTTTGTAAAAAAAAACTTGTATTTAAGACAATACTAATAATGCAAGCTTAAATTAACAAGCAGAAAATGGCAGAGCTTAGAATTCTACTCTTGGTATAAACTTGTTGTCAGCCATACAAAACAATACAGAAAATATACATATATAAATAATATCAAGCACATAGGGACACTAATAACCTAATCAAATTTAAAAAGAAGTCAGCTAAAACATGTTCATTGCTCTCAAGTGTAATATTTTAAATACAGATTTACATTTGCTGTTTTAACAATGAACTTAACTTACATGTATGTTTTGCCTTGAGATAATAGCTTATAATAGTATGAAGCCATAATGATTATCAAGACATTTAAAAACTAAGCATGTAGAATATTGAAAATAGTAATAAAATTGTATTAATAATAACAATATTTGAGATCATTAAATTGTTTCATTTTTTCTCATTCTTTTTAATTTCTATTTTTGTGGATTTTTAATTACATGTTGGGTAGAGTAGAGCATATGACTAATTTAGGAATAAATAATATATACATGTTTATTGAGACTATATGCTCAAAATTTTTTTCTGATGGTGTGATGGTTAATTTTGTATGTCAATTTGACTGGATGGAGTAATACTCAGATAGCTGACAAAACATTATTTCTGGATATGTCTGTGAGAGTGTTTCTAGAAAAGATTAGCATTTGAATCAGTTGACTGAATAAAGAAGATCCACTGTCACCAATGTGATGGGCATCATTCGATCTGTTGAGGGCCCGGATTGAACAAAAAGGTGGAGGAGGGGACATCTATCTCCTCCTATCCTCAAACATTAGAATTTCAGGTTCTTAGGCCTTTGGTCTTGAGGACTTACACTGGTGGTCCCCTGCTTGTCAGGTCTTGAACCTGAGACTGAGAGTTACACCATTGGCTCCCCTGGTTCTGAGGGCTTTGGAGCCAGACTGAACTACACCACCAGCTCTCCTGGCTCTCCAGCTTGGAGACAGCAGATTGTGGGACTTCTTGTGTTGCATAATCATGTGAGCCAATTCCCATAATAAATTCATACATATACATTGCTCCTATTCTGCTTCTCTGGAGAACCTTGAGTAATATAGATAGGAGTAAGAATCAAAAATTATGTATACTCTTTTCCTAGGAAATAAATATGAAACTTGGTAATGTTAACAAAGTCTTTTAATTTTTAACCCCTGATATTGTATCTTTATCTTGACTAACACCCTAACCCGTTTTCTTCCCTCCATCCTTGTCCTTGAGTGTCTTAGAATCACCTTAATAATAACTATTCTCTTTTTTTCTTGATAGCCTAAAGATTATTTTGAGCTGAACTATTCTCTAAAGATACTATATTCCTTCACAAATTTCTTTTTAATTCAACTTTTCATGTTTTGCCACGTGAACATGTTTTTATGTTCTGACAGGTGAACACTCACTTTTCCTTTAAGACTCAGCTCAAATTCTAACTTCTCTTTGAAGGTTTTGAATTACTTAGAGTTAAGTTACATATTACTTAATATTATTGTTGCCATGCTGCAAGTACTTAATGAAGTACATTTAATGTATTTGTTCCCTTTTTGTTCCTATTAGTGGTTTGGAATTTATATTTGCATTTTATTTCTTCTTACTAATTACTATTAAATATATAACATGCACACTTCACTTAACACAGTGTAACATTAATTAGTATTTCTACTCTCTTGAACAATACAAGGTCTTTAGATTGCTTTAACTTAGATGAATTGTTTCACGTCTTTCAGGTCATTGTCCAATATTTTGGTTCTATTTTGTTTCTGTATCTTCTCAAATTAGTCATTATGATTTTTTTCTCTTGTTGTAGGCTGACATTGCTTCTTTGGATTTATCAACATTTGCTTATTTCTCTACTTACTGTTTTTTGTATATCTGAATATGTCTTTCTTTAATGCTCATTTTTAAATATTGGTTTCACTGGATATAAAATTCTAGTTAGTATTTATTTTCTCTTAGTACTTAAGGTTATTATTCCTCTGTCTTCTGGATTCCATTCTTGCTGTTCAGAGGTTTGTTATTAGTCCATTTGACATTCCTTTGAAATTAATATGCCTTTTCTCATTAGTTGCTTTTAAGATCTCTTTGTCTTCGATTTTCTTTAGCTTCACTACGATATTTCTCTATCTATCTTTCTCAACTCTAATTGAAACTTGGCATTCATCTTCAATCTGAAGATAAAAATGTCCTTAAAAATTTTTGAAAGTTCTGTTTTTTGTATTTATACAATACATTCAGGTATTTTGTAGAGGGATGTATTTAAAGTTATATATTCTACTTTATTGCCAGAAACTGAACTGGTCCATATTACTTATCATATTGTACTGAAAATTTTTTTTAAACATTTCTCTTTTTCTATGAGTTCCTTTAAGGTGTGGAGAATGTCATATTCCTTTTTGTATCTGGCACCTGCCATAGTGCCAGTACATAGTGAGGTTCAATTATTGTTAATTTAAGTAATACTTCTTGGGGAAATTTAAAGCAAAATACAGATGGTCCCGGACTTATGTTGGTTTGACTTGCAATTTTTCAACTTTACAATGGTGTGAAAGTGATACACATGAAGTGGAAAGCAGTAGGATATTCTCTCATGATGCTGGGCAGTGGCAGTGAGCTGCAGCTCCTAGTCAGCCACACAATCATGAGGGTAAATAACTAATACTCTACAGTGCACTGTGTTGCCAGATGGTTTTGCCCACCTGTAGGCTAACATCAGTGTTCCGAGCATGTTTAAGGTAGGCTAGGCTATGAGGTTTGATAGGCTAGATGTATTAAATATCTTTTCAACTTACAATATCTTCAATTTACAATGAGTTCGGTAGTTTTATCATCATAAGCTAAGGAACATCGGTAGTACCTTTTCTGAATTACCTGAATTATTTTAAGTCAAAGCAAGCTTGCTTTGTTGTCTGTTACTTGGGTCATTTCACTAAACATACATTTTATTTTGTGTATAAAGACTGCTTGAATTCCTTTTCCCCGGTTTGTATATAAATGTAACAAAGTTATTACAAGGTTATAAGTAGAATTGATAGTTCCATATCTAGTTAGTGTTATATTTTAGCCTTACAAAGCAACAGAAACTTACTATAAAACTCAAATGAAGATACTCAAACAGTATCTTCATTCATTTTAGAGAGCAAAATGAACACAAGTTTATTTTTAAAATAAGCAAAAGGGGATGGATTTCAGCACCCTCTTATATCTTTTGGATGCTATTATTGTGCACTAGCCTCTTCTTTAAAGTTGTGGTGCTACATGGAAATACACAGATATTTTTAATAACTAGAAAAACTTTCACTAGTATTTATTAGAAACAATAGTTCTCCCTGGCAATATGTTCAGAAGTCTATTATATCAAATGACATTTGTTGAAACCAATGCCTAATGACCTCTCTTTATGATTCCATTAATTACTACTGAATGGAAATTATTCATTGAAATGAAAATAAGGAAATAAAATTCATGCATGGTAGCAGATGATTTAGTACTGCATCAAGGCTTTACAAAATCCATAAAGGTCTTCTAAATGGCTATATTTTCCAGGGCTGTAATAGCAAATTAAATGATACAGATCTCCCTTTCATCATGCCAGTTAAGGAGACATTATTTTCTGGGTGCTTTTCTCTATTTTTATCCAAAAACGATATTCAATTTGAACTTCCATATGAGTGAACAATTAAGAAATTGGCATTTGAATAGGTCTATTTTTCTTACGTCAAAGTCAAATCAGGCTCCTCTATTTTCTTCAGAGGGAGAGTGAGAGACAGAATGTGTGTGAGAAAAAACTTCATTTGTGATTTAAGAAAATCTGACTGGGTCTACATGCTTGGTGGAAGAATCAACATAGAAACCTTTTTACTGTCATTTTGGTGAAACTAATCACCTGCTGTAGGGGCTGAGCCTAGAAGAAAGGATGGATGGAAAGAACGTGAGCAAGGTGAATGAAGGGTCAGGCAAAAACGCCTGCCTGAAGACGCTTGTTTGCTGAGTGCAAAGGTCAGCTGAAAACAGCTGACCTGTATGGAAAGAAAGGATGGATGGATGGATGGAAAGAACGTGAGGGTCAGGCAAAAACGCCAGCCCAAAGTTGCTTTGTGGCTGAGTGCAAAGGTCAGCTGAAAACAGCTGACCTGTATGGAAGTTGTTAAAGAAATTAGCAAATGGCCCTGACCCTTTGCACGTGTCCTTGGAAATAAATAGGGGGAGAAAGCTAGTTAACGGGGCTATTTTCTCCTTTAGGTTTTGGTCTTTTCTTTTCTCTCTAAACATTGTGTTTCGAGTAATTATTCATTCCTTCACTACTGATCTCAGGAGTGGAAAAAGTAGCCACAACATCCTGCCACCTGTTTAAAGAAAGGTAAGAATGACAACAACATAGCTATAGAAGAAATTATATGATGACAGTATAATACTAGTTCAGTTCAACAGGCATTCATTGAGCTCTTTCTATACACCCAGCATATCATTGGCAGCATGGTAGGACATAAGGTGGTCATTTCTCTCAAAGAGATTAAAGTATCATTAAAGGGATAAAATGTTAAGGCAGGCCGTATGTGTATCAACCTAATATATGTTTGTGATATTAGCTATGAAAATTCAGTGGGCTATCATATCAAGGAGAGATGGAACAGTTAGGAAAGACTTTTGGAGGAGGTGATAATATTAGGATGGAGAGAGATATCAGGAATGAGCAATAATTCCTCTTTCTATCCCTTTCTTTTCTCCCTCTTTCAGTTTTTATCTTCCTTCCTTCTTTTACTCCTCATTCTCTCTATTCTCTCCTACTGCTTGCTATTCACTCTGGCAATAATTTGGACATTTATCTTAACCCTCACATATGTAAAGATGAAGACACATACAAGAGTGAAAGTATTGTTTCTTGAGCAAAAAAGCATTGTTATGAGTTCATTATGGATGGTGTGTCTATGGCTGATCTACAAGTCCTGGAACATAAAGAAAAACAATTATTTGCCACTGTTCCAAAGTAGGACCAGTTTAATATTCATTACAGAAAAATTAGATTGCTCAAAATTAGCTTTAATCTACTTTTCAACTTACTAAAAAATCCAAGTAATTCTTTTCTTGCTTCTCTTTACCAAATGACATGCCCTCTTTGTTCTAACCAGGTAACTACGGCATTGACTTAATTCTGTAAGTCCAGCTTCTGAGAATAACTTTGATTTTGCAAAACACCTCAAAGGGTAGAAATTATATTATCTAGAGCCTGGACTATAGTATCATTGCTCGATGTGGTCTTTGGCTACTTTATCCACCCTTAATTTAGTAGACTGTAGCTGTTATATTAAACAGCTGTTCTTCCTAGTGCCTGAAAAATCAAATGAGAAAGTAAGCTCTGAAAAAATTTGGTTGTATGAGGGGAGGAATAAAGTAGGTGGCAAACTTTCCAGGCATATTCATGCAGAATAAAATGTCTACAGCCAGATTTATAGAAATTCAGAAGTCAGTAAACACTCCAGCTATAATAAGAATTTATTTTTTACATAAGAGAAGAATGACAATGACAGTAATATTTTTCCCCAAAACACTTCACAATACATTCTTTATCTGTATGAAAGTTATAAAGAATGTTATAAATGCTTAAAATTCTTAAGTGGATAGCAGCAAAGCTGCTTCTTACATCTAACACCTGAAGTAAAAATTCTTAAAGTTTTTTGTAAAAGTTATATGAAACTGAAGCAATATGAATAAAAAGCAATATTTTAGTCAAACCTCATTGATTCTGATACAGTTAGAAATCTTGAGTTTGAGTATCCAAGAAGTGCCCAGAAAAACACCCCTGATTTTTTTTAATCAAAAAAGAAGTGAGTTACCCAGCCTTTTCCTAACTTTGGCATTTCTAGGAAAGCATTTGCTCCTGTGTGGGGAGATAAAGGTGGCAACCTGCAGTACCTGCTCTCCTTGCTCTGCCCTCAGCTCTTCTCAATGCCTTTAAAGACCTGACCGGAATTAGTCCTCAGGGAACCTCCTGAAATTTTAAGAGGGTTTAGCTGAAATAATCGTTCTGCACAACATGTGTTAGTACTTTATGCAACATTAGATGTTAAATGAATTTCATTCTCAATTGTGTGAACTTTTCTCTTGAGCCCTTTTATCTTTGAGTTCTGAGGCACTGCAGAAACTGCTTAAGGGAAAAATATACACATGTGCTACCACTAATCACATGTAACAATGTGGCTTAATAAAAAATCTGCCTCTCTTAGCTATCAACTCATAATTATGTGTGCAAAGTTATTGTTCATCAGGAATTCTTTATAGGGTGAATGAACAGTAGAGCTCACAGAGGACTGTTTCTGGGGGCTAATATAATTCTACCATTCAATCACTTGTTGATTCAGCACCTGCTATGTGCTAGGCACTGTGGATACAGGAATGAACAAGACATTTATAATGTCTGACTTCATGCAATTTTTTGGTAGACACAGTTAGTAAACATGTGATTATAATAATATACAATGACTGTAATGCTAGGGGAATAACAGGGTGCTATGGGAGCACACAGACAGGGGGTTTAACCTAGTGTAGAGGACATAAATATATCCCTAAGAAAAGGATGCTTAAGGTGAAACTGAAAGAATAAAAAGAATCTGGCTAGATGAAGAAGGGTCAGGGAGAGCATTTCAGGTAAGAACAAGAATGTGTGTAGAGATTTCTAGGCATGAGAGAACATAACATATTCTAGAAACTAAAAGCTTTCAGATTTGGCTTTACTGTGGATTGTGATGTAAAAAATGGCAAGAGAATGGCTATTATAAGAAAGACTGAGAGATAACAAGTGTTGGCAAGGATGTGGAGAAAAGGGAACTCTTCTGCATTGTTGGTGGGAATGTAAATTGGTGCAGCCATTACAGAAAACAATATAGAGGTTCTTCATAAAATTAAAAATAGAACTGCTATAGGATGCAGCAATCCTTCTTCTGGGTACCTAACCAAAGGAAATGAAATCAGTACCTTGCAGAGATATCTATAGTCTCATGTTTATTGCAGCATTATTCATAATAGACAAGATATGAAAGTGACCTAAGTGTCCTTCAATAGATGAATGGATAAAGAAATTGTGACATATATATATACAGACACACACACATATATATACATATATGTATATGTATGAATAGGATTCAACCTTAGAAAAGGAGAGCCTACCATTTGCAGGAATCTGGAGGACATTATGCTAAGTGAAATAAGCCAGACACAGAAAGGCAAATACTGCATGATCTCACTTATATGTGGATTCAAAAAAGGTCAAATACATTAAAAACAGAGTAGAATGGTTGTTACCAGGGGTTGGGAGTCGTGAGGAGATGTAGGACAAAGGGTACAAAGTTGTGATTAGTTACGAATACATCTAGATGTATAATGTACAACTTGAGTAATATAGTTAATAATATTGTATTATATACTAGAAATTTACTTAGTAGATTTTGGGTGATCTTACCACAAGAAAAGGTAACTGTGAGATGATGGGTACATTAATTGACTTGACTGTAGTAATCATTTCACTATGCATATGTATAGCAAAACATCACATTGTATACTTTAAACATAGGTAAGAGGAAACAACAACAAGATAGCCCTACACATCTATTAGAATTCCAAAATCCAAAACACTGACAATATCAAATCATGGCAAGGATGTGGAGCAACAGGAACTCTCATTGCTGTTTGCTGGCAGTAATGCAAAATGGTACAGCCACCTTGGGAGGTAGTTTGTCAGTTTTTTAAAAAAACTAAGTATACTCTTACCATACCATTCATCTTTGATGCTTCTTGGTATTTACCCAAAGGAGGTGAAAACTCATGTGCATACAATAACCTGCACATAGATCTTTATATAGTGCCCAAACTTGGAAGAAACCAAGATGTCCTTCAGTAGATGAATGGATAAATAACTTGTGGTACAACCAGACAACAGAATATTATTCAGCGCTAAAAAGAAATGAGCTATCAAGCCATGAAAAGACATAGAGGAAACTTAAGTGCATATTACTAACTGAAAGAAGCCACTTTAGAAAGGCTGTATGCCTTTGCCCTTTCCCAGAATGTTATGTAGTTGGTATGGAGACAGTAAAAATATCAGTAATTGCCAGGGGTTAGGGAAGAGTGAAAGATGAATAGGCAGAGCACACAGGATTTTTAGGGCAGTGAAAATACTCTGTGATACTGTGAGTGTAACACATGTCATTATAAATTTGTCCAAACCCATAGAATGTATAATATCAAGAATGAACCCTAATGTAAACTAGTGACTTTGGGTGACAATAATGTGTCAATGTAGATTCATCAGTTGTAACAAATGCACCAGCCTGGTGAGAGATGTTGATAATGGGGGAGGATATGTATATATGTGGAGGCAGAGGATTGTGGGATATATCTGTACTTTCTCAATTTTGCTGTGAATCTAAAATTGCTCTAAAAGATAAAGTCTTTAAAAAAGAATGGTGATAGGTAGTTAGGGGCTAAATTATGCAGGAAATTGCCAGCCATGTTGGGAAATTTGGTCTTTTTCCTACTGCTAGCTGCTTTTGTTGTTATCTCTCTAGCAAGAGTATGTATGCTTAATGACTTTTGACTACTTTTTCAGAGGGCTTTACAGGGGCTGTCACACAGTCTATTCTAATGATCATCTCGTTTAATATTGTTCTAAGTTCCTGTTAAAAGAGAATTTGAAAACAAGGTTGTTAGTTGCTACATAGAAAGTAAATTTCAAACCTTGGAGATCTTTAGTAAAATTTACTCATATGTCTTCTATTCTTAAAATGAATATTCATGTTTATATTAACATATCTTGCAAAAGTGCTTATTGTGTGCACACATAACATTTAAAATCTTTTACTTCTGATATTTGCTTATAATTTGGCCATTCAATTATATGTAAATTATAAAAATGTAAATATTTTGTACAGGGCAATCAATCAACAGTAGGGGAGAATAAAATTGTCATTATCCTTTAGTTGAACACTGTCTTAGTAAATAGAAGACCAGTTACTTATACAGCACTAGTCTTAAAAGTAAAGGGGTAATCAACATACAAAAATCAGTTGTGGGACACAGTAGGCTCCACCCTGAGAGACCTCAGGCAGCCACTTTGGTGGGCTCTGGGAAGGGGAATGGGAGCTGCATCTTTTATGCCTCTGACCTGTATCTGTGGGACTCTTGTGCCCAAGAAGCAGTCTGTGGCCTGTTCACCTGAGCCTTCTCTCCAGGCCCTAGCTGCCTCCTGCCTGCCTGGCCCTGACCCCACCATCCAGCTTGGGTTGGCCCACCATCTGCATGCTTCTGAGCAGCTAAAGAGTCCTTCTACCCACACAAGGCCAGAGACTGCTGCCACCAGTGAGCAGGGAACTTCTTACAGACAGAACATCGGGCTCCTAGCCACCTGGGGGGGTCCTCCACCCCATAGACCAAAGCCAAACAGCAGGCCGCATATTGCTTCCCAACCCGTCGGGCGACTTTGTCCTCCCCAGGGGGCTTCAAATCCTCAGGTTCCATCTTGTTCATCTCCACACAGATATTTCTCAACTCCAACCCAGACTGCAGAAGACAGAGGGGTCTAGTGGGTCCCGGGGTGTTTGGTGTTCTGTGTGACTCCAGAGCCTTGTCATTCTGGGCACACAGCCTCCTGGAGAGAGGATTGGAAAAGACCTGATTGCTGGTTTTCCTCCACCCAGTCTCTTTTTCTCCCCTGCCCCTGCCCCACTCACAGCTGCAGAGAGAGAAAATTGAGCCACCACACAGAGGCTCCAACAGGGAGAGAGAGGCTCAGACCTTTCCTTTTGGGGTCCTGCAGTAGACTGAGGGGTGCTCAGACTATGAGCTTCCTGCCCACCAGCCCTCCCTGCTGCTGCTTGTCTGGCAGCCCCATTAGAGCAAGACAGGCCCCAAGGCAGAGGGATATTGAACCACCTTGGGCACCCCATGGGTGATACGGGACCACCATCCTTATCACTGGCATGGTCAGGGATTGATCTCCAGGGCCCTGGGGACAAGCCTGCAGGCAAGATCACATACACCCAGGCCTCAATTGCAGTGCCTGGGAACACAGAGAGGATATTTGTGATCTAGTATTGGGAGGTGTGGGTACCTGCGAGGCAGAGTGCAATGTGGGTCCTGGCTGTGGCATACTTGTGGGGCACCCCTCCACTCATGGGAGGGCCATGCTCCCAGCTCAGGCCAAGATCCTGGGCAGGGAATCTCCCTGCCTACATCTCAGTCATGGAGAAACTTGGCTGTCTTGAGGTCCTGCCTACTAGCAGAGGCCTGGGAGAAACCGAGGAATAGGGGAGGGTTGAAAGGAGTGAGGCCTGCTCCAGATTGCCAGATTCTGGGTTTCAGACAGTCCCACCTCCAAACACCTCCCTAGGCTCAATCAGAAATAGACTTCCTGAACAGACCAATATCAAGTGCCAAAATTGAAGCAGTAAAAAAAAAAAAAACCTCCCCCCCCCAAAAAAAAGTCCTGTACCAGATGGTGTCATACCTGAATACTACCAGACCTACAAAGAAGAACTGGTGCCTATCCTGCATAAATTATTCCACAATATCAAGAAGGAAGGAATCCTCCCCAACACATTTTATAAAGCTAACATCCCCCTGATACCAAAACCAGGAAAGTACTCAACAAAAGAAGAAACCTACAGACAAATATCCCTTATAAATACAAATGTAAAAATTCTCAATAAAATCCTAGGAGCTGCTCATCAAAAAAATAATCCACCATGACCAAGCGGGCTTCATCCCACAGATGCAGGGATGGTCAACATATGCAAATCTATAAATGTAAATCACCACATAAACATAAGTAAAAACAAAGACCATATGATCCTCTCAATAGACACAGAAAAAGCATTTGACAAAATTCAGCACCCTTTTATGATAAGAACAATTAACAAAATAGGCATAGATGGCATTTACCTCAAAATGATAAAAGCCATATCTGACAAACCCATAGCCAACATAATAATGAATGGGGAAAAATTGAAAGCATTCCTATTTAATGGAACCAGACAAGGTTGCCCTCTATCACCACTTCTATTCAACATAGTGCTAGAAGTCCTAGCCAGAGCAATCAGACAAGAGAAGAAAATCAAGGGCATCCAAATGAGGAAAGAAGAGGTCAAACTATCATTCTTTGCTGACAATATGATCTTATACCTATAAAAGCCCAAAGATTCTTCTAACAGACTCCTGGAATTGATAAATAAATTCATCAAGTCTCAGGTTACAAAATCAATGTACAGAAATCAGTAGCATTCCTATACGCCAACAACAGTCAAACTGAGAACCAAATCAAAGATCCAATACCTTTCACAATAGCAACAGAGAAAATAAAATACCTAGGAAGATATTTAACTAAGGAGGGGAAAGACCTCTACAGGGAGAACTATGAAACACTGAGGAAGAATATAGCAGAGAATGTAAACAAGTGGAAAACCATACCATGCTGGGATGGCAGAATCAACATTTTTAAAATGCCTTTACTACACAAAGTGATATACAGATTCAATGCAATCCCCATTAAAATACCAACTTAATTTTTCAGATAGGTAGAAAAAAATAATTCTATGTTTCTATAGAACCAGAGTATACCCCATATAGCTAAAGCAAACTTAAGCAAAAAGAACAAATTGGAAGGCCTCAATTTATCAGACTTCAAGCTATACTATATGGCTAGAGTATCCAAAAAAGCATGGTACTGGCACAAGAACAGAGATGTAGAATAATGGAACAGAAGTGAGAAAGCAGATATAAAACCATCCTCATATAGCCATCTAATCTTTGACATAATAGACAAAAACATACACTGGGGAAAAGAATCCCTATTCAATAAATGGGGCTGTGAAAATTGGATCACCACATGTAGAAGACTGAAACAGGATTCACACCTCTCACCATTCACAAAAATTAATTCATGATGGAATAGACTTCAACCTAAGGCATGAAACCATAAGAATTCTAGAAGAAAATGTTGGAAAAACTCTTATAGACGTTGGCCTAGGCAAGGAATTTATGAAGAAGACCCCAAAAGCAATCACAGTATCAACAAAAATAAATCAATGGACCTGATCAAGTTAAATAGCTTCTGCACAGCTAAAGAAACTATCTGTAGAGTGAATAGACAACCTACAGAATGGGAGAAAATATTTTCATGCTATATATCTGATAAAGGGCTAATATCTAGAATCTATATAGTATTCAGGAAAATCAGCAAGAAAAAAATCAAACAACCCCACTAAAGTGTGGGCAAAGGATGTGAATAGAAACTTTTCAAAAGAAGATAGACTAATGGCCAACAAACATGAAAAAATGCTCAACATCTCTAATCATCAGGGGAATGCAAATCAAAACCACAATGAGATATCACTTATGTCTAGTGAGAATGGCTTTTGTCAAAAAGTCCCAAAACAACAAATGTTGGCGTGGATGCAGAGAGATAGGAACACTCATACACTGCTGGTGGGACTGCAAACTAGTACAACCTCTGTGGAAAGTAGTATGGAGATACCTCAAAGAACTAAAAGTAGAACTACCATTTGATCCAGCAATTCCATTACTGGGCATCTACCTAAAGGAAAAAAAGACATTCTATAAAAAAGACATCTGCACTTGAATGTTTATAGCAGCACAATTCACAATTGTAAACGTGGATACAAACCCATCAACCCATGAGTAGATTAACAAAATGTGGTATATGTATACCATGCTGTACTTACTCACCCATAAAAAGCAAAATATGAAACTACCCATTGTATTATCTGTGATAGAGCTGGAGCCTATTCTTCTAAGTGAAATATCACAAGAATGGAAAAACAAACACCACATGTACTCACTATCAAATTGGTACTGATTGATCAACACTAATGTGCACATATGGGAAGTAACATTCATTGGGTGTCAGCCAGGTGAGGAGGGGGACCGGTAAATCCAAACCTAACAGATGAGGTGCATGCTGTTTGGGGGATGGTCAGGTTTGTCGGGTGGCACAAAGGCGATTTAGTAACCAGAGTGTGTGTACCCCCGTAATACTCTGACAGAAAAACCAAAACAAAAGCCAGTTGTATTTCTATATACTAGTCATGAAGAATTAGAAAAGGAAATTAGGAAAACAATTCCATTTGCAATAGCATCAAAAAGAGTAAAATACATGAGAATAAACTTATCTCAAGTGGAGCCAGTTGTGTACACTAAAAATTACAAAATTTTCCAGAAATAAAGAAGACCAAAACAAATGAGAAGACACTCCACATTCATGCATTGAAAGACTTAATATTGTTAATGTGGCAATACCACCCAAAGGGATTCACAAATTCCATGTAATGCCTAACTAATAAAATATGTAAAATAGTGTAGTCACAGTGGAAAATAATTTGACAGTTCCTCAAAAAGTTGACCACAGAATTGCTATGACCCAACCATTCCACACTAGTTATATGCCCCAAAATTTGAAGACAGGTAATTCAAACAGGTGCGTGTATACAAATGTTCCTAGTGAGTTTTCACAATAGCCAAAAGGTGGAAACAATCAAATGTACATAACTTGATCAATGGATAAATAAATGTGGTATATCCACGCAATGAAATATTATTCAGCTGTAAAAAGGATTGATGTACTGATCCATGCTACAACATGAATGAACCTTGGAAATATGCTGAGTGAAAGAAATCAGGCACAAAAGTTCACATATTGGTTTATGCCATTTATATGAAATATCCAAAATAGGTAAATGTATAAAGACAGAAAATAGATTAGTGGTTGTCAGGATCTGAGGGAAGGAATAAGGAGTGACTGACTAATGGGTATGGGTTTTCTCTTGTACATGAAAGAGTTCTGGAACTAGATTGAGGTAAGGGCTGCACAACATTGTGATGTACTAAATGCCATTGAATTTTATACCTTAAAATGGTGAACTTTTGATTATACAAATTTTGCCTCACTAATATAATTTAAAAATTTAAAAAGTAAATACAAGTTAAAGGCATAATGCCCTAGACTTTGTGAGGCCTAAAGGAAATTGTTGTTCACTTTGAACTACTGCAGTGTAAGGAATCTAAATTAATCCCTACCACCCCCATATACCCCAATTCTCTATTATTCATATTTTGTCTTATTTAAGTATTGTTCTTTATACTTTCCAGAATTTTCATGCAGTGCTGTTTAATTTATAATAAGTCAATAAATATTTAGATAAGGAGATGTTTCTATATTCATATGTTTCCTACTGTTATAGTTTGGAAAATATGAAGGGAGCCAGATACAGCATAAACTTGGTGAGTCCTTTCCTCTCAAACTCTAGAAGCCGGATTACTTGGTCATATGCACAGTTTTTGTTGTTTAATATAATCACTACTAAGTAGTTGCCAAGATTGATTCTGACAAATGATGAAAAAGAATGCTATCTTTAATGCCTGAGGTTGGAAGCAGGCTGCCAGTTAAGGGAATATCCACATCCCAGTCAACTAGAATTCTAAAATTATTTTTCACCTTCTCATATATCCTAAATGATTCTTCTTCTCAGACCCTCATTGACATTAAAATATAAATTTTTAAATGAGTCTTAAACATGCTGCTATAAATCATAATTTATTAATTCCTAAAAATCTGTTGAGGACCATTATGTGCTAAAAACTGCTCTAGAAAATGTGAGAGACAAAAGTAAATAGTTCATGAAATCTTGACCTCAAGGTGCTTGTATTCTAGAAGAGGAAAACATTCAAAGAAAAAAAGTAAGTTCAAAAGAGTGCTTTATGTTCTACAGTAGATATAAGAGCAGAAAACTTGGAATAAAAATGAATAAATTTCTACCTGGACAATAGGAGTTAAAAAGAATGTGGTCAGGAAAGGCTTGAAAGAGGAGATGACCTTGTAATTTATTCTTAAAAAAGGTAAAGCCAAGCATAGGGTAAAAAGTTGCATTCCAGAAAGACGGAAAATACACAGATGTATGAAATAGCATGATACATTTGCAAAACTAAAAGCATGCCACAAGTCTAAGATGTCGAAAGCTAAAATGGCTATGGTAGGATATCCAGCAAGAGAGAAGACCAGAGAAGCAGATAGAGCAGATCATGACTTTTGGCACTCTCCTAATGTTAACGTTAATGGCAGATTATATGGGTTGAATTATGTCCTGTCCCCCGCCTCCTCAATTTATATGTTGGAGTCCTAACCCCCATACCTCTAACTGTGATCTTATTTGGAAATAAAGTCATTTCAGACATAATTAGTTAAGATGAAATCATACTGAAGTAAGGTGGACACCTAATCCAATATGACTGGTGTATTTATAAAAATAACCCCAGGTGAAGAGACAGATATGCACAGAGGGAAGCTGATCTGGAAACACAGGAAGTACATCATATACAAGCCAAGGGATTCCCGAGGCTACCAGAAGCTAGGAGAGAGGCCTGGAACCAATTATCTCTCACAGTCCTCAGAAGGAATTAACCTTGCTGACACTTTTATTTCAGACTCCTAGACTCCAGAACTATAAGCAAATAAATTTCTACCATTTAAGCCTGTGGTTCCCAACCCCTGGGGGACAGAATGGTACCTGTCTGTGGCCTGTTAGTAACTGGGCCACACAACAGGAGGTGAGCCGGGGGGCGGGGGGTATAAGCCAGCAAAGCATCATCATCTGTATTTACAGCCACTCCCAATTGCTCCCATCACTGCCTGAGCTCCACCTCCTGTCAGATCAGCGGGGGCATTAGATTCTCATAGGAGTGCGAACCCTACTGTAAACTGCACATGCAAGGGATCTAGGTTACAAGCTGCTTATGTGAATCTAATACCTGATGATCTGAGGTGGAGCTGAGGTGGTGATGCTAGTGCTGGAGAGCAGCTGCAAATACAGATTATCATTAGCAAGAGGTTTGACTGCACAATAAATGTAACACACTTGAATCATCCCGAAACCATCCCTGCCCCCACCCCCACTCCTAGTTTGTGGAAAAATTGTCTTCCATGAAACTGGTCCCTGGTGACAAAAAGGTTGGGTACCACTGGTTTAAGCCACCCAGTTTGTGGTACATTGTTATGCAGACCTAGAGAATGAGGACAGATGGTATTTGGCCATAAGTCCCAGTAATATTTGATCCACACCCTGCCAATTGCATCCTCTCTAACCTCCACACATCCCCATGAGGTTGTTAGATAAGAGACATGTATAAAAAGGAGTACTACTTTAAGATTAAAGCTATGCCAAGGCCACTTACCCCAATCCCGAGATTTCTGTTAAAGATGAGCTGAAGTGTGTGACTTGGCAAAAGTTTAAGCACAATAGCCACATATCCTGAATACCAGAATCCAAATTGGTGCATCTTGCCATCCTCTGGCCAACTGCATAGATAAAGGAGTTTAAAAAGGGCTGACGGGAACTGATAAGGGTAGGATTAAATTTTCCAGCCTCCCAAACTGTGAGAAAATAAACTTTTATTATTTGTAAATTACCCAGTCTCAAGTATTTTGTTATAGCAACATGAATGAACTAAGATAGAAAATGGTACCAGGAGAGATGCCTCAGGAAAAACCAACCCTACTAGTGCCTTGAGCCTGGCCTTCTAGCCTACAAAACTGTGAGAAAATAAATTTATGTTATTTAAGCCACCCAGTCTGTAGTATTTTGTTATGGCATCCCTAGCAAATTAATACAAGCCCCTTTAATAAATTTTTCATTGCTGCTGTTATACTTTTAGATTCCACATTTTCTATGTTCTTTTAAAAAATAACTTATGTGTCTTTGCTGGTATTCTCCATTTAGTGAGTCATTATTCTCATACTTTGCCTTAGTTATTTACACATGGTTTCCTTTAGCTGTTGCACATATAGCTCATTTAAAGTCTTTCTCTAGTAAGTCCAACTTCTGGGCTTCCTTAGAACCAGTTTCTATTTGTTGTTTCCTTTCCTTCCCCATGTATGGAACATACTTCCTTGATTCTTACATATCTCATAGTTATTTTTTGTTGCAAACTGTGCATTTTAAATAATGTGGCAATTCTGGATATAGATCCCCACTGGCTTTGTCATCATTGTTGTTTGTTGTTGTCATTATTTTTGCTTTTGTTTAGTAACTTTTCTAAACTAATTTGGTAAAGTTAGTGTTCTTTTTCAAGTGTGGCCACTGCTTGGTTGGCTTAATGGACTGTATGGACTGGAGTGAAATTTCCTTAAGTCTGTGAAGGCAATAAATCTCCTAGTCTTTGCCTAGAGTCTTTGTGTGTGTGTGTGTGTGTGTGTGTGTGTTGGGGCACACTCTCAATGCCCAGGCAAGCAGTTTACAATCCCACCCCTTTATCATTCGCTTTCTGATTGGGCATACCTTAAACAGGCATAAGAGCTTGGGGCCTTCTCAGTATTTTCCTGAGCATACACACAGCCCTACATATGTGTGTGGCCTTCTAGATTCCCAAGAATTTGTTTAAGCTTTTCAGTGCCCTTATGAACATCTCATTCCTCATCTTTTCTTTTTAGGATTTTTAGTTAGCTAATTGTTAGTCCCAAATTTTATCACAACTTTAGGCAGCTGCCAAATTAAACAATCACCACTAATTGTTTCTGATAAACATCCTCAGGGAAAAGGCTGTTCACACAGGGTGACATATAGAACAGTAAAATAAAGAAAAAACCTTGTAAGTGAGATTTTCCAGGGAACTCCAGATAGATCAAATCATGTCTAGTAACTGGGCAATGGCCTTTGGTGGAGGTCCTATTCTTACTGCTCCAGTGGCTTCTAGACTACTGATTTTTACCATGATTGTGGGATATTGATTTTCAAGTCTGCTACAGGGATGAGGAGGGGGAATAGGATTAGGGCTGGTTAAAATATCGTGAGGCTTGCTATTGTTACTGATTTTCAGCTGCTTCTCTTGAATAAACCACTCCTGGAATTTTTGTAAGTCTTTTGTTAATTTTCAAAATTTTGAAAATGTTGATCCTAACAATATTGCCTATGGTCTTATTGCTTTTATAAGGAGAGGATTTTCAGGGGTCCTTACTCTGCCATCCCTACTGATACTACTCCTATCTATTAATGTTTAATTTGTTTGTGGTCATGGAAATTACTCTTTATGCTTCCAATATTCCTAAAATTATTGAGAATTTGTTTATGGCTTATCATATGATCTATTTTGGTGAACATACTAGAGGTACTTTAAAAACATTAAGCATTTGCAGTAGGTTTTAATGCTCTAATAGATACCAATTTATCAAGTTTGATAATATTGTTATTCAAATCTATTTGTTATGTGCATATCCATTTAGAATTTTTATACATTCTTGATAATTTGACTATTTTATCAATATGAAATATTCCTTTTTATCTATGGTAATGCTACATCTCTTCAAGTATACTTTGTCCGATATTTCCTGAGCACACTATCTTTTTTGTGCTTAGTTTTTGTATGCTGTAAAGTTTTCAACACTTTTGCTTTCATCCTATTTGTGACTTTATATTTCAAGTTTGTTTCTGTAAATTCCATATAGTCGGTGATCTATTTTTTTAGTAAATCTGACAATCTCTGCTTTTCATTATAGTGTTTAACTCATTTACACTTAATCATATATCTGTGTTTCAGTCTACCACCTTGGTATTTATTTTTTTTTGATCCGTCTTTTCTTTGCTCCTCTGTTCTTCCTTTCTTTCCTTCCTTCTTTACCATTTCTCAAGTGTTTAACTAATGTTTCATTTTACCCTACTCTATTAACTTAATTTTACTATATTTATATTTTTTTAGTGGTTGCTAGAGAGATTACAGTACGCATCTTTAACTTATCATAAGATGCCTT
>NW_012149964.1:55566-69457 GCF_000956105.1 Propithecus coquereli
AATACCAGCTGTGTTCTCTAGGGGTAGCCTTTTGTGATGTGAGTTGCGGCACTTTTTTCACTAGGTGAAGCATCAGGATGTCAGAGCTTGATTAGACACCCTTAAAAAGAGAAAAAAAATAAAGAAGATTGGTTTTCTTTTTCCCTTTACATTATTTTTTATAAGCCCCAATACATGGTTACTTTTTCTTCTAATGAGTTAATATTATTTTAAAGAAATGTAATACACGCAAATAAAATACAGAAAAGAATAAAACAATCTTGTGTAATTACCCACATTTACCCTTTCTGCTACTTTTCATTGCTTCCTGTAGATCTAGATCGACATCAGATTCCATTTCCATTTAGCTTGAATTACTTATTTTCACATTTCTTGTATGGTAAAGATGAATTATCTTTGTTTTTGTCTATATAAATATGTATTTATTTTGCTGTCACATGTGAAGGATGTTTTTGCTGAATATAAAATTTTTGGTCAAAAAGCTTTTTCTCCTGAGCACTTTACAAATATGTTGCTGCATTTTGTTTTCTGCTTGGTCATTTCTTTGAGAAGTCAGCCAACATCCTTGTCATTGTATCCTTTTTGTTTTATTTCAGCATATTACGGGGGTACCAATGTTTAGGTTACGTGTATTGCCTTTGCCCCACCCAAATCAGAGCTTCAAGCGTGTCCTCTTATGCAGTGCCTTTTTCCCTATTCTGATTACTATTAAGAATTTCTCTTTGTTTGGGTTTAAGTAGTTTGACTATGAAGTGCTTAAGTGTAGGCTTCTTTGCATTTATCCTTCACAGGCTTAACTGAGTTTCTTAGTTCTGTGGCTTGATACCATTCATCATTTTAAAAGTCTTTTTAGATGTTTTCTCTTCAAATATTTCTTAAGCTTCATTCTCTTTCTACTTCCTTCTTGGATGCTAATTACACATGTATTACATCATAATACTATCCCACAGATCCCATTTGCTTGGTTCCTTTTTGTTTTACTTTTGTTGCAATTCCATGATATTTTCCTCTTCTGTATCCAGCCTGCTGTTAAGCTTGTCAAACTTACTCTTCCTCTCTGATACTGTAGTATTCACTGTAGCATTTCCATTTATGTTTATTTTAGTTTCTTTTTGTTTTTATAATTTCCATTTATCTAATGAAGTTTCCCCTCTGTTAATATATGTTGTCCACTACATCCTTTAACATAGTACTTATTTCAGAAGCATTTTATGTTAATTTCAACACCTTGGCCATCTTTTAGTCTGTTGCTCTTAACCATTTATCCTCTTGTCCATATGTCAACTTTTCTTGTTTCTTTAAATGTCTTTTAATTTTTTTTATTAGTTCCTAGATGTTATATTGATATCTTCAAGAAAAATAATGACAAAAGTAAGTAATGTTCACATGAAGGAAAAAAAGCATATTCATCCTCCTGTGACACTGTGAGTATAGGTGGCTAGTTTTGGCTTTATCGCAGTTTTATTTATATTCAGTTTGCCATTGAATTTGTTTTCAGAATGGGGTTATGCTTTTCTCTTCAGAATTGCTGGTAATCTGAGCAATGGTGTGACTCTGGAGTTCCCTTAATTCCTTACAGCTTTGCTGATAGTCTCTTGCATTTATGGAAAGTTATTTCTGCTTTAAAATCCTCTTTCTCACATTCAGCACTATGGGCAATCTCTATCTGGCTGATCTGCTGTAGTGTACTCAGTGAAGGCCAGAGTACATCAGAGAAGTTTTCACCTCTCTAGTCTTGCTCCCGCCTTCAGCTCCTTCCTCTGCATTATCAATGAAGGCCCATGTCAAAGAGTTGATGGGCGGGTAGGGCATGATTACAGGTTTGTTCTGCGGTGGTGTTCCTTGCAAGAAATGTTTATCTATCATGTCTGCCTGTACTTTGCCTTCAAAAGTTTTTTAAAAGTTCTGCTTGTTCCTCCTTTCCACCGCCTGTGTCTGATTCTGTCTGCTTCTTCCTGCCTGCTAAGGATAAAAGTAGCTGTAAGTTCCTTCTCTTTTTGGGAGTACTTGCCACTTTATGGAGATTATTTAGAAGTTATGATTCTGCAACTTACTTGGGTTATTCTCATTGTTAGGATGGGAGTAATGGCTTTTGCAACTTTCTACATTGTGAATGTAAATCCAATATATTATATTTAATAAGGAATTTAGGCTTCTCTAACATTTAAAATCTATGACATCTGTAAAAACCATTTATGCGGTAAATATGGAGATTGCTCTAAGGCAGACCTACTCTTGAGCCCAGCCCTGTACATTGTAACTTATTTCCTGGATCCTGGATAAAGAAAATGCAGTGTGCTAAGTGAATTATTCATAATCTTAGCACAGTTTCAAAATTATGATTAAATGCAATGAAAGTTTGAGTTAAACTTCCATCTTCCTAATTTGGTGTCAGAGCTTTGCCATTAAAATTAATTTTGAATGAGACTTAGCTCATAATCACTCAAGAATAAAGTCACGAATACCAGCTGTGTTCTCTAGGGGTAGCCTTTTGTGATGTGAGTTGCGGCACTTTTTTCACTAGGTGAAGCATCAGGATGTCAGAGCTTGATTAGACACCCTTAAAAAGAGAAAAAAAATAAAGAAGATTGGTTTTCTTTTTCCCTCAAAGTCTCCTTAGAGCTATGAGAACTGTTGGCATAACAAATTTGTTAATCTTTTCTTTTTAATTTAACATTTGTAAATGAGTACACACCTGTCTTTCCAGTTTAGTTCCATTTGATTGTTTGCAAATGTTGGGAAATTACTAGCTCAGAGTCCTTATTGTCCACCAAATGTACAGTGCTCATGCCTGCCTCTCTGCATATCCAGATCTTACCTGCCCCCAAGATTCAGTTGACCTTAGCCCGTATGGATTTCTTTATCACTAATGCACTTACTCGGACATGTATCACTAACTCTTTCATGTGGGCATAGTTTCACACTCAAAAATATTTCTTCCTTGAAAGCTCTTGAAAGTGGAGATCTTGTCTTATGATTTTTGTATCTGGCCCAGCCACCCATCTTTCTATACATGCACACACATACATATGCATGTACACAGACACAAACCCATAACTAAAATGTTTGCATATTTTACATGTCAGAGTCACACATTTAGGGTATAAAAATTTATTGAAGCTTATGATCTTATGATGTATTCATTACAGTTATGCTAATGTGAGATTCTTTAAATCTATCATTTGCACTAACTAGATATATTTTTAATAGTAAAACATCTAGTTTATGTTAGAAATTTCTCTAAGCTACAATTGTTATACTTTAAATACCATCAGATAGATTCTCAGTATAAATATTTAAAATTGGTCTGTCTTTTTTATTAACTTGAACGTTGAAATGTGCTTCTGTGTTGCATTTTTAAGATTTTAAACAGATGAAGACAAAAAATGATAAAATGTGGTTATAGTTTTTAGTCATTGTCAGAATTAATATTTGCTTTCTCAACTCCTTTGTACATTTTTCTTTCTTATCTTGGCATTATGATCTTGTATGGCTTGTGGTTTTTTAGTTGCTATGGAAATAGTTTACTCAAACTCGTGTGTTTATTTTTGCATTTGGTTTGATAGAAAAGGAAAGAAAGCAGATCTTCTGGATATATTAGGACAGACACTGGGTTTGCACATTACTTTAATACAGTCACCCCCAAACATTGGTTGTGCTTCCATGTGGGCTGAACTAAATAAATAAAAAGTACTCATGGTGACTGCTGCTAATAAAAGGTCACTGGTCGCTCTAAGCAGACAAAAGTGAGCAGGTAGTTGCTTAACAACTCAGATTCTGAAAATCAAGAGACCAATATTTTCCCTGAAGAGCTATAAGTTATTTGCAGAAACTGATTTGGAGGGAAAAGGAAAGGTCCATTGCATCAAACTGGACAATATGGTAGTAGTCGTTTGGATTGATTCTGGTTCTCAGTTAGTAGTGGGTAGTTTTCAATGCCCACTTGTTCGATGAAATCTATTAATATATAGTTATGTATAAGCTCAGTCTCCATATTCATTTGGCTCCTGGTATCTATCTACAAGACTTCTCCAGGGGTGCTTTAGCTCAATACAGGCAGAGTGAACTGGCTGTTTCTTGAGGGTCTCTGAAATTTCTGTAGATTGGGGTTGGGAGGAAATTAGCTTTATCTTTTGTAAAGGGGGATGATTTGGCAATACTCACTGCTTCTATAATAAATTAAATTAGAATTAATTGAAAAAGACACCAACTGTAGCTAATTTCTTGTGTTATTCAATGATAGTAGAAGCAATTTAAGAATAATAATAGGAAAAGGCTTTTGAAGCCTCCTCTTGATGTAAAGTAGAGCAATTGAATTAGCTTTGTTTCAGATCCTTCATTTTGGTACCCCATTGATCTTTCTTTCATAATGTCTTATGAAAAATTACAGAACAATCTAGTGATTTTCTAGAATTAAAAATATAGAAGAATTACATTACAGGACTTCCTAGTTATGATTTCTGTACTACTTTTTTTCCTATTCATAATTAGATGAGTGGTAGTTTGGCTAAATTTTAAAATTTATCAATATTGGAAATTGTGGCTTTGAGTGTACATATTTTCTCCTACTAGATCTGAAAGGCCCTAAAATTAATAACTTCCCTAACCTTATTGATTTCTGGAGCTAAAACCTTAACTTGCACATTCTTAAGTAGCCAGAAGCAGTGTTTTAGGTGTAGAAGTTCTCAGCCTTCCTAAAATGGTTGCCTAAGGAAAGGGAATTATCTGAGACAGTTGTGCAGAACTCTGCTGAATAAGAAGCAATTGCCTGTGCCTGCTGAAAATGACCAAGGCAGGCTAGCAAAGTTAGCATCTGTATGAAAGATATTTACCTGGGACATGAAAAAGAAAAGCTGCATTTTATGAAGATAACAGTGGGCATGGATGCCAACAAAATCAAGAAGACATAGACCACTTCTTAATTCTTGCAGCTGACTTGGTTGGCTTTGGCCCTGACAAGCCTGCACTAATTCTGTGTAGATAAATTGCACTGGTGCTCTCATAAGATAAGAACAGGTAACATAAAGGCCAGGGAGGGTGCAACTTCCTTGAGGAAGTGCCCAGTGGTAAAGTCTGAGTGAATGTGTTAAACATCTGGATGGGCATGCATAGATTAAAATGTGTGAAAAATTATTTGTTAGAGTAACTTTCTGCTAAATCTTTGGAAAAATCTCCTCACATTTAAACTGCAATGTAATGGCAACATTCTTTCATTTTTCTTTTGGGGGAGAGGAGGAGAGGAGCTAAAAACACCTGTCCTTATCTATTCACATGCCCCATTTAAAGTAATAAAAATCAAAGACAAGTAAATTTTATTTTAAAAGCTCAGATAAGATTTATAAAAGGCAAAATAAGTAAGAGAGTACATTTTTTCTCCAGAAGCTTAAAAAAAGATCATGAATTCTTTAGCAAAGGCTCTCTAGGCAAACTAAACCAACTAATAGAGCTCACTAACCAAATACAAAGCATACGCCTTGTTTTATAGCCAAGAAAAACCTCTGAAAGGTCTGGTTCACAGGCATAGGTCTTCAGGAGGCAGTTCTACAGAGATCCATAGGCAAAGATTTTGTTCACTTAAACCAGGGATTGGCAACCTTTTTCTATAAAAGTCCAAATAGCAAGTATTTTAGACTTCGCAGGACATGTAGTCTCTGTCCACTGCTCAACTCTCCTGTTGTAGCATAGAAGCAGCCATAAACAATACATAAACAAATGGGTATGGTTGTGTTCCAGTAAAACTTTATTTACAAAAACAAGATGCAGTGAGATTTGTTCCCGGGATGCGGCTAGCTGACTTTTGCTGTAAAACCAAAGGCCTGAGAATGATATGCGGTAACCAGGAAAGGACACATTCAATGTATAACTCAGTTTTGCCTTGCATGAGAAAATAAGCCCTTTTTTGCTCTATGTTCACCCCACGTTCTTGTCTCATTGCCTGAAAGCAATTTTAGAAAGTTGTACGTAGAATGTGAACTCTAGAAGGAACTACTCAGCGACCACCCACCCCCCAAAAAGGTGCTTCTTTTGTTTTTTTTCTAGGGTAGACAAATTAAATGAAGGATTAAAGGACACACTAGGTGTCTATACTGGAAAAGCAAACTCAAACCTTTATAAGTGACTCAGAGTGGTATTCAACTCAACATCAATTGAGTTTCAGGGGCCCTCATGAGGTTCTACAAGGACTTTGGATGCAAAGAGAGTTTTGAATGCCTTTATTTCAACTTGCCCTATCCTGATTTGCCTACTCCAGGCCCAGCTGACCTTGGAGTACGGTGCAGTGAGAAAAAGCATGAGCATGGATTTTAGCTCTAAGACTCGAGTGAACTTCCCTGGTCAAGAACATCTCTCAAATGTTCCTGCACTTTGCAGCTGGAGGGGAAAAAAAAAATCTGTGCAATTCCCCAGAGGGAGCATAAGAAAGCTTATTTTGATCTGTCTATCTTTTGCCTATGAGTATCTTTTTCCTAATGTTCATGTACTGTACCTTTCCTATAATAAATCTTACTCATGAGTATAGCTTTATATTGAGCTGTGTGATTCTTTCCAGCGAATCACCAAATTCAGGGGTGGTCATGGAACCCCTGAGATGTGAGATCGATTGATCTATCTATCTAGATATATCACATCTATTAATCATATATCCATTAATACATATATTATCTGCTGTTAATACCTACTGTGGACTGCCCTGTAGCCATCAAAAGCAATGAAATCTGTCTGTCTTTCTATCTATCTGTCTATCTGCTTTTCTCTTTTTTTCTCAGAAAACCCACAATATGATGATGTAGTAATCAGTTTGCTTTCAGAATCCTAACTGATTGAAAATCTGGAGGATGCTCGAATAGCTATTAATCTGCCTTGCCTAGTGCATTATAGTGATAATAGTAATGAACTAGGAGTTTAGAAATCTAAACTCTAATACCATGTAGATAAAGGGACCAAAATAGCAAGCAAAATAGATTTAGGTCATATTCAGATATTGCCCTACACTCTATGAAACCAATTCTCAGAAAGTTTAGAGAAAAGGTAGGTATGATCTCATGGCTAGAAACTATGAAAGTAGAAGTTGGCTCAAAAGAGATAGCTATGCAAATAAAAGAGGAAGAAGGGGTAACAAGAATGGTGGAGCCTAGATTAAAAGAACATGACAGAAACAGATGGGGTGAGGTTAGTGGTGGTAGCACATAATCAAGAATGCGTTCAATGAGAGCATGGATTTTTCGTGAAGGTTAAAGTCTAAAATAAGTTCAAACTTATATAAAGTGCCAAGGACAAGAAAAGCAGCTTTCTCTCTATGTTCACAGATGCAAGATGAAAAAGTCTACTCCCCCTGCGTAGGGCAGATGGTATGATGTTAGTAGATAGCAGAGAAGGAATCTCTCCTATGTCAATGCTCTTGCTTTCACCTTCTTCGTTAAGGCAAAAGTTCTTCAAACTGTGAAGCGTATAGCAGATATAGAGAGGGGGTGATTAACTGGTGATGAAAAAATGATATATGGAATCTGGGGGGTGGGGGTAAGATGGTGGAATAGAAGCAGCCTGCATTCGCCACACTCAAGGAGAGGATCAAAGGTTGTAAGTACATGTTCATTTATGGAGAGACTGTCTCAGAATGAATTTTATGAGTCATCAGAGAAATGAGCTGAGATACTCAAAGCAGGGGAGAGAGATGTGGGGTGATCCCTCTGGGCAAGTTTGGAAGGTACCTGGGGAAGGCATCCATATGTGGGGAAGGGTTAAGGGAGAGATTCCCGGGACTCCATACTACACCAATGGACACTAAAATCCAAGCTGTGAGGGGGCTCCCCCACCACAGCAGGCCTCTGAACTGATCAGAGAGCTACTTGGAAACTGTACAGCAACATTACACCAGCGAGTAGGGACAGTGGGGTCCCACCAACTTCTGGTCCCAGGTCACTGCAACAGATGCCAATCTGCTCTCTCAGTCCCAGAGTGCCTTGTCTACAGAGGGGTCAGCTTCACAGTAGCTGTCTCCCCATTACCCCTGCCAGGCCAGGGAGAAAGTGGGGAGGTTGGACGTTCTCACATGCACTGTGATTGGGTGATGTGCACACCCCCAACCTCCCTCTACTGGCTGCCTTCCCGGGATCCGAGCAGAGCAGGCACCTCCTGGCCTCTAGCATCTGCCACTGCCATCTTGCCATCTGCATAGCACCACTGCTGCCACCTGCGTAGCACCCTAGCAGCTGCCAGAGTTGGACCTGGGCAGAGGGAGAGCTCCTGCCACTACAACTCCATGGTGGGGCACCGCATGTCTCCCTGGCCCCACCAGCCACAGGTGGCCCAGCCACTGTGGCCTGAGGAGCCAACCACTGCCAGCTGTGGTCCTGCAACCCACCCAGGCAGTGACCAAGACCTCTGACCTTTCCAGGTGCCCGCCAAGGTTCTGTGACTTGCACAGGCACTCACCAAGTTCCTGTGACCTTGGGATGCAATATCACTATGCACCCAGGTATTCCCGAAGGTCCCACAATCTGCCCCCCGCCACTGGCTGCCATCCTGTGATGTGCCCTCCCGTCGGCTGTGGTCTCATAACACATCTAAGTGCCTACCAGATCTCACAACCTGCCCAGGCACTGACCAAGGTCCCACAATATGTCCAGGTGCCCACCGAAGTCCTGTGACATGCCCCGCAACCAGCTTCAGTCCCATGAGGCATCTAGGTGCTCACTAAAGTCCTGCAACCCACCCAGGTGCCAGAGAGGGTCATGCTACCCACTTCAACAAAGAGGGACTTGCCCAGCCCCCTGCTCAAGCTTTTAACAGCAGCCTGGAGACAAAGCAACCAATCTGAATGAATATCCCCCAGCACCAGGATGGACTGTGACAGCCACAGGAGAATGGGATGATGCAGAAGAACAGCAGTGTTACAGGTAACAGTGTATCTTTCCCCTCTGAATGGGTCAATCCTCCCAAATAGTACACAAAAGCACTATCTAGGGATTTCTCTCACTTCTCACTAAGTAGGAGAGTTCCCAGCAAAGGAGAATGGGTGTGCTGCAAACTTATCAGCCCTGAGCTGAGAGAAGAGGTTTCAGATGAGAAGAAACCAGCAAAAGAATTCTGGAAACATGAAAAAACAAGCTAGTTCAACACCCCCAAAGGAACACAATAGATCCACAGAAATGGACCCCATCCAAAAGGAAATTGTTGAAATGTCAGAAATGGAATTCAGAATATGGATGACAAACAACATGAATGGAATTGAAGATAAAGTTGAAAACCAAAACAAAGAAATAAAAAGAATATTTTAGGATATGAATGAAAAATATGAAAAACTCACCAAAGAGAGAACATAAGAAAGGACATAACAGAACTTAATGAAATGAAAGAGTCATTTAAGGAATTATAAAATATAACAGAAAGCTTCAACAACAGACTAGACCAAGCAGAAGAAAGAACCCCAGAGCTTTAAGACAAAGCTTTCAAACAAAGCCAGTCAGTAAAAGGTGCAAGAGAAAGAATGAAGAAGAATGAATAATCACTCAGAGAAATATGGGACTATGTGAAATGAGCCAATATACAAATTATTGGTATCCCAAAGGGAGAAGAAGAAAAAAGAAAAAAGCACAGAAAACCTGTTTGAGGGAATTATTGAAGAGAACTTCCCTGTTATTGCCAGAGATTCCGAAATCCAGATATAGGAAGGCCATCAAACACCAGAAAGATTTATATCAAATAGGACATCTCCACAACACCTAGTCATCAACCTGGCCAAAGTCTAAATGAAGGAGAAAATTCCACAAGCAGCAAGATGAAAACAACAACTAACCTACAAAAGAAAATCCATTGGACTAACAGAAGACTTCTCAGCAGAGACCTTATTAGCTAGAAGGGCTTGGGGCCCATTTTAAGTCTTCTTAAACAGAACAACTGCCAGCCAAGAATTTTGCATCCTGAAAAACTAAGATTCATAAGGGATGGAGAAATAAAGGCTTTTCTAGACAAGCAAATACCAAGCAATTTGTCACTTCTAGATCTGTCCTATGGGAAATGCTCAGAACTGCATTATACATGCAACAGCCCAATAGATACCAACCAGCATGAAAATAAATATCTTATCTAACACAAGAAGGAAAACAAAACAATAAGGTATCCTCCAACAGGGTAAACAGAAGAGCATCCCATATATTAATACTAACATGCAATGTTAATGATCTGAATGCTCCCGTAAAAAGACATAGACTGGCTGAACAGATGAAAAAATACAACCAAGTATCTCCTATCTCCAGGAAACACTTCTAACCCACAAGGATTCACACAGACTCAAGGTGAAGCGATGGAAAACATATTCCATTTGAATGCAAACCTAAACTAAGCAGATGTAGCCAGTCTCATATCATATAAAATAGACTTTAAATCAACAATGGTTAAAAAAAAAAAGACAAAGATGGTCATTATACAATGGTAAAGGAGCAATTCAACAAGAAGACATAACAATCCGAAATATATATTCACCTGACAGGAGCTCCCAGGTTTATAAAGCAAATTCTATGAGATCTAAGCAAAGAAATAAACAGTAGAATCTTAATTGCTGAGGACATCAACACCACAATGACAGCACTGGACAGATCATCAAAGCAGAAAATGAATAAAGAAACATTGGACTTAAATAGGACTCCAGAACAAATGGACCTAACAGACATTTATAGAACATTCTACCAAAAAACTACTGACTATACATTCTTCTGATCAGCATGTGGGACATTTTCCAAAGTAGATCATATCTTAGGCTACAAAATAAGTCTCAGCAAATTCAAAAAAATTGAAAACATACTATGTATCTTCTCATACCACAATAGAAGAAAACTAGAATTCAAATCCAAGCGAAACACTCATTTCTACATGAAGTCATGGAAACTGAACAACCTGCTGCTGATCTATCCTTGGGTAAATGATGAAATTAAGACAGAAGTAAAAAGATTCCTTGAATGGAACAACAAAAGGGACACAGGCTTTCAAAATCTAATGGATTTGGAAAAAGCAATCCTAAGAGGAAAATTCATAGCTTTAGATGCCTTCATCAAAAAGACAGAAAGATCACAAATTCACAACCTAATATCACATCTCAAGGAACCAGAAAAAGAAGAAACCAAATCAAAGCCAGCAGAAAAGAAATTACAGAGCTCAGAGCAGAATTAAATTAAATGGAATCCAAAAAATAAATTAGAGAGGACCAATGAAACAAAAAGTTGGTTGTTTGAAAAAACAAACAAAATTGATAGACGACTAGACAGACTAACCAGAAGTAGAAGAGAAAGGACTAAAATAAGCTCAACCAGAAATGAAAAAGGAGACATTACAACTGATATCATAGAAATACAAAATATCATCCATGAATGCTACAAAAACTTCTATGCAAACAAATTAGAAAACCTAGAGGAACTGTATAAATTCCTGGAAACATACAACTTTCTAAGCTTGAATTAGGATGAAATATAAATCCTGAACAGACCAATAATGAGCAGTGAGATTGAAGCAGTACTAAAAAATTTCCTATCAAAAAAAAAAGGCTACAGACTGTATGGATTCACAGCCAAGTTCTACCAGACCTACAAAGAAGAACTGGTACCTATCCTACAAAAATTATTCAATAACATTAAGAAGGAGGGTATCCTCCCTAACTCATTCTATGAACCCAGTATCACCTTGATAACAAAGCCGAGAAAGGACAAAAAGAAAATTACAGACCGATATCCCCTGTGAACATCAAAGCAAAAATCCTCAACAAAATACTAGCATACCAAATTCAACAAAACATCAGAAAGGTAATTCATCATGATCAAATGGATTTCACTCCAGGGATGGAAGGATGGTTCAATATACATAAATCAATAAGCATCATATACCACATAAACAGAAGCAAAACAAAGATTATATGATCATCTCAATAGATACAGAAAAAGCATTTGATAAAATTCAATACGTTTTCATGATAAAAACCATCAACAAACTAGGCATAGAAGGAACATACCTCAAAATAATAAAAGCCATACATGACAATCCCACAGCCACCATCATACTGAATGAAGAAAAGTTGAAAGCATTCCCTCTAAGACCTGGAACAAGATAAGGGTGCCCACTGTCACCACTTCTATTCAACATAGTATCAGAAGTCCTAACCGGAGCAATCAGGCAAGAGAAGGAAATAAAGGGCGTCCAAATCAAGAACGAGGAGATCAAATTATTCCTGTTTACTGATGATATGATCTTGTATCGAGAAAATTCTAAAGACTCTATCAGAAGACTCCTAGAATGAATAAATAAATTCAGCAAAGTCTCAGGTTACAAAATCAATGTACACAAATCAGCAGCTTTTCTATATACAAATAACAGTCAAATCAAGGACTCAACACCATCACAATTGCTACAAAGAAAATGAAATACATAGGAATATACTTAACCAAGTAGGTAAAAGATCTCTTCAATGAGAACTATAAAACACTGATGAAAGAAATCTCATATCATACAAATGGGAAAACATCCCTTGCTCATAGATTGGCAGAATCAACATCATTAACATGTCCATACTACCCAAAGTGATTTACAGATTCAATACAATTCCCATCAAAATACCAATGTCTTATTTCACAGACCTAGAAATATAACCCTAAGCTTCATTTGGAACCAGAAAGACCCCAAATAGCTAAAGGAATCCTAATCAAGGAGAACAAATCTGGAGGCATCACATTACTTGACTTCCATTTATGCTACAAGACTATAGTAAGCAACCAAAACAGCATGGTACTGGATAAAAGCAGAAACATAGAAAAATGGAACAGAATAGAGAACCCAGAAATAAAACCATTTGCCTACAACCAACTGATGTTTGACAAAGCAGACAACAACAATATACACTGAGAAAAAGAAGCCCTCTTCAATAAATGTTGCTGGGAAAATTGGATAGCCACACACAGAAGATTGAAAAAGGACCCCGTCTCTTGCCATATACAAAAATTAATTCAAGATGGGTAAAAGACTTAAATGTAAGGAAGGAAACCATAAAAATTATGGAAGAAAACACAGGAAAAACTCTTCTAAACATCTGAATAGGCAAAGAATCTATGACTAAGCCCCAAAGGCAAATACAGCAACAACAAATATAAATAAATAGGAATTAATTAAATTAAAACTCTTCTGCTCAGTAAATGGAAATAATCAACAGAGTGTATAGACAACCTACAGAATGGGAGAAAATATTTACAATATAGGCATCTGACAAAGGACTAATATCCAGAATCTACAAAGAGCTCAAACAAATCAGCAAGAAAAAAATCAAACAACCCCATCAAAACATGGGCAAATGACATGAACAGAAGTTTTTCAAAAGAAGTTGGATAAATGTTCTAAAAACATATGAAAAAATGTTTAACATCACTGATCATCAGGGTAATGCAAATTAAAACTACAATTCTGTACCACCTTACCACTATCAGAATGGCCATTATTAAAAAGTCAAAAAACAATAGATGCTGGCATGGATGTGGAGAGAAAGTAACACTTATATGCTGTTGGTGGGATGGCAAATTGGTACAACCTCTATATAGCATGGAGATTCCTTAAAGAAATAAATGTAGATCTACCATTCTATCCAGCAATCCCACTGCTGGGTAAAAATAAGTCATTTTATAAAAAAATCCACCTGCACTCAAATGTTTATTGCAGCACAATTCACAATTGCAAAAATGTGGAACCAACCTAAGGGCCAATCAAATGAGGGTGGATAAAGAAAATGGGATATTATTCAGCCATAAAAATGAAATGCTGTCATTTGTAACAACATGAATGGAATTGAAGATAAAGTTGAAAACCAAAACAAAGAAATAAAAAGAATATTTTAGGATATGAATGAAAAATATGAAAAACTCAC
>NW_012149964.1:69507-75944 GCF_000956105.1 Propithecus coquereli
TATATATGTAGAGATCATTATCCTAAGTGAAGTATCTCAGGAATGGAAAAACAAACACCACATGTTCTCACTAATAAGTGGGAACTAAACGATGGGTACACACGGGCACAAAGAAATATAAAGGACATTGGAAACCAAGAAGGGGAGAAGGGTAGGAAGGGGGAAGTGTGGGATAAAAACTTATATATTGGGTACATGAACACTATTCTGGTGATGGGCACAGCAAAACCCTGACTTCCATGTAACAAAAACATGTGTACTCCCTTAATATTTTGAAATAAAAAATATAAAAAACTACTCACTAAAAAGAAAGAAAAGATACAGAATCTAGAGCTGGAATTGCTGCTGGCAACATTAGCTATATCAGGGAATATATATTAGATAAATGTCATAAACAGATCATATATTGCCATACAGAAACCAATGGCAAGGTGCTCCATTTGCCCTCAGCTGATGATCTTGGCTCCTCTTCAAATAATACTTGCAGCATCCTCCTATCTCCAAACATATGTGTACCCATCCTAACTTCCAATTCTTCTATCTCAGATGACAATATATTTTTCTTATTATTCTATTGATGATATATTCTTGGTTTTCTCAGGTATTTTATTTACTTATTCATTCATTCACTGATTCATTCAATAGATATTTATTAATATATTCTCCAGGCATTGTTTTAGGTGCTGAGAACACAGTGGCAAAAAAGTTAGGCAAGGATCTACTTCTCATAGATCTTACCTTCTGATGGAGAGAAAAAAGTGAATAAGAAAATATACAATATTATTTCAGATTTTGGTAAGAATCATGAAGGAAATAAAATGAGGAAGTATACAAGAACATGATGTAGGGTCGATGGCGTATTTTAGATGTGCTGGTCTGGAAATGTCTGCCTGAAAAAGTAACATTTGATCTGAGACCCAAGGAGGTAAATATGTGCAAGGTTAGGAGAATCACAAATGCACAGGTCAAGGGTAGAAATGAGCTTAACATTAGAAGAATAGATAGAAGACCCCAGTGCCATTCAAGTCTAGTGAACACTTGGGAGAGTGGTACAAGGTCAGGTTGAAGAGATCAGTAGAGACCATATAAGACAGGGCCCTGCAGAATATAAAATATGAGTTTTATAGGAATTCTTTAGAAAGACTTTGGAGTTATAATATTTTTTAAAGATAATTTAGTACCTATATGGAAAATAAATTATGGAGGAGTGCAAGTAAAAACAGGTTGACCAATTAGGAAGTTTTTCCAGTGTAGGTCTGAGATGTGGGTAGCCTGGATGAGAGTGAGCAGCTACATCATGTAGTTGGATTTGGATTTTACTTTGGAGTTGACAGGACTTGTTAATGTTTTGCATGTCTTCTAGATTTTTGACTTTAGTAACTGTAGGGGTGACATTTTATGAGGTGGGAAAGATAGTACCTTGAGAGTGATGTAAAGAGAGAGGAACAGATTTTGAAGAATAAGTGTAAAGTCTTGGACATCATTAATTTCTGTCTTTTGCTGTGATGATTTCTCTTCCTCTGATATCTCTTTCTTCTAAGCATGCTTAAGTTTTTCCCACCCTAACTCTCCTAATATTCCCTTAATTCTACTTCTTTCTCTGCGTATTGCCCACTTACTATCCTTCCTTTCAGCAATCAACACTCACTACTTCCGCTAACAACATTTTCTCATCTACCATTTGCAATCTGAAGTGGATACAAAAGTATAAAAATTTGGCTTCTTTGTTTTCCTTCTTTTTTGGCAATATAATGATTACTATGGAACTCTATACATAAGCACAAGATGCTAATAAGGCCAGCCTCACGATCTATTCCAGTTAGTTGACATTTTCTTATGCTACTACCATAGATGACACTCCAGACTCCAAGCCACAGCTGCCTTGGAGACAAGTGTGACTGTCCCAAAGGAGGCTGAACACAAGTATATTGCTGAATGTGACAAATCACATAAAAGGAATCCACATGCTCAAAGTATTAATAAGTGACCATTAGCAATGTTTGTAGACCATTTGAGTCCCTGTCAACTCTTAGTAGTTCAGTCCTGTTAAACCTTTTAGATTGAATAGCAATGTTTCTGCTTAAGAGCTCTCCCTTATTTTTTAATACGACAGCCTACCCTCCTGCATAGGCACCAAGATAATTCTCGAGTATGACATTACAATCACTTGGTGTTGCTTTGCTCACAGTCAAGATGTGTGTTTCTTCAAATGTAAAAAAGTAAGATTGGATAGAGATGCTTATCATGGTATGAGAAATTTCATGAAGTGGAACTAGGAAATTTAGGTTTTTAAAAAGTTAGAAGCTGCACAGTTAATTCAGTTCATCAAAAGTTGCACAAAAGTAGTGGAAGTAATAAATTGCTATATTAAAATGCCCATTCACAATTTTTTGATTCAAGTGGTTTTCACATCAATTTTTTTCTTTTATATCTGCTTTTAATGAATCTTTGTTCAGTGGCAATATCACAACTCATGAAGTTTATCTGAGAGACAATTATTGCTGATTTAAACTTTTAGAGTAATGATTTTTTCTGCATAATGTTAATTATTTCTATAACATAATTATGCATTTTGATTTAGAAATTTTAATGAATATTTGAAAGAGAGATGTGACTTGGAACTTCATTAGCTGCATAGTTTTCAAGGTCTTGTTCAGAGGAGGTGGAAACCCAACACAATTGAAAAAATACTGGCCTGGGGGTACAGGACCTGTGGGCTTTATCCCCTAGGATTTGTTTTTCCTAGGCTTCCTCCATTAAATCTTTCTAGGTTTCCATTTTCTCATCCAACAAATGGAGAAAATAATACCTGTTCTATATTCCTCATGGAATTGGATTTTTAGAGACAGTTACAATTTCAAATATTCTAACTCCTTGACAGGGCATTTGTCTCAATTTCTGGCTCACTAAGCCCAGTTACATCAAGTGTATGTTGCATAAGTAAGGTCATAGAGAACTAGAAGCTACAATTCAGCCTGGCTTTTATGTCTCTCATTTTATGTGTAATTATCATTCTTTTTGTCTTTATGGCTTTTATGCTCAGCATAAGAAACTCCAAAGCCTGAGAGTGAAAGAACAGCCATTCACGTTCCCTAGTAACCTTCATTTTGTCATTCCTTTTGCAGTTTTCCTGAAAAATATGACAGTTTTCAATTTTGGCAGAGACTGAAGGAATGGCAGGGGAATCACAGACTTAAAGATTAATTTTAGAGTTGGAAATACCAATCCCTTGCTTTCCGTTGAATGAAAAGAAGTCCTGACACAATTCATTCACAGCTGCCTATCCTGTATCTTTTGTGGAGGAAGAAGAGTAAATAGAAGAAAACAGACTAGGGATTATTGGCAGAGCGTCCCAAAGGATCAGAAAAGTGGACAGCTGGTCAGTATTAGAGTTTGCACAAGTACAGTAAAGGAGAACAGAAAAGTTGTGTCTTCCATGGATACACAAAGTCTGGAAGCAGAAACCAAATAAGGAAATTGGGGTTCACATGAGGAATTAAGGGGAGTGAGGAAAAGGTCTGTTTGGAGAGGCAATGATGCCAATGTGACCTACTAATCGAAGAAGAAATTCCCTTTAAAATAGCATACAACATCTTTTTTTTTTTTTTTCCTAAGAATGCATTTCTGAAACATAGCCTGACATCAGGGTAGTGCTTATCTCAATGAAATTTCACAAGTTTTCAGTGGCTGCAAAACTTTGTAGGCTTCTATAGTTGCAGGATAACAAATGACCATGTTAGAATAAGCTGAAGGAGGACAATCAAAAGTGGTAAATAGGTGGATTTGAGTGAGGACTGAAAGAAATATATTAAGGGTTATTGAGGATCAGTCTTAGAAAATTAGGACTAACTGAATCCAGGGAAACTACCCTGGTGTTATATGGAGGCAAGTAGAAGTTTCTCATTTGGACAAAGGTATATCCTCCTGGCTAGGAAAAGTTCTTGGTGGTGGTAACAATATCAAATATTGTTTTCATATTCTTCAGGATACCTAGGGCAAATTTGGACATGGCAGAAGTTCACTAATGACTTGCTTAGGGTTGTCTTTTATTTTTTTAACAGCTGCATGACAAGTTACTCAATAAACTTATATAGCACTTACTGAGTTGTACTTTTGATATATAAAAATAGAGATGAAAATGACACAGTCATTTGCCCTTGGACTTCTCAGATATAGGCACACATATAATTACAATTCACCTGAAGGACTTTTATCTTTGAAAATAGACAAAAACAAACGAAAAACCCCAACAAGATGACTAAGTTAAAAATAATCAGGAAGTTGTTTTTGACACTTTTGTCAGATAGTTATCTCAGAAATTCTATACAATGTATTTGAAAAAAATCATATCATTTTTCTTATCTCTGTAGAAGATAGAGACAGTGCTTCATATTGTTTTTCATAAAAATTTAAAGTTTACTCAGGCTATGTTTTGCTGCATGAATCTCTTGAGTACAAATACTTTGGTCTTTGTAATAATGGTTGTTTACCTTGCTGTAAGCAGGAGATCTTCTTGAATGTTTTTTCACTGATTTTGTCTTTCTGCATACCTTCAATTTGTGATGAGAAATGAATTACACTGCTTATGTTGCACCAAAATGGACAGTGTTGGCAATCTGATTTACATACACAAGACTGTTTCCATTGACAAAACAAATAGGATAATGGAAACAGAAGGCTAGAAGGAAATTCAGAACGTTATCAATTCACTCTAGCTACAGTCTATAACTATTCAAAAGATGGATGAATCTCTAACCATTTTAAGGTTATTCAATGAAGAATTTCCAATTTCCTTTTGTTATCTGTGCCTAACATTTGCTGCTGACTTCATCAATTATATAGCTAAGTAAACAGGCAAACTCAAATGTTTTTCTTTCATATTGCAATAGTATGTGTTTAAGTAAATGTGATAAAATAGAGTACTAACAGGCAGCAATTTCCCATTGTCGAAGATGATTTTAGAATTTGAAACCCTAAAGAGAACCAACTCTGTCCCCAACCAAATTGGGATGAAAGTACTTTTCTCTTAATAACCATCATTTAGCTTCAAGAGATCGTAATGAAATAATAGCTACTTAGAGTAAGATTCTTCTGCTGAGCCACTATGACAGACTTGTCATTATCACATGATGTAATCTAGAATCAAGAACACCAAAATCAAGCAACAACAAAGCAAAAAGTATGATCAGGAATTTGGCCAAAATACCAAGTTATTGGGAAGAAAACTTAGAAATCCAGGAATAGTAAGCAGGATATAAGGGTATTAGAGGCACACTCCAAATTGAAGTTAAGACAGTTAGAAATCCTAAACTGGGAAAAGAGTGAACTAGAGAAGCAGATTGTCAACATAGAAAATAAAGTCTGTGAAGGTGCAGATAGTGGTGGTTTTGATGGAGATGGCAGTAAGTCATTTCCTCTATCTCGCATTTTAGATTAACCTCAGCATACTCAAGCATCCTTAACTGGCTTTCCTTCCCACAGAGTTCACGCAGAGTCCAAAGTGGCAAGATCTCTGACTCCTAACTCATCAGAGAATTGGTAAATTCATTCATGGGACACATATACATTTGTTACCAACCAATTGTGGTGAAATATATGATCTAGTACGATTTAGTACTGTTCTCTGGACCTAACCAAGGCTATTTCTATGCTATGTCAAACAAAAGAAATTAATTATTTAAATGAATTAGTTTCTGGGAGTTCTTCTATCCATATTTTTGATCTTCTGTAATCTAGACATCTGAACTGAATCCTGAGGCCTATTATAACAAATACAATTTAGTATATGATAGGAACGACAATTAAAAATGTTTCTATCAGCAGTCAGAAAGTTGATACTTAGGCAATTTCTAAATTGATATTGGAAATGTAAAAAGGAAAATTCGTTTAATCCATATATTAAAGACTCAAAGGATGCATTTTGTCAACGGAATCTTAAAAATACAAATGTTTTTATTAAATATTGACTTTTGTCTTCAAAAAGGAATTTTAGTGGATTAACTTCCAAAGCATGATTGAGATACTCATGGTTCTAGCATTTATAGAGATTTTAAATAAATGTTCCCTTTCTTTTTATCCCATTCTTTTCATTAGAATGCCACTATACACAGAAATGACAGATGATGTGTTTTCCTTCCATTGAGGGATAAACCAATATTTTATGAATACAACATTTGGGGTTAATGTGATACATATAAGCCTCGTTTTGCAAAAGTTGGGAAAAGGCAGATTAGTTTTGAGTAGCTTGATGTTATTTTATTTATTCATCTGCAAAAGTGTCTTATTTAGTGAGTGAGTTTAGTATAGTATAAAAATAAAATTCTAAATCAGATCATCATTGTTCTGTATTTATATGCCCTGCTTATTAGGTCTGTGACTCTGGATAAGTCAACTAACCACTCAGAGCTTCAGTTTACTAATTTGTTAAATGGAAATAT
>NW_012149964.1:79576-80644 GCF_000956105.1 Propithecus coquereli
GTGTGTGTGTGTGTGTGTGTGTGTGTGTGTGTGTGTGTATTGCTTTAAGCAACTGGATTGCGGAGGTGCAAATCCAAAATTTGCGGGGTAGGCTGGCAGGGAGACCCAAGGAAGAGTTGTAATCTGTGTCTAAAGGCAGTCTCCTGGCAGAATTCATCTTTGCTCAGAAAAGTCAGTCTTCATTTTGTTAAGGCCTTAAACTGATTGGATCAGGTCCACTCACATTATGGAAAATAATCTGCTTTACTCAAAGTCCACTGATTTAAATGTTAATCTCATACAAAAACACCTTCAAAGAAACATCCAGAATATTGCTTGATCAAATATCTGTGAACCATGGCCCAGCCAAGTTGACATATAAAATTGACCATCACATCTACTCTGGTTCAAAGTCCTGAAGCTTTTCCTACTTAAATCTCTGAGTATGATATCTAAGAGGCACTAAATTGCTTAAAGGAAGTGACTAGAGTTGAAGGCATAGCATAGAAGAATTAGTGAAAACTCTCTTAGGACACACTCAAATTAGGACAGCAATTCATGAATTCATTCAACAAAATATTTTCAAGCATCTAAACTGTGCCAGTCCAGCATCATGTTATACAGTGAAGATACTATTGAACCATAAACAAGCATGGTGCCTGCTGGTAAACTGAGATAACCAGATATTAACCAAAGGATCCCATAAATAAATGTAAAATCACAACTGAGATGAATGGTAAGAAATACATAGTACTTTGGAATCTTTCAGTGAGAACTCACTCTGAGTGGTTCAAAAGTGGCATTCAAGCTGTGCTATGATGGATGATCAGAAGTTAAGTAGGCAAAAGGTTTGGGGGAACTAGTTTGTGGTACCAACTGTATTCAGAGGGAGCATGGTGAATATGATGATCTGAGAGGTGAGTGTGGTTAAGAAAAAGAAAATGAGAGAGACATTATTCAAATAATGTAGGCTCCTTGGAAGTCTCGGTGAGCATATTAAGGAAATTTGCTTTAACCTTAAGAGTTAAAGGAAGGTGCTAAAGATTTTTTTTTTTTTGCCAAACATTAGAGTTTGTTTTATTGCATGAC
>NW_012149964.1:80694-145073 GCF_000956105.1 Propithecus coquereli
AAAATGAAAACATGAAATATTAAAATTTCAAGTTTCAAATTTCATATAAATGTTCTAAAGCAAATTAAAAATTGTTTTCAATGTTCCAACTCCTTCACTTTAAAAAAAAACAATTGTATTTTATTGTGGTAAAAAGATGTAACATAAGATCTACCTTCTTAACACATTTTCAAGTCTGTAATACAGTATTGTTGGCTATAGGCACAATATTGTACTGTAGATTTCCAGAAACTTATTCATCTTGCTTAACTGAAACTTCGTCTGTTGATTAGTAAATCCCCATTACCCCTTCCTTCTAGCTGCTGGCAACCACCATTCTACTCTTTGATTTTTATGAATTTGACTATATTAGATATTTCCTACAAGTGAAATCATACAGAATATTTCTTTTGTGACTGTTTTATTTCACTTAGCATAATGTTCTTAAGGTATATCCATGTTGTAACATATTGTAGAATTTCCTTCTTTTTAAAGGCTGAATATTATTCCATTGTATGTATATACTACATTTTCTTTTTAATTTTTTTTTTTTTTTGAGACAGAGTCTCACTGTGTTGCCCGGGCTAGAGTGAGTGCCATGGCGTTAGCCTAGCTCACAGCAACCTCACACTCCTGAGCTCAAGTGATCCTACTGCCTCAGCCTCCCGAGTAGCTGGGATTACAGGCACGCGCCACCATGCCCGGCTAATTTATTTTCTATATATATTTTTAGTTGTCCAATTAATTTCTTTCTATTTTTTTAGTAGATACGGGGTCTCGTTCTTGCTCAGGCTGGTCTCGAACTCCTGAGCTCAAACGATCCGCCCACCTCAGCCTCCCAGAGTGCTAGGATTACAGGCGTAAGCCACCACGCCCGGCCTATACTACATTTTCTTTATCCATTCATCTGCTGATGGACATTTAGTTTGTTTCCACATTAGCTATTGTGGATAGTGGTGTAATGAACATCGGAGGGTTAATAACTCTTTGAGATCCTGATTTTAATTCTTTCGGATAAATATCCAGAAGTGGGATTGCTGGATCATATGGAAATTATATTTTAATTTTTTTGGGGAAACAATATATGTTTTCCATAGTTGGTAAACCATTTGCATTTCCACCAACAGTATGTGAGGGTTTCAATTTCTCCACATTCCTTCCAACATTTGCTGTATTTGTTGTTGTTTTTTTTTTTAATAGCTAGTCTGCCAAGTGTGAGGTGACATCTCATTGTGGTTTTGCTTTGTAAGGAGTTTCTTTTAAAATAACTCTATCATTGGTGGTATCCCATGCAGTTTTAATCAATGATTTGAATGAGGATATTCATGACATGATAATCAAATATGTGGAGAAATAGCTCAAATTCAGGATCTCAAGAGATCATGAGAGTCTGGAATAATGGGCTGAAACTATCAAAATAAAATTTAATGGAGATAAATGTAAAGATCTTCAACTTGTTTTTCAAATACAACTCTTAAAGAATAGGATAAGTATGACATAGCTGAAGAGTAGCAGGCGTGAAAAAGATCTAGGTATTTGAATTGACTATACACATTAGGTGATGAAGTAGTTAAAGCTAATATGAAGAACTCAAGAATATCAGAGTTGTTCAAAGCCCAGGAGCAGTTAGGGGAATGGTGTAGTGGGGTGGTTTTGCTACATAGTATTACAAATGGGTGAAGACTAACTTTGGTTCTCCTTGCTGTCCTTTTTCTCTCCATATTTACACATTAGGATTGAATGGGAAACTGGCATAAGATTCAGGAGAAATCTGAAGGGATTGCACCCAAGTTTAATAAAAGAGTCAGAATTATGATGTAGGAAGTACATATTGCTATTGCTTAATAGTAATACTCTGTATTATTATGTGGGAAGTATATACCATATATTAACTTTCATGTTCTTTCATTTGAACATTAAATCTCATCACCAGTAGTATGTGTTTCATTATGTAAGCAAATGATGTCTGTTAACAAAAAAAATAAAAATAAAAACAAATGTCAGACTCATGTAATGCTGGGAAAAAAGATTTTAGTATATTCTCCTCATCCAAAAATAGACTTTAATTACTATTGATTTTACCTTGCCTTCTGTGTTAGGTCAGGGTTCTTCAGAGAAACAGAACCTACAGGATATCTCTATCTCTATCTCTATTTCTGTCTCTATCTCTATCTCTGTCTCTAGCTCTATCTCTATGTATCTATTCATATATAGGACAATTCCTTAAAGTAAAACTCTCTGCATACATACATATACACATGTACAGAAAGAGACTGTGTGTGTGTGTGTGTGTGTGTGTATTCTCTATATTCATATACAGTCATGTGTTGTGAATGACAGGCATATGTTCTGAGAAATGTGTCATTAGGTGATTTTGTCATTGTGCGAACATCATAGAGTGTACCCACCCAAATCTAGATGGTATGGCCTACTACACACCTAGACTATGTGATATGGACTATTGGTCCTAGGCTACAAACCTATACAGCATGTTACTGTCTGAATGCTGTAGGTAATTATAGCACAGTGCTATGTATTTGTGTATCTAAACATAGAAAAGGTACAGTAAAAATATGGTATCATAATTTTATAGGACCAACATCTTATGCAGTCCATCATAGACTGAAATGTCATCATGTAGCACATGACTATATATATTTAACCAGGAATGTATTTACCATGACTGTATATATTTTTATCAGGAATGACTGTGTGTGTGTGTGTGTGTGTGTGTGTGTGTGTGTGTGTATTGCTTTAAGCAACTGGATTGCGGAGGTGCAAATCCAAAATTTGCGGGGTAGGCTGGCAGGGAGACCCAAGGAAGAGTTGTAATCTGTGTCTAAAGGCAGTCTCCTGGCAGAATTCATCTTTGCTCAGAAAAGTCAGTCTTCATTTTGTTAAGGCCTTAAACTGATTGGATCAGGTCCACTCACATTATGGAAAATAATCTGCTTTACTCAAAGTCCACTGATTTAAATGTTAATCTCATACAAAAACACCTTCAAAGAAACATCCAGAATATTGCTTGATCAAATATCTGTGAACCATGGCCCAGCCAAGTTGACATATAAAATTGACCATCACATCTACTCTGGTTCAAAGTCCTGAAGCTTTTCCTACTTAAATCTCTGAGTATGATATCTAAGAGGCACTAAATTGCTTAAAGGAAGTGACTAGAGTTGAAGGCATAGCATAGAAGAATTAGTGAAAACTCTCTTAGGACACACTCAAATTAGGACAGCAATTCATGAATTCATTCAACAAAATATTTTCAAGCATCTAAACTGTGCCAGTCCAGCATCATGTTATACAGTGAAGATACTATTGAACCATAAACAAGCATGGTGCCTGCTGGTAAACTGAGATAACCAGATATTAACCAAAGGATCCCATAAATAAATGTAAAATCACAACTGAGATGAATGGTAAGAAATACATAGTACTTTGGAATCTTTCAGTGAGAACTCACTCTGAGTGGTTCAAAAGTGGCATTCAAGCTGTGCTATGATGGATGATCAGAAGTTAAGTAGGCAAAAGGTTTGGGGGAACTAGTTTGTGGTACCAACTGTATTCAGAGGGAGCATGGTGAATATGATGATCTGAGAGGTGAGTGTGGTTAAGAAAAAGAAAATGAGAGAGACATTATTCAAATAATGTAGGCTCCTTGGAAGTCTCGGTGAGCATATTAAGGAAATTTGCTTTAACCTTAAGAGTTAAAGGAAGGTGCTAAAGATTTTTTTTTTTTTGCCAAACATTAGAGTTTGTTTTATTGCATGACGTTTGCATAAGAGAAAATATTATTGAAAACTGTAAGGCATCATGCAATCATTGATAAGCTAATTATTAACTGTACACTTAAAATAGGTGGACATACAATCTAAAATTTAAAAACTAGTTCCAAAAAAGTACATAAAAAATTTAACATGATGAGCTTTTAAATATGGTTGATATTTGTAGTTTCATGTTATTAAAAAATGCTTCAAATGTACTCCCGGAAAGTTGTTCTTTATAAATGGCGCTGGGGTAATGTCAGATTACAAACTGTAAAAACTAATTATTTTTATGGAATTAGAAAACTAATAGTGTGATATTCAAACACTTACTTGAATCAGTTTTCAATTCTCACTCAAATTAAGTTGATATAATATTAATAATCTAAAAAACATGTTTTATAAGCAACAAAAGTCTATTGAGTTCAAGTTATGCATGTTGAGCGATCAAATCTCTGAGTAGGCCTGAATGTCGAGACCTGGAACCAATGCAGGTTGGTGTTAGTCAATGTACTGCGCCATCCAGCGGAAGCCCTCTCCATAGCCCTGTCTTTTGAGCATACTGCACATGAATACTTCCAAGGGTCGGGCGTTCAGTTCTTTCAGAGACACACTGCCCTTTCCTGTTGTCGGACCATATAAACCAAGTATCTCTTGTAATCTTTCTTCACTGATGGCTTCAGGTCTGTCGATCTTATTCCCAAGAATCAGTATAGGCACATTAGCAATGGTTTCATCTGTCATTAGTGAATCAAGTTCTTCTTTTGACTCTAACAGCCTTTCATGGTCTGCACAATCCACCAAAAATACAATGCCATTGATAGCAGGAAGGTAGTTTTTCCACACTCTTCGAGCTTGAACATGTCCACCCAGATCAAAAGTTGTAAAAGTCATGCCAGCAATGGTCAGTTCTTCTGAAGTGGGATGTAATGTTGGGACGTGCTGTCCAAGTCTGTCATCTTTTAGCATGTGTAGCAATGTTGTTTTTCCCGCATTATCCAATCCAAGAAATACCAATTTACCAGTTTTCTTATATAATCCTAAAAACTGTAGCACACTGCTGAAACCACTGTAAATCCAATCAAATATGAAGGACATATCCAAATCTGATAGGGTCTGCGACTGGAGAGAACGCAATTCCCCGCTTAGCGTCAGCACCACACTCAGAAACCAAACTGCAAAGAGCGGTGCTAAAGATTTTTAAGCAAGGGTAAAATAAACATCACCAGATTTTCTTTCAAACACTTCATTCTGACTATGGAGAACAGGTTGGAGGGAGAGCAGAATACATTGTGAATTAGATCAATTAATAAGTTATTGCTTAAAAGAATAAGTTACTGCTTTTTGAGAAGAAGAGAAGTTAGGCTAATGAGCTAGTGGTACAAAGATAAAGAAGTAGATAATTTGAGAGATATTTAAGTGGGTTCAGTGATGGAGCAGATATATGATGTGAAGGAGAGAAAGCAGTTGAGTATATGAGCTTGGAGCTTAGAGGAGCGGTTTGTGCTGAAGATACAAAATTTTGAATAATTTTTCTATAGTTGAAAAATATTTCAGCAGTTTTTGTTCTCTTCATTTTCTTAATCAGAAAAAATCAAGAAATATGTGGATTGGCTTGTCAAAATTTATATAGCTTAAAGAAAACAGGCTGCATTGAGACTCTAGGTCTTTTTAATCCATAGATTATAATAAAACACACACACACACCCCATATTGCTTCACTTCAGGAATCTGGATCACACTGCAGGTGTGAATAAATTTAAAATAATCTTTTTACCAGGAATGAAGTATAAAATTATAGAATGCTTATTTTTATAAGCTAATATACTGATTCTATACTGAGATATATAAAGGATAAGGACCTTCTACTATTAAAATTGGAGGGTCTCTTTTATGTCCCTCAAATAATCATGTCACTAACTTTTGAATTAGGCTGTATCAATGAAAACACAAGTAATTTCATATGTTTTGATATAAATTAATCCCAAGGGAAGTATCTTCAAACAGAATTTTTTCAGGTTTCTTTGAATTGACTCTTATAATTTCCCAGGGGAGAAAAAAATGAAATGAATAATCTATCTGTGGAAGAATTATTTAATTATACTTCCATATGCTCAATATCTTGATTTACACATTTTTTTGAGTTGAAAATGCTTTTTTTTTCCTCTTAGTGTCAGAATGTAATCACATTTTAAATTCCACCTTTTTACTAGCCGTAAATGTGTTGGCTATTTGCTGAGTACCAAATATCCTGTTAACTATTGTGGATAATTACAAAAACAAAACAGAACAAAAGTCTATGACATAGTTCTTGTACTTAATGTGTATTCAAATTTATTGGGTATGTGAAATGAGACTTTAATTAAAAATTGACAACAATCTCTATATGTAGATCCTAAAACCTAATTAATAAATGATATTGACTATCAATTACGTTGAAATTCTCAGAAGAAAGAGTATTCTCTCTTGTCTAGTAATTTGGATGGCATCAGGGAGGAAGAGAGATTTGAGCTAGGTAGTAAAGAAAAGAGAAATGGAGATTTTAGCTTCATTGTCTGCTTGCCCTTATATCTTGTAAAAGAACCTATCCCATCCATAATCCTGGCCATCATATTTTGTTCTACATATTCCCTATGCCCCTCACCCTACCCAGCTACATGATTGCCCATCTGATTCAAGAAAATCAACCCATAGACATTCAGTGACCCATATTGTAGGCTGATGCAGAAAGATCATCTGGGTCAACCAGATTCCTGGTCTCTGAATTTTCACTTAAGAATATTGACGGATTGATATGATTAGTACAGGGAAGTCTTGGTATAGAGGACAGCTAGAGAGGCCGTGATGATCATTTCCAAGACAAACTTATAAGAAATCAGAAAATGTGAGGGGACAAAAAATTTGAGGAAGCAGAAAAGTCTACTTGGTTTAGAGAGAAGCAAAAGGAGTAAATGCAGAGTGAAGTTGAAAGTAGGAAAATGAGAAGTGGAAAGACCATTATGGCCAATGAGAGATAAACAGAGAATAGCCAATTTTCAGAAGTTCCTCAGTCACTGGTGGCGTTCAAGTTACAATTTTTTAGTACACATATTTCCTTACAATAAATTCCCCCACTGTTTTATTGCTATTACTTGGATTAGCTGCATTTCTTGCAACATAAAGAACAAAATAAGAATAGAAAGTTTCTATTAGATGAGTATAGAGAATGTAGTATTCCAAGTGAGAGGGAATAGCACAAGCCAATACATGCAGGAAATAATGAATGTAGTATGTTAGAGAGGCTGGGAAGATGATTACCCTGGAAAATGTTAAAGATAGGAGTTGAGGGAGTGATAATATAAGACTAGATATATAGAATGGGCTCAAATTCTGATGATCTTACAAAATAAATTGAATTATTGAAATCTTGGATGTCATGATAGTCAATGTACAAATGATAGGAAAAATGCAGTATTAGAAGAGGACTAATTTAGAAGATAAATTGGTTGGGGCAAGGGCACTAGCTAGGATACTACTGTGAGAATTCAGGCACAAGGTAAGGCATGGGGCACAAAAGACACATATGGCAGGTATTCCACTATTTCCCATGCCCATGCCTGTTGTCCACATTGCTAATTGATTATGGCACTCTTAACCTGTTGAACATGGGTTAACTATAATGTTAACTTAAAAAAATTTTAAGAAGGTAAAAAAAGCTTCAACAATGTTGAAAAAAATAAAAAACTTTTTGAGTATACCCCCTAAAAGAAAGAAATACTACTGTCAATATTAGTCTTGTAAAACCTCAAATAAAATTTTTTACTAAAAATGTTTTATAAAGATATTGATTAATTTTATACAAAAATGATTGGCTTAGTTGCTTCAAAATCCTTCCTAAATTCCATGTTTAAGTGTTTCAAAGTAATTGATTATGGTAACCAAAGCTTAGACCAATTTTTCAATATATGGGTTCTGCCTATTTGTTCCTAAGACAAGAGGCTTTCATTTTCTTGGCACTTGTTACTGTTTAGTGGGCTTTTCAGGATAAGTGCCAGAGCTGTGTGGACACTCTGTAGGCTCTGATGAAATGTAATTAGATAGCAGTAGCTTTACAAAATCCTTCTTTATTACATTTACCACAATGAGCACATTATGGAATTGTTGCTTCCTGTAATATATTGCTCACTCTCAATTTTCACTGAATTGAAAATGTTCCATTCAGGTACCCTTTAAAAAATACACTATATTTTCCCAAGAAATAGTTATGTAAATTAAATGTAACCAAATCCCAAACATAATTTTTTGCTCTTAGTATTGCTTTTGTTGTATCTCATAAGTTTTTGTATGTACTGCTTTTATTTTTGTTTGTCTCAAGATTTTTTTTTAACTTCCCTCATGATTTTTTCTTTGACTCATTGGTTGTCCAATAGTGTGTTATTTAATTTCCACATATTTGTGAGTTTTCCAGTTTTACTACCATTGTTGATTTCTGATTTTATTATATTGTGATCAGAAGTTACTTGATATGATTTTAATCTTTTAAAATTTGTTAAGACTTCCTTTGTGGACTAACATGTAATCTCTTCTGGAGAATGTGCTGTGTTTGCTTGAGAAGAATGTATATTCTGTTCCTGTTGGGTGGGATGTTCTGTACATGTCTGTTAGGTTCAATTGGTTTACAGTGCTGTTAAAGTCCTCTGTTTCCTTACTGAGTTTCCATCTGGTTGTTGTATCCATTTTTGAAAGTGAGGTATTACAATTTTTTACTATTATTGTGTTACTGCCTATTTCTCCCATTGATTCTGCCAGTGTTTGATTCAAATATTTGGGTGCTCTACTCTTAGGTGCATATGTGTTTATAATTGTTATATCTTCTGGATGAATAGACACTTTGTCATTATATCTTGAGACAACTTTTGACCTAAAGTCTATTTTGTCTGACATAAATATGGCGGCATCTGGTCTCTTTTGGTTACCATTTGTATGGAATATCTTTTCCCATCCTTTCACTTTCTGCCTGTGTCTGTCTTCACATGTACATTCTTCTGTAGGCAGCATATAGTTGCACCTTGTTTTTTCATTCAGCTACTCTACTTCTTTTGATCAAGAACTAATTCATTTATATTTCTAATAATTTCTGATAGAGAAGGAATTACTATTGCCAGTAATTTGGTAATTGTTTTCTGTCTGTCTCGTAGCAATTTTGTCACTCTTTTTTTCTATTGCTACCTTCCTTTGTGTTTTCTTGATTTTTTTCTATATTGGGATATTTTGATTCTTTTTTTATTTTCTTTTGTATATTTTGTTTGTGGTTACCATGGGGGTTACATAAAACATCTTACAGCAATCTATTTAAAGCTGATAACAACTTAACTTCAATTGTATATAAAACTCTACTCTTTTATATCTTCTTACCCCACTTTTATTGTTATTGATATTACAAATTACTACACATTAGCTATCCATTAACATAGTTTTATAGCTATGATTATTTTTATACTTTATCTTTTAAATTCTATGCCAGAATTAAAAGTGCTTTATCCATCACCATTATAGTATTACAGTATTCTATTGCAACCATCATGGAATTTTTTCAAAGAAATATCTCTGAGAAAGGATCATTATGCACTCTTTAGCCCAGATTAAAGCTGTTTCTCCATTTTGCCAAAGCCTTCACATGAAAAGTAAACATTTCAGACCATTATCAACTGTTTTTTTTCAGGTTACTAACTTCATTGTTTGGCCATTTCAAATTTACCTATATCTTTTACTTTGGATCAAATAGCTGAGTCTTTCCCTCTTTGCTATTTACTCTACTTGTCTTCTCCTTACCTCTTACCATTAATCTTTTTTTCTCCACTTATCTCTTAGTCCTTTTCACTACTGTGTTGTAACCCCCACAACACACATCCCTTATGCGTCCTCAGTCCATCCATCTTACCTCATCCCAGAGCCTTCTATGATAAGCTTAAGAGAAGAGAAAATGTCACAAAGTCAAATTCCTTTTAGCCAGGACATCCAACACTCAATTTATTGTTTACCTCACTACCATATCCATCTAAGGCCTAGTTCTGCTGCTTACTCTATATTTCCTTCCAGCCCAGTGTGAGTCTCACGTTGTTCAGAATGATCAGAGACACTGAAAACACTTGCCTTCTGAAAAGTAGGTTAACTTAACTCAGATATTTGTATGCTCCCAAATCTTCCTTCATATACAACTTGGAAAACTTAAGAAAAGCTTATAATTAGTGAATGCTTACTATATGCCAAATCCTCTTTTTAATACTGTACATGCATCATGCTATTTAATCTGTACAATAACCATATAAGTTAAGTGATTTCAGTATTCCTTTTTCACTGATTAAAAAACTGAGATTAGGAGAGGGTGTGCTTTGCCCAAGGGCACACAACTAGTATGGGGAACAGCCAAAATTAGAAAAAAAGAGAGTTGTTTACAAACCAATGAGCCAAAAATTCATTAGCCATGGAACAAATATCTGGGCAATAGGTATGCTCATTGCTACTGGGGAATTGTTGCTTCTAGGCCATCTCAGATGACAAGAAATGCATGTGTATATGTATATGTACATATTTTATACGTATTTACAAATATTTCTATTTGTAACCATCTGTATCTATATTAAGCTAAACACACATTCATACTGATATCTTCTACTCTAATCTATTGACACATGAATCATTTGAACCTTCTCCCCTTGCTTATTGTAATCTCCTACTCTGACAGTGAGAAACATGATTCCAACCAACTGTCATCCATTTAATCAATTTTTCCAATTTCAGTACACATGTACAGCAGTATCAGAATTGTTAACCTATGCCTCTATGAGGGGAAAAAAATGTCCCTATCAACTAGGTCTCATTGCTTATGAACAGCTCCTTTTGCTTTCAGTCTTACAGTCTCCGTTCCCTTCCAAAGTTACTTAGGTCCGCACCTTTGTCCTCCACCCCTTTCAGTGAGATTGTTTCATCCACTTGTAATGTAGTTAGATTGATTTGTCATATTCTTCATTCCATGCTGGAATCCTATAACATCCTGAATAATGTTTTAAAATTTGTATACATTAAGTTTTACTTGTTTTATAAAGATCTATGGGTTTTGAGAAATGCATAGTGTCATGTATACATCATTATATTTCCATACAGAATAGTTTAACCACCATAAAAACATCCACTGTGCTTCACCTATTTCAGCCTCCCCTTACCCTCCTGAACCACTGGCAACCATTGATATTTTTACCATCACTATAGTTTTGCTTGTTTTAGGATGTCATATAATTGGGATCATAAAGTATGTATCTTTTCATGCTGACTTCTTTCACTTAGCAATATGCAGTTAAGATTCATTCATGCCATTTCATGGCTCAGTATCTTACTTCTTTTATTGCTAAATAATTTTTCATTGTATGGATGTACCAAAATTTGCTTACTTATTCACCCACTGAAGGGAATCTTGGTTACTTCCAATTTTTGTTAGTTAGAAATAATGGTACTATAAATATTTGCATACAGAGTTTATGTTGACATAAGTTTTCAAATCAGTTGTAGGCAAACACACATGACTATACCAGGAATAAAGGAAGGTGAACTTGAAGCATCTTATCATACCAGATGTAAGGAAGTGCTCAGAAAAGGGACCAAAGCCCACAATGATGAGCCGTATGTCAAGAGAACTCGGGAACTGGAAGAGCTCCAAATGGTCAAAACTGGGAAAATTTGAGTAACAAAATAAATAAATTAGTGAAGAATTATAACTCAAAGTAAAAAATAAATATCCACGAGTCCATATTGACATAAAGAAATGACTGGATAAATAAATCAATTGGAAAGAAGAGTCAAATCTTTTATGCAGAAAAAAATTTCCAATAATTTATGGAGATACTCCTCCCTCAAATGGGGGTAGCATAACTTCATACTTGTTAAATGGGATATGTACATAGTGACTTCCTTCCAAAGAGTACAGTATGGAAAGAGGGAAAAAGAATAACTTTCCAGTGGAGAAACCTGACAAACACCACCTCAGCCAAGTGACTAAGGTCAACATCAGCATTGACAGTGATGTTTATATTATGTACCCTTGATATGATGTGATAAAAATGGCACTTTAACTCTGTGTTCTTCATCCTATTCCTGTAATCCCAGACTAATCATTAAAAAAGAATCAGATATATCCAAATAAGGAACTTTCTACAAAATAACCGGTAATCCTCAAAACCGTCAAGTTCATCAAAAACAAGGAAAGTTTGAGAAATTGTTACAACCAAGAAAGAACCTAAGGAGATATGATGATTAAATATAATGCTTTAGCATGGATGAGATCCCAAAACAGAAAAAGGACATTGGGTAAAAACTAAAGAAATTAGAATATGATGTAGATTTTGGTTAATAATGATTTGTCAGTATTGGTTCATTAATTATGACAAAGGTACCATAGTAATATAAGATGCTAATAAGGGAAACTGGGTGTGGGGTGTACAGGAATGATTGGTACTATATTCATAATTTTTCTGTAAATCTAAAACTGTTCTGAAGTTTAAAATCTTTTTAATGTATGTTTGGAGGCACCATATGCTGATCCTTGAATGGAAGTGGTCTCAAGTCTCTCAGAAAGAGAGAAGAAAGTGATTGGATAGCTGACCTGGCATTTATATTATTGGGAGGTACTGATCCTGTATAACGCTTGATTTCTGGGCTCCCATATGCTTATTTCCTTCTCTCCTCACAAATCTGTATTTTAGCCTGCCCTTCTTGTGAAAGAGCTTCTGGTGACTTGGAATTAGATGAGTTCTTTCCCCCTGCCTGATTTATAGATTTAGATCTGAGAGGAATACTTTCTAATTTCATTACCAGCACCCCCAATGCATAATCCTGGTTTGGTGAGAGGTCTGGTCTTCACGTGGTTTGAGTAGTAAAATATAGCCACCAATTTGTTTCTGGCATTGACAAGTAAATTGGACTTATACTTTTGTTGTTGTTACACCAAGTGAAATGCTGTTTTGTTAGTTTAAAAATTTAATTATCAGCAACTTCAGTTAGTTCAACCAAATATAATGTCAAGAATAAAAGAGAATTGACATTTATTATGTATCATCTTAAGGCTTTCCATGGATTATATAATTTAATATTCATAACAATCCTATAAGGTAAAACTACCAATATCTCTATTTTATAGATGAGGTAAATAAAACTTAACTAAAGGTAGTTGTCCAATGCCAGATATATTGAATGAACACAGGATTCAGATTCACTTCTGTTGCCCATAATAATTTTCTCTTCACTATAACATGCTGTAGGGTGAAAGTGTCATCTAGATCTATTACATGTACATATGCATCTAAAAGTTTGTCACATCAAGGAGCTACCTGGTGGCAATAGGTATACTAAGCTTTTTTAAAAATTATTGGCTCTGGACTAGCCTATTTATGTACAGGAAAGTATTGGTGGTGAAAGCCGTACTTGTTCTTTATTGGCATGCTCTGGGTAGAAACATGAATCACAGTATTATAAAAGCGTTTCATGGTGATATACGAGGCACTTCGTTGCTAAATTAGTACAGAAGATAGCAGAATGGGTGTTAGGCTAACAATCTCTTACTGCCTTTTGTCTGATCCATTGGCTTAAGGGTGCATGGAATGAATAGGTGCCCTTACCTTTAAGAGTATTGAAAAAGATTGAACTCTAGATGCCTATATGCAACTGTCTGGCATCTTCACTAGGATGCTGAATAAGCATCTCAAACTTAACATGTCCTAAAATGTTTCCATCCCCTCATATCCTTTCCCACCACCTTCAAAATAGTCATCTCCTCCTCACTACTCCTCATCTAACTGAATGGAAATACCAATTACTCAAGTTAACTTAATTACTTACTCAATTTAAGAATCTTACTCAATTTAAGAATCTTACTTAATTTAAATATTTTGATTTCTCTTTCTGGTTCACTCTCTACATCTAATCCATCAGCAACTCTTTCAGCTCTACTTTGAAAATACTTTCTAAATCCAGCTATGTTATACCAATTCCATAGCTGCCCACACTACTTCCAGGCCTCAATCACCTCTCCTCTGTATTACTTTGTTTTTACTGGTTTCCCTGCTTTTACTGTTACCCTCTTACAGTCTGTTCTCCACACAAAATCCAGAATAATTTTTACTTTTTTATGAGAATTAAATAATAATATTTCTTTGCTTAAAGTCCTCTAATGGCTTTCATCATAGTGTAAAATCGAAACTCCTTCTTATGGTTTATAAGACCCTGTGTGTCATATCCTCATCTCTTATCATTCTCTTCCATATTCAGTTACTCTCTAGACAGTGACCTTGTTTCTGGTCCTCAAACACAGCAAGCCTGTCATTCCTTAGAATATTTTTCTTTGCTTTTCCCTAGACCTTATCTTAGCCGACTCCTTCTAATTGTTTGCTTTAACTCAAATGTTACTTCCTCAGGGAGATTGGCCCTATTCAATGTCTCTTACCCCATCCTGCAATCAATCTTTAACACAGAATTCTGTTTCATTTTCTTCAAAGAATTTGTTGCTATCTAAAATTATTGTATTTATTTATAATACTCCTAATGAGACTAGAGTTTCACAGCAGTTGGCACAAAACACCTTTGAACTTCCCCTGAGAGAAAAATAGCATAATGAAAAAAATTATGGGATTTGGATTGAGACAGATAACTTTAAATCTTAACTTTCGTCACCATCCGTGTGACTTGGGACTAGTCACTTAATTTTCTGGCTTTCAGTTTCCTTGTCTATAAAACAGAAATAAAAATGATACTTATATCAAAAGGTCAGTGTGAGAATTAAATAAGGCTAATGTCTCAAGTATAGGGACTAATACATAGTAGATGCTCAACTTTCCTTTCCCCAAGTTGTGGTATCTTTCATCTCAAAATATCTGTTCTTTGTTTTCATCTGCTGTTCTAATCTCATTTCCTTATGCTCAGATGAAAGGCCACTGGAAAATTTTCCAGTGGTAGTGATGTCTCTTGAAATGCCCTTCAGTTTCCTCACTATAAAATGAGGGTAATAATAGTCCTTACCTAATAGGGTGGTTTTGAGGATTAAATGAGATAATACATATTGAACTCATAAAATAGTCCCTGCCATATAGAAAGCATTCAGCAAGTTGTAATTCTGTTTAACTCATTAAACACATTCCTTTCAAAAGTGGGGCTAGGGAGAAAACCATGGGATTTCTTTATGAAATGATGGTTTCTTAAAAGGGTCTCACGTGGTGATTCTCAGACTTCAGTGCACAAAATTCAGCTGGGAGAGATTTGTATAAAACAGGCTCCATGGCTTCACTCCTGGGATATCTGATTCCATAGGTATAAAATGTGATCTATGTACCAAGCACTTAAGTTGATTCTGATGTTTATAGTCCATAAATCACACTTAGAAAATGTGATAAAATGAACATACCTGATTTTAATAATCACTGAGAATTAACAAGAATTTAAGTGTTTAGTTATCAATAAAGGGTGAGAGGTATTTTAAATCTTTTTGATGTCCCCAAAAGGTCATAGAGTCTCTTTTTATTTTCTCCTCTGTGAATCTGAAACAGCCAATGCTACTGCTATCATGTATCATCAGTAAAGAAAAAAAGCTACTGATGTAGAATTAAAAGCCAAAAGGGACATCTGAAAATAGGTAGTTGTCATACTCTTTCCAGTATCATACTTTATTTAAAGAATTTTAGCAAATAAGTGATGACAAGGTTTGTCTCTGTGTATATATAGCTGATGTTTCCTTGGCAAATAAAAAGCAACATATATATTTTGAGTCTAATAATTGCTTTTGAGGTGTCTCTTTACAGGCAAGAACATTTGAACATTTGAAGATAATAGGAGATGTTGTTTGAAAAGTGAAATGTTAGTTAAATCGGTAAAAGCGCAATGGTATCTTAAATTGCCCTTTTGATTTCTGTGGCTCTAAAATTGATTGATTCTTCATTTTTCCCCCTCAAACATATCTGGCAAGTGAAAACATCAGCTTCAGCTTTATTGCATTTTTTCTCACCACAAGCTCCCAGGCATACTATCTGATTGGCTCCCTGGTGGTCTGCCTTGTTGACAGAGTTTATATTTGAAAACTACCTTCCATGTTTTCTTACCTTGATTTTGCTTCTACTATTGTTGAGTTAAGCACTAAGTAATTACAGTTGTTCTCTAGAATAGTCTTGCCTTAACAGCTCTTATGACCAAGAACGTGTTAAATAAATTATCTCTATGTCTATGTCTATATCTATCATCTGTATAGTTTCCCAGCTGCAAAAAAGAACAAAACAAAACTGTGAAGTAGTTTTTAAACCTTGTGTCCATCCCCTAGGGTAGAAAGTGAATAAGTTAATGGAGGAAGTGAGGGAACTAACATCTCATTACTATATATTGTTATATATGTAGGGAAATATGATCCATTCACTGGAACAAATTAATATACAGAAACCAACCCTGAAAACCATAGAATTTGGACTTATTAGACAAAGACTTTAAAAAAAACTCTGTCCTAAATGTGCTTGAAGATCTAAAGAAAAAAAAAAAACCAAAGAACTTAAGGAAATTAGAAAAATTATATATGAGCAAAATGAGACTATCAGTAAAGGGGTAAAAATTATGAAAATGAACCAAACAAATTCAGGAGCTAAAAATACAATAACTGAATTAAAAAATTCTATAGAGGGTTTCAACTTCAGGTTCCAACAGCAAGAAGAATCACTGAACTTGGTGATAGGTCACTTGAAATTATCAAGTTTGAGGAGCAAAATGAAAAAAAAAATGAGCAGAGCCTAAGGGATTTCTGGGACACAGTCAAATGGACCAATATACATATTATGGGAATCTTATAAGGGGAAGAGACAAAAAAGAAGAGTAGTGAGTTGATTTGAAAACATTACATCTGAAAACATCCCAAATTTAGGAAAGGATATGGTTATAAAAATCCAAGAATCTAAACAAATTCCAAGTAAAATCAATCCTAAGAGACCCATACTGAGACACATTATATTAAAACTGTCAAGACCCAAAGACAGAGAATCTTGACAGCAGTATCAGAAAAGTTGCACATACTGGGGATCCTTAGTTAAGATTATCAGCTGATATTTTAACATAAACCTTGAAGGCCAGAAGGCAGTGAGATGTTATATTTAAAATCCTGAAAGAAAAAAACTGTGAACTGAAAATTCTATAGCCCACAAAAGTGTTCTGCAAAACTGAGGGAGAAATTAAGACATTCCAAGATAAAAACTAAAAGAATTCATCATCACTAGACCTGCTGTACAAGAAATGCTAAAGGGAGTTCTTCCACTTAAAGTTACTGTCTAGCATCCTTTTATTTTAAGCCATATACAAATATAAATTCTCTGGTAAAGGAAAATACATGGACAAGTTTTATAAAACAGTAATATTGTAATTTTGCTTTATAACTCCACTTTTTATTCATCCACAGAATTTAAAGGACAAAAGCATAAAAATATGTATAAATCTATGCTAATGGGTATACAATATATAAAGGTTTAACTTGTAACATTTTTAGTAGCATAAAATGGGGGGAGCAGAGTTGTACATGAGTACATATTTTGTATGTGATTGAAGTTAAGTTGGTATTAGTTTAAAATAGATTGTTATAACTTTAGGATATTCTATATAATGCCCATGGTAACCACAAAGAAAATAATTGAAAAATATACAAAAAAAGATATAAGAAGAATATCAAAATGTATCATAACAAAAATTCAGCTAAATACAACAAAAGGAAGTAGGGGAGAAAATGAGGGACCAAAAGCTGTAATACACAGAGAACACAGATTTTAAAATGGCAATAGAAAATCTTTCCCTATCAATAATTACTTTAAATATAAATGGATCAAAAGACACAAATTTACAGAATGGATTAAAAAACCAGGATCTAACTCTATGCTGTGTATAAGAGACTCACTTTAGATCTAAGGACATGTATAGGTTGAAATCAAAAGCATAGAAAAAAATATTCCATGCAAATAGTAACTAAGAGAGAGGAGGGGTGGGCTATACTAATATCAGGAAAAATAATATTTAAGTCAAAAAATGTTACAAGAGACAAATAAGTACAGTATGTAATAATATACCATCCACCAGGAAGAAAGAACAATTTTAAATATATATGCACCCAACTCAGAGCACCTAAATATATGAAGCAAACAGTGACGGAACTGAAGAAATACATAGACAACAATAATAGGAGACTTCAACATCACATTTTTAATAATGAGAAGAACATCTAGGTAGAAGATCAGTAAGGAAATCAAGGACTTTAACAATACTATAAACCAGCGAGATGTAACACACATCTAGAGAACATTCAGCACAACAAGAGCAGAATGTACATTTTTTCCCAAGTACATATAAAACATTCTCCAGTATAGATCATAAGTCCTAAAACAAGGCTAAATAAATTTTAAAATATCCAAATAGTGAAAAGTGTCATTTCCAACTACATTGGAACAAAACTAAAATTCAATAATGGAAAAGAAATTGAAAATTTTGCAATACATTCAAACATCCAATGAATTAAAACAGAAATCCCAATGGAAATTATAAAAAATTTTTGAGATAAATGAAAACAAAACATGCCCACATATATGGGATGCAACTAAAGCAATGCTTAGAGGAAAATTTATAGCTGTAAATGCCTACATTAATAAAAGACAAAACTCTCAAATCAACAACCTAACTTTATGCTTCAAAGAACTAGAAAAAAAGAACAAACTAAAATCAAAGCAAGCAAAATGAAATAATACAGAGGGGATATAAACTAGAAAATAGGAAAATGACTATAATTAATAAAATTAAAAGCTGTTTCTATGAAAAGACCAATAAACTTTTTTTTTTTTTTTGAGTCAGAGTCTCACTCTGTTGCCCAGGCTAGAGTGCCGTGGCATCAGCCTAGCTCACAGCAACCTCAAGCTCCTGGGCTCAAGCAATCCTCCTGCCTCAGACTCCCGAGTAGCTGGGACTATAGACATGCACCTCCATGCCTGGCTAATTTTTTCTAAATATATTTTTAGTTGTACAGCTAATTTCTTTCTGTTTTTAGTAGAGACGGGGTCTCGCTCTTGCTCAGGCTGGTCTCGAACTCCTGAACGATCCACCGCCTTGGCCTTCCAGAGTGCTAGGATTACAGGCGTGGGCCACCACTCCCGGCCAAGATCAATAAACTTAACAATGCTTTAGCTAGACTGACCAAGAAAAATGAGAGAAGACTAAAGTTATTAAATTGACAATGAAAAAGATTACTATTGATTTTACAGAAATAAAAAGCATTATAAGGGATACTATAAATAATTGGGTGCTAATAAATTATGTAACATAGACAAAATGATCAAAATCTAGAGAAACACAAACTATCATGTTACAAACAGAAATAGAAAATATGAATGTATTTATAAAAGTAAAGAAATTCAGTTAGTATTTTTAAAAAAACTCCTACAAAGAAAAGCCCTGGACAAGATGGCTTTATTGGTGATTTTTAAAGAAGAATTAATATCAATCCTTCACAAAAAATAAATAAAATAAATTTGAGAAGAAAATATATACAAACTCATTCTATTGCCCCAATTCCTAAGCCAGACAGAGACATTACAGGTAAGAAAACTAAAGACCAATATTCCTTACAAATATACATCAAAAATTCTGCACAAAATACTAGCAAATTGTATCTAAAAACATGTAAAGATAATTATACACCAGAACCATATGGGATTTATCCAAGAAATGCAAGGTTGGATTACCCTATAAAATTCATGAGTACAATACAACATGTTAATAGAATAAAGGATTATAACCACTTGAAAATTTCAATAGACACAGAAAAAGCATTTGGCAAAATCCAACAAGATTTCAAGATACAAACATTCAATTAACTGAGAATAGAAGAGAATTTCCTCAAACTGATAAAGGCCATTTATGGAAAACCCATAGTTAAAAATCATATTTAAGTTTGAAAATTTAATATTTTCCTCATAAGATCTGGAAACCAAGAACAAGACAAGTAAGTTCACTCTCACCATTTCTAACGAACATTATACTGTAGGTTCTAGCCAGGGCAATTAGGCAATGGACAGAAATAAAACACAATTAAATTGAAAAAGAAGAAGTAAAATAATCTTCATTTGTAGATAACATGGTCTTGTACATAGAAAGTCCTAAAGAACTCACCAAAAAATGGCAAGAACTAATAAATGAGTTTAGCAAGGTTATAGGGTAGAAGATCACTATATAAAAATAAATGGGAATTCTATACACTAGCAATAAAAAAATCTGAAAATAAAATTAAGAAAAACATTTCATTTAAATTAGAATCAAAAAATAAAATATCTGAGAATAATTTTAACAAAAGAAACACAAACTTTGTACTGTGAAAAATGCAAACATTGTTTAAAGAATTTGAAGAAGACCTAAATAAATGAAAAGATATCCCATGTTAATGGATCAAAAGACTTAATATCATTAAGATGGTAATACTCTCCAAATTGATCTACATACAGATTAAATTCAATTCATATCAAAATTCCAGCTTACTTTTTTGCAGAAATGGACTTGTTCCTAAAATTTATATGGAAATGCCAGGGATGCAGAATAGACAAAATAATCTTGATAAAGAATAAAAAAGTTGAAGGACTCAAGTGTAGTACTAGCATAATGATAGATCAATAGAATATAACTGAGAGTCCAGAATTAAACCAATATTTTTATTATACGAGCAATTGATTTTTCACAAGGGTGCCAAAACTTTTCAATTGGGGAAAAGGACAGTTTTTCTAAAAATGGATATCCACATGAAAAAGAGTAAAGTTGAACTTCTTTCTTATGCCATATACTAAAGTTCACTCCAAATAAATCATAGACCTAAATGTATAAGCTAAAATTATAAAATTCTTAGAATGAAATACACTACTAAATTTTCATGACCTTCGATTAGTCAAAGCCTTTTAAAAATACAACACCAAAAGCAGAAGTGAGAAAAAAAAAAGAAAAATTGGACTTCATCAAATTAAAAAAAAACAAAACTTGCTGTGGGGAACTTTCTTCATTGTACTCTTTGTGAAAAGATAACCCCTTGAACACGAGAAAATATTTGCTAATCATATATCAGATAAGAGACTTTTCCAGAATATATAAAAGAACCCTTACAAATGAACAATAAAAAGACACATAATCTAATTAATAAGTGGGCAAAGGATTTTAGCAGACATTTCTCCAAAGAAAATTTACAAATGACTAAGAAGCACATGGAAAGATGTTCCACATCACTAATGTAGGGACCAAAACCCTGGCCCCACTAAAGGTTCATCAAAAAATCACTGAGATGAGGCAGATTGATTAATAGGAGAAAAGGCATAGAAATTTTATTTAATGTGTATACATGGGATCCTTCAGAATGAAGGCTCAACCTCCCAATGAAGTACAGAAGTTTATAAGGAACAAAAGACATTCTGTAAAAAAGACATCTGCACTCGAATGTTTATAGCAGCATAATTCACAATTGCAAAGACGTGGAAACAACCCAGTGCCCATCAATACATGAGTGGATTAATAAAATGTGGTATATGTATACCATAGAGTTCTACTCAGCCACAAAAAACAATGGTGATCTAGCACCTCTTGTATTATCCTGGATAGAGCTGGAGCCCATTCTACTAAGTGAAGTATCCCGAGAATGGAAAAACAAGGACCACATGTACTCACCATCAAATTGGTATTAACTGATCAACACTTAAGTGCACATATAGTAATAACATTCATCGGGTGTCAGGCAGGTGAGGGGGGGGAGGAGGGGATGGGTACATTCACACCTAATGGGTGCGGTGCGCACCATCTGGAGGATGGACACACTTGAAGCTCTGACTTGGGTGGGGCAAAGGCAATATATGTAACCTAAACATTTGTTATCCCCATAATATGCTAAAATAAAAAAAATCACTGGGGGCTTGGATTGTGACAAAACAGGTTTTTGGTGGCAAGATAGGCTATAGGAGGAAGAAAGGAAGAGGCTCGACTAGCAAAGGTGGCTTTGCTATGTAGATCAAGCCTCTTAAGTAGCATCTCTCAGAGAATATGGTAAATGTTTCTTTTCAGACCTCTAAAGGTGTCAGGCTCTCAGTTAATCTTTCCTAGGTTGGATAAGAAAAGACCTAGCTGCATTAATACAGATTCTCTACAGATGCAAGTCTAACCCTGACCCCTCCAAAAGATAGCTTTGTACCATTACCTCTGTCTGCTGGACCTATGGCAGCCCTCTCATAATACGTCAAATATATTTTGGGGTAAAATATTATGATTTCGTTCGCTAGTCATTAGGGAAATGCAAATCAAAACCACACTAAGATAACACGTCATACCTACTAGAGTGGCTATAATAAAAAATTGCAGGTAATAGATGCAGAAATTATCTTCTCAGTTGGGAGGTTTCTTGAGTAGGGGGTTTCAGGGCTGATGCATCTATTCCCATGCCTACCTATGGGTCTGGCTGTCATCAGTAGGTTTCCAGAATGCAGAGTCTGAAAAACACCTCAAAGACCATTCTTAAGATTTATAATAGCAATGTTATCTATAGAATCACACGTCTTGGTATTTACAACAGTGATGTCATGTACGGAAATAGTGGGGGGAGTCACAAATCTTGTGCCTGTCAGGGAGGATAGTGCCATTAAGCAGTGACCAGTTACAGCAGCAAGGAAATTAAGGAGCAGTGGCTGGTTAACTCCTGGCTGTATTTATACTTTTATAAAAATCAGACATTGACTGCTATTTATACCTTATGGCTCTACATTATTTTAATATAGATGGTTTCAACACTGGAACCTCATACACTACTGCTGGGAATATAAAATGATGCAGTGCTTTGAAGAAAAGTCTGGCAGCTCCTCAAAAGATTATATGGGGTTACATTATGACCCAAAAATTCCATTCATAGGCACATACCTAAGAGAACTGAAAACATATTCTTACAAAAAGTTGTATGTACATGTTAATAGTAGCATTATTCATAATAGTCAAAAGGTGGAAATAACACATTTCTGCAAACCAATGAATGGATTAATAAAATGTGATATGTCCATACAATGGAATATTATTTGGCCAAAACAATAATGAAGTTTTGATATACTTACAACATGGATGAACCTTGATAACATTATGCTAAGTGAAAGAAGTCAGACACAAATGGCCACATATTTTATTATTTTATTTAATTTCTAGAAGAGTACGATACAGATAAAAATTAGATTATTGGTTGCCTAGGGCTGTGGGGGTTGGGGGCAGATAAGGAATGGTTGTTAATGCATGGGGTGTCTCTTTTTGGAGTGATAGAATGTGCTAAAACTGATTGTGTTGATGATTGTGCAAACCTTTGAATATATTAAATACTAAAAGACATTGAATTGTACACTTTAAATGGTTGAAATGTATGCTGTGTGAATTATATATCAAGAAACTATCTTAAAAATAGTGGCATGTATAAGCTTAGCTGGTCACATCATGACTCTAATGAATCTAAGACCTTAGAGAAGAGTGAGTCCTTTTTCTTTTCTTCCCTGTATCCCAGGTAGAAATTGAACCTTTAAGTAAGTACCAAAGGAAAAGAAATTGAAAAATTTAAAAATCTATTTCCATGTTCAAAAAGGAACTGAAAATACACAATATGACTACAGTCACATGCTTTCTCCGTGTAAACACAGTATTATACTACTTACCTTTATCTGATTGAAAGTTCCACCAATAATTACTGGGTATAAACCTCCAAAAAGTTGTTTTTCTGGCCTTCTGTTTTGTTTCTCTTTATTTGTAACAAATCTATTTTCGTGCTAAGGGATCCTCTAGAACTGAATATCTGTATTAATCAAAATTCAACCATTATGTGTTAGATAATTAAGTGGTGAGAAGAAAAGAAAGACCTAGAAAATTTATCTTTGCCATCTAGGAATTTATACTTTATTGGAAATTGAGCATGTGATCAAATATAAGACTCATTATATTTTTCTCTCAATTCGTTTATCACCAAAATGTGAAGGGAAGGCATGAAGAGTGATGGAGATGAATTTTGACTTCAGGAGATCCTCCTGAAACAGAGTCAGTTGAATGAGATCTTTAAACGATTGAAATGTGTCAACAAAGGGAGACAGTAAGGGATTTTGGGTAGAAGAGACAGCATGAGCAAAAACACAAAGTTACGAGAGTGAGTGGCATGTTTGAGCAACAGGTCCTTGGGTTGAATGGCTGAGAATGATAGGGCATATCAGTATTAGATAAAACTGAGGGTGTGTACTGGGATCGTTCTATAGAATACTGAGAAATATGGACTTTCTATTATAAGTGGTGGAGAGCCTGTTAAGGGTTTCTGAGGAGAAGTGTGATATGAATAGGTTTATATTTTGGAAAAACAATTATGGTAATATGTAGAGTGGAACTGGTGGCAGAAAGCCAGACAGGAGACTGACTAACACAATATTCTAAGTGTGAGATAACATAGGCTTGAACTTAAACTATGAGAGAAGAAAGAACAAGGTTAGGAAAATTTATGTGGAAGGGGTGTGTGGGGAGAGGGGATCCCTGTGATGAGGGTGTGGACATACTGAGCAGTTGTGATCAGAGTGGTAGGAATAAAATAAGAAGAATGGAAAATCATAGGAAGACAAGAAAAGAGAGTTTCAAGAATAAAAGTGGTCAACAATGTTAACATGAGGACCAAGGCAGTACTATCAAATTTGGCCATTTGGAGGTCAAAAATGACTTTTGAGAGTAGCTTCAAGAAGTACTAGGAGCAATCAAAGTGAAATTCTAATGACAGCTGTAAAAACAATTTTAAAATTCATTTATATATCCTATTCCTTTTATTTATAAAGACTTCATACTAATGAAGATTCTTGTCAAACTGTTACTAGAGAAATAATTGCAATGTAAATTACCTGTCTTCAAAAAGCATTTTAATTAGATATAATGAGACATTTATTGTGTTTTAATTCAATAATAGGCGATTTGCAGAGAGGCATTGTTGAAGTATATTCATCTTAGAAGAGTTAAACATTATTGCTTTTTAATTATGTCAAAATTACTTTAGCAGTGAAATCAGTGTAGACAAAAAGCAGTGAGGAAAGTGTGGAGCACTAAAGTGCATAGCGTCAACACTTGCAACAACATCGCTAGCTAGATGACTCTGTACATCCTATTTCTGGGCATGGCAACTGAAAACAGTATGTTTAACAGATGCACTATATCTCCAGCGTCAAGTTAAAGCTTTAAATGGGCCCCAACACTCTTCCACCTCAGTTCTATATTGTTTCTACATAACCCTTGTGACTCGGATGGCAGAACCATAAGGGAGCAGGGAGTCCTGCCCCTAAGAACACTAATACTACTTCAGTTTCTGTCTTGCTACCATCCGCTGAGCTCCACAGCTCCCAAACCACTCCATAAAGTGGAACTGTAAAGTATTTGGAGGATTGTGTATATTTTCAGACTGCTCCTAGTACTACGCATATTCAGGGAAATAGAGCTCTTGGGAATTAGACAAGAGGAATCTCAGGCTGTTGTTTAAGCAGATAATATCTGTTTAGTAGTTGGTATTATAACTATTTCAGATGAAGAGTATTTGTGAATAATTTTCCTAGTCCACAGGATGGAAGTAAAAATGACTATATGTAGTCCTTTACCCTAGTCTTGCTATAGACCCCAAGCACATTTGTGAGGTCTCTTTGGGGTAAAGGTTAAGGTACAGCTGTGATCCAAGAACAGGGCAGAGATAATTGATCCCTATAAAGATTTTTAACTCACAACTTTGCCATCATTAGTACCAGCTGAGCTCACACAATAATTGACAACTTGATTTCAGAATGGTAGCGAGGCATGAAATGATTTTGTCTACAGTGTATCCTTGATCTATCAACAAAGTCAATGCCAACTTCTAGTTAAACATGGTAGAGTGAACATGCATTAATCTCTACTCCCTTCTAAAATCACTAATAGGATGAAAAGACATAAATCTACAGGGAAAAAGGAAACAGCAGAATAGATGAGATGTTAACACAATTTTGAAGTTGGAAAGCAGATAAACGAATGGTAAATCATGACAGAAAGGAGAAAGGTGAAACCTAAGCCTGAGGGTACAGGACAAAGACTGTAGTGGGAGGCAGAGTTAAGTCAAAAAAAAAAAAAAAGCCAAAAAAAGTTCCAGAATCTAGGAAAGAGGCAGAAATTTGGCATCTTATATCTCTGTAAGGCAAACGTCAATAGGATTATGTTGAAGGTCTGTTTAAGGACATTAACTGCCAAATCCCGTCCCGGACCATACACTTTCCTCCACACCCACACACATCCCTGGGCAGAAAACTAGAGATTTATTCTTTAAAGAAGTTTAACCATAGGGACCTGGACTTAGGGAACCCAGATACAGCTGAGGGTAGTGATGCCATACTAAAAACAGAAGGATTAAGGAGGAATCTATATAATCTATAATAACAAGATCCCCAGATCTCTCTGTAATTTAACTCTGGGAAAGCTAGCAGTCCAGTTTTAAACCCTGTGCAGGAATTAGGAAGATTCTTCTCTAGAGAAATTGCCCAGCCTGAGAACAAAGGTCTACAGATAATGACAATTTAAAGACCTCAATGAAATAGCTCTGTCCTTACTTAATCAGCGTACAGTGAAGCACACCATTTGATAGGCCCTACTCCAGCACATAGAGCTATCAATCAACACTTTCATGCCTCAGTCTTAAATAGAAATGAATAATCAATGATTGGAATTTGAGGAAAAGCTCCAATATGAAAAGCAGAAATTAAAACAGAAAAAGAACTAGGAGAAATAAAGTGACACAGGGAACAGAAGGAAAAACAAAACCAATCCCTAGCATCCTCATAGAATGTTTTAAAAAGGCTATTGAATGACAGTATAGCACAGTGATTAAAAGGGTGAGAATACAGGCATTTGAGTTAAACTTCTTAGGTTCGAGTCCCAGCTCTACCGCTTCTCTAGTTGCATGATCCAGGTACATGTTACTTAAACTCCCTCTTTCTCACATTCTTCACATGTAAAATGAATATAATATTAATAAAAGCACCTCATAGGATTATTATAAGGATACAATGGATTAATTCATGTGAAATATTTGTAAGAGTTCTTGGCACATAATAAGTTCTCAAAAATTATTAGTTCCTATTGGGAGTAACACAGTGGATACAATTTGATTCCTCTCTTTGGAAGCTTGTGGTTTCATTAAAGAGGAAGTAATTATTATATTGTACTCATGAAACAAGAAATGGATTCTATAAACATAGAACAGGTTATAAGAAAGATAGCTCTTAGGTGTTAACTATAGCATGGCATAAATATTTACAAAAGAGTTGTAAAATAAAGTTTAATAATAATATTTTGATTTTGTATTTATTTTGAACCTAAAAGTGTACACTCAGATTAATTGTTAAATATATGCATAGAATGAGGACATTTTCAGATATTCGATGTCTTAAGAATTTATCTCGCATGTATTCCTTGTCAGGAAACTGGATGATGTGCTCCACCAAAATTAGCTGGGAAACCAAGTTAGAAAAGCACATGGGATCCAGGAAACAGTGAATTCAACGGAAGAGAAAAAAGGAATTTACATGCTAGTGTGAAGGGATTTATATGATGGCATGAAGGGAAGCTTCAGGATGAGTACCTTATAGCAGGCCCAGAAGGCTACAGTGCAGAACAAAGCAGGAAGACAGAACTCCGAAAAGAATGATAGCCAGAAAAAAAAAAAGAAAGAAAGAAAAGAAACCATATGTCTATTTGATGCTGCTGAGAGGATTTTTATGTCGCTGATATAGAATTTAACACTAAGTCAGTGAGTTATATTGATGATAAAGTGAATGAAAAAATGAAGTCATGGTTAGTTCCAGGTAAAACTAAAATTTGTAAAAAAAAAAAAAAAAATAGTCGGGGGGTGGTGGTGTTGGTAGGGTGGTAATCATAGCATCCTGCATCCCTTGGCAGTGAGTAGCAGTTACATAGTCCTAAAAATTTAAGCATTGACTACTTACTTGACCTAAATTGATTATATAAATCTATGATGAGAATAGGGCAAGAGTAGTGTGTGTGTGTGCGCGCACGCACGCGCGTGTGTTGTGTGTGTATGTAAGACAGTGTATAAAAGTGATGAGTTGTTATCTTCCACAGTAGAAAGGTGATAGAAAATGTATAAAACTGGAAATTTAAAAAAAGCATGATAAAGTATGTTATTTGCAATTATGGAGGTAAATACCAAAAGAAACAGCTCAAATAGATGAACGTTTTCTATGGAAAGAGAAATCTAGGATGTTGAGGAGAAGGCCAGGAGACCACTGTTTTCTATTATAAGCCTTATAGAACTATTGGATTTTTAAATGATGTGAATGTGCTAATTTAATTCAAAACACAAATCTTAAAAAGCAAGGCAAAAAATACAGAAAAAAGCAAATGCTGCATTACTTCTGCTTCTCTAATAGATAGGAAATAAATATAGGTTTAGATAATGTCTTGCCCCTTTACATGGTTCTTTCTCATCTATTGCATGGAACTTTTCTTTGTGTGAAGGTGACTTTGAAATCAGTGGGAGGTTCTTACTTAAAAGTGCTGCAAGGGGGTGTTGCCGACCTTCAGAATCTGACCCATGAATGGAAAGCAGTAAGATGTCAAGCATGCATGCTGTTTCTTCAGAAAACAAGCACTCCTTTGAAGTTGTTGTGGTTAGGTAATGGACCATTAGCCAGAAATTTCATTTATAGAACATCTTAACGTTCAACTGGTCATGTTAACAAATGCCTCTTGATCATGTTGATGGTGCCATTATATTTTTTGTTATTGACATTAAGGACTCATCACAAACATTTTCTGGCATAAAGGAAGCCTGCTTCCTCCAAGGAAAACTAATTTTTTTTCATGACATTGTTTAGAAAAATTATAGCTGTTTATAACTAAATTCAAACCTATTCTTTGGGGAATTTATTTATTTATTTGGTGTGAGTTTCCACCTCCAAAAATTTACTGTCAAGTGAATATAGTTTTCAAGGTTTGGAAAAATTTCTCTCATATATAAAATAAAACTGTTCTTTTGGATTATTTGGATTACTTATTTTTTCCTGACCTTTGTTTAGCTACTGTGTCCAGTTGTATTTAATTAGACTCAGGAAAATATTTTTTATTCTTTCTATGAACGTTATTAAATACACTCAAACAAATATAAACTAAATCAGAATTAGGATGAGTGTTATGCAATATTTATAACCTCTTGCCTTCTTGTAAATGCAAAGACTATATAGATTTTTTAACTGCAATGGGAGATGTCAAAATCAAACTTTTCAAATTTTGGTATATTGCTTTTAATTATTTACTTATTGAAAAACGTTTATTTGACCACTTGCAATGTATGGCAGTCACAGTGCTAAACGGTGGAGAGGTGATGAAAAATGAGAATTACATGATTCCTTCTTCATCAAGCTTACAGTCAAGTCAGACAGAAAGAAAAAGTAAAATGATAATATAAATGAAAGAATTGCAAACTGTTCAATGGAGCGAAGGATACAAACAAGGAGCTAAGACAAAAAGAAAGAAACAAACTTCAGATTGAGTTTTTAGGGAAGGTCTCTTTGAGGAGGTGACATTTAAAGTTAGACCTAAAAATTGAGGAGCTGGCTATGTGAGGACCTGCATGGTGGTAGTGGAAAGAGAATTCCTGACAGAGGAAGCAGAATCTAAAAAGGACCTCAGGTAGGGAAGTGCTTGTTGCTTTACAAGAAGTGAAAGGAGTTTAAGAGAACTGAGCCCTCATCTTTTACAGGAGGATGTTGATAGGTAATATCTAAAAGTCAATCATCAATGAATAGCAGTATAAGCATGTTTATTTCTAAATACATCGATAAGTACTTGAGTAAATGTCACAAAAGTGGCAAGAATAAAGTGATCAAGGGGACAACGGCAGGAAATGAGTTTGGAAAGTTGTCAGGGGCCACACAATGCAGAGAATTCTAAGCCTTAGTAAAGAGTTTGACCTTTAAGTGCCATGGGGAGCCACTGAAGGATTTAAATCAAGGGAGTGATGTGAATTGATTTATGCTTTAAGAAGATAATTTTTGTTTCTGTGACTAGAATGAATTGGAGGCAAAACAAGACTGGAAACAGGGAGACAGGTAGGGATGCTGTCTGCGACAGAGTGAAATGATAGTGGCCTGGATGTGAGCAATGTTGATGGAGATGGAGAAAAATTGACAGCTCAAGATATATTTTGATGGTAAAATAACAGGTCTTATTAACTGATTTCATGTAGAAGTAGGAGACAGGGTGGAATTCATAACTTTTAGGTTTCTAGCTTGGAGGAGGAATGTGATGCCATTTACTTAGATGAAGAAGACCAGGGTGAGATAGGGAATAATCAAGAGATTTATATAGAGGATGTTAAATTTTTGATGTCTGTGAACCATCCAAGTGGAAATGTCAAGCAGGCATTTGATTTTAAAAGATTAAAGCTGTTTCTGATGCTCTATTTCTGGGGAACAATGAACACCCTTGACTTTTTAAATTTAACTCCATACGGGGGTAAATAAAGTACCAGTTGCTTACCTTTTTAATATTAATTATTCAACCATCTATGGTAGGCATTGTAAGAATTACCTATTTGTCTATCACATATACATATCTACCTGTCTATTTATTCTATCATCTATCTCTATCTTATGTCTTTTTAGCTATCTAGTTATCATCTAATAATTATATCCACCTCCTACTAAAATTAATTTGAAGTGGCTTAGGTTAAAAGACATGTACACAATAGGATTTTTAAACTAAATCATCAGAATTCCGTGGAGGAGAGAGGAAAAGTTGACAGGGTAACAATTAAGTATGATCTTTATAATGATTGTACTTTCTGAACTGAAAATCATGACTTGACACAGAATCTGATAAGGGCATTTTTCTTCATAAATTTGCAAATATATTTATGTAAAAAGTTTTATAAAGATTAAAAACAAGTGTATGTATATACATATATCTGTATATCTACATCTGTATTTATGAATCAGCAACTTGTTTTTAAAAGAACAAACTTACATGAAGCCATGACTTCATATATTGTCTGGCCATTAATTATTATATTTTTTGGGCAAATAGGAGCAAAAGAATGCTGCTTTCTAAGATGGCTCTACCTAAATATTTATCTCCCTTTTTCTAGCTCATCAGAGTAATGGGTGGTATACCAACCAAGACATCCACTTACCTGAGGGAGGACTTGGTATCCTTTAGTTCACTTATTCCTTTCTTTCTTTTTTTTTTTTTTTTTTTTGAGACAGAGTCTCACTCTTTTTGACCGGGCTAGAGTGAGTGCCATGGTGTCAGCCTAGCTCACAGCAACCTCAAACTCCTGGGCTCAAGCGATCCGACTGCTTCAGCCTTCCCGAGTAGCTGGCACTATAGGCATGTGCCACCATGCCCGGCTAATTTTTTCTATATATTTTTAGTTGTCCGATTAATTTCTATTTTTAGTAGAGACGAGGTCTCGCTCTTGCTCAGGCTGGTTTCAAACTCCTGAGCTCAAACAATCCACCTGCCTCGGCCTCCCAGAGAGCTAGGATTACAGGCATGAGCCACCGCGCCCGGCCCACTTATTTCTTTCTTTATTCATACATTTAGTCAACATTAATTGATCACTTATTATGTGCCCAGTACTTGGCTAGGGAGTGGGAATACAGAAATAAATTTATCATTCCTGCTTTCCTTCAAGGACTTCACAGTCTTGTGAAGATGTAATAAAATATAATGATTAACATTTATTGAGCTCATAATCTGCACTAAGTACTTTCCATATATCAAATCATTTTACCTGCACAACAACCCCACTAGGTTGTCAGTAAATTTATTCTGTAAATATGAGAAAATAAGGGCACAAGAGTGCTTTTGTTACCAAAAACTTGGCACTTGTCCTCGAGGCTGCATCAGAAGGAGAACAAGTGGTTAGAGGAGAAGGAAAGAGAAGTTTATTACTTAGCTGGCAAAGGAGTAAAAATGGTAGACCTTCTCATCTCACAATCCAAATTTCCTAAACACAAGCAGAAATACAGAGCTTTTAAAGGGAGGGCCCCTCAGTTCTAGGCTATCGTGGTTAAGTATTCTAATTGTCCCATCTCTGCCAAAGACAAAACCCACCCAGGGCCACCTGGGAGGCTGGTGCCAGCCTGGGATGCAAGAACAAAAGGCCTTGTTCCTGCTCCTCCCAACCACTGGCCTCAGGCAGGCATGGAGGTTTCAGTTCTCAAAAAAAGTGAGGGAAGTTTTAAAGAGACAGAAAATATTTTTGCTATTTTTTTTTCAGGCCATTTCCTGTTACACTTTGTTCAAGATCAGATAGTCAGTGATGGTGCTAGAATTGAAATCCAGGCAGTAAGTGCCCAAAGCCATGTGCTTCATTACTGTGGTGTTCTTCTTGAATCACTAGCCCGAGCTTGTTATATCTAGCTGTCAGGAAAATATCTGGTAGGACCCGAAGGGCCTAAAGAAAAAGAAGAAGAATGTTAACTAGATTTAAACTCTTTAAACTATTTTGTTTTCCATTCTTTTGTTCCCTCCCATGTCCCCAAATCTCATTCCAAACTTAAAAACCAAACAAATATCAAAAAAGGGAAAAAAAGAATGAACTATAGGTTTCAAGGAATGGAATCTTACTGATAAAATTGGAACAGAGCAATCACTTGTGGCCCTGCTTGTAAATGCTTATGATCTCTTGAGACAAAACCCAGGATACATCTATGTTGAAGTGATTTCAAAAATTGAAATCATTGATTTCCTACAACATAAACAAATCTTGGACCAGCAAATATTGGGAAACTATCCTGTAATTAGGTGGAGTGTGCTTTTGTCTAGACATAATTAGAAAGATAGCAGGAAAGTCCCACATATTGCCCAATCACTTTTTCTCACCTTTTATAAAGTTACCTGAAATTACATTTTCAGTAATCATCCCTTTGGAAAAAAGCATTGCCATTTCCAGACATAAGCAAGCATAATACCTTTTTAGCATCTTAGAGTCTGTGAAACTATTAGATGACTGTTCCCTGAGAACAAGGCTCAGAGGAAAGGGCTGCTGTGGTTGTGTCAGGTGGGGGGTGGTAAGGTACCTTTAGAGCTTTCATATTTTGCCTATTTTGAAGTACTTCCTAAGGTTGATTTATATTGCAAAACATGGAGGTGTCATCCAAAAATAGCCTAAAGTTCTTTCATAAAGGTATATACCAGATTACCCATTATAACATTATTTGTAATAATAGCAAAAGATGAAACCAATCCATGTCCTTCAAAAGAGGGCTGTTATGTAAATTATGGAACATATATAAAGCAGCTGTAAAAAAGAATGTGGGCACATTCTATGTACTGATACTGAAAGATCTCCAACATACCTTGTCATGTGAAAAAGACAAGGGTCAGTGCAGTGTTTATAGTATTTCATCTTTTTTGTAAGAAAGATGTGAAGTGAGGATATGTATTTCTATTTTCTTATATAAAGAAACACTGCAAGAATAAATAAGCAATGGGTAGGGGCAGCAACAGGAAAAGAGTGAACTGTGGCAGTGTCAACAGACAGATTTCTCCAATGTATTTTGAACCACATGGAAAAAATCCCCCATCCAAACTACAGAAACATCAAAATATTATTTAATAATTACTCCATGAAAATTCCTTTAGACAAAGCAGTATGCTTTGGCCCTGAATTTAGAATCAGAATATCTGTGAACAGATAAATTAATTGAAGAAGTTACTAAGAGGCCCTGTCATGTAATAATGTTAAGCATGGGCTCTGGAGATGGACTGCCTGGGGTGAAATCCTGACTCTCCAGTTCCTAACCATGGAATGAATGAGATGATGTATGTAAAGAACCACCTGGCACAGAGGAAATGGGGCTCATTATAAAATATAAGATGTCTTTCCATTTCAAAAAGAATAATGTGGGATGGGTATATTTTAGATCTTATGGTAGGGCATAAAAATAATCACTTTGGAAAGGGTTGACTTAAGTCCATGCAATGTAGTTTGAATTTCAAGAAGGAATTCCCATACGTGGGACTAACGCCGGGGTCAGAAACTATTTATAGCTGGATTGTATCCATTTTCTACTTGAGTTCCTGCTGTAATTCCAGTTGAATGCCTTTTACTACAACTGTATCGGTTGCCAAATTATCTGCAAACTGACAGGGAGAACCATTTCCATGGGGTCATGTTTGTCAAATAAATATAGTCCTGTCTTGCTCCTGCCAGAATAAATCTGATGCCTCCTGGTGACTGGAGTCTGTAGCACCTGTGCTGACAATAGCTAATGGGATGAATATGCATTTTTGATGGTGAATAAAGATTTGGGGAGTATATGGGAACTCTGTACTATTTTTGCAAATTTTTTATAAATCAAAAAGTTCAAAATAAAATTTCAAAATATGTGTAACTTCACAAAACAGGGATCTACAAATGTTACAAATGCTATAACACATAATAAAAGATGCCCAAGCTCATTAATAATCATGAAAATGCAAATTAAAACAAAAATACATATAAGAAATTTACTGGCAGTTCTGAGATGGATACTATAGATACAATATTTCTAACCCACAAAATTACACTGAGATTTTGGGCTCACTCTGATAGTCTAAACGGAGAAATGATAAAACTAGGCCATCAGTTTCTTGCTTTTCAGATAGTAAAGAAATCAAGTATTCTCTCTTTCCTTGCTTTTTCTTTTTAAAACTATTTTTTTCAATAAGCAAATATCTCCTTCAGTAAGACTAGAATGACTTTTATCTGAAAGTGCTCTTGCTAATTTGACACATTTCAAAAATTAATTTTGGTTTATTTTCTAAAAATCCAGTAACAATGTAAATGAGATCAGTTAATCAGTGGTAAGAGAAATAATTGCTATAGTTCTCCAATAATGCTGTCTCTTTTGTAAGTGAAGTTTTATTTCAAGTCTACCAGAAGTAATCTAAATATTGCCATTTACATCAGTAGATATGGACAAAACTATAGTTTAAATAAATGGAAATCCTTGGTATGGAAAAAAAAACTCATTAAAGTAAAATAATACCTACCAACTGTGTGAACCTTTCCATGTACTCAGTTTCTTTCAGAAGGTATTTTCAAGTTAACAACAGTCCAACAACAACAAATTACGCCCACATTTGGGAGTAATATCCCCTGGTTTAAATTTAACTTAAACGTAAATCTTGAACAAGCTGCTTTACCTCTCTGGACTCCAGAATCTCATGATCTGTAAAGGAACTTACTACTTCTTTGGAAGGAAAAAAAGAGAGTGTGAATGGAGGTGGGTGGCTATAATGAGAAGGACCCACCAGTTGTGATGTCTGCTTGGTGTTAAATTCCTTTCTCCTGGGGATGCTTAACCAAGGTTCTCCCACTCGCCTCTTCCAAGTTTCCTCCTCCTTAGCTAATACCTCAGATACCTCACGAGTGTTAGGTTGAAAAGTGGTCCTTATGGCATGGTGTGATAAATTTCATAATACAAATTCCCATTTTGGTGACACTTTTGAGTGCTATTTAGGGTTCAAATTCAATCAATTTATAGACTGATGACTCATTAGAAATGTAGTTCTTCTCTAATTAGCACATACATTCTTTCCTTACATAATACCTCCACTTCTCTGATTACCCTGTCACTACCAACCTCTGGCTGGTGAAGCCCTTACTTTTCTGGGAGTCTCAGATGGTGTATCAATACATTATGGCTTTTAATGTTCGGTATTGATCATGTTATTGTCACAGCCAGCCAGTATACTACTGGGTAAGGGGTTCCAGGGGAGGAGAGGTGTTTGGGTGTTTTGGCAAAGTCCCTCTAGAGTGCATTAAAGCAGGAACTCTGTTTATCCCCTCCTAACTTGAATAGCTCTCCTTTACCCTAGAGAGGCAATGGTGGTTAATTAACTCGGGAGCTAACTCTCAGCCTTTGAATCCTGGATATACCACTTACTAGTATTTTATTAACCCTCTTGTGTTTTTTCTTTATCTGTAAAATAAGGATGCCGATATTAGAGTTTTTGAGAAGATTAAATGAATTAATATGTATGCAGGATTTAGAACAATGTCTGGCATATAGCCAATACTATTCAGGTGTTAGCTTTCATTATCATTTATTTTACATTTAGGGCTTCCTTTTTAAACAATATTTGAGGAAAGAGTTTCTCTGTTAATGTCTTTGAAAATGCTTAGACTTAAGCAATGGCCACAGGCCCTTCTTGAACTAACATTATATGGCCTTAGCTTACTTTAGGCCATACTTTTATTTTTTTTCATCATGAGCTGGTAATTATATTAGGATGATGTGATTTTGTGTGAGAAGCTTTCAAGCACAAGAGTGTTAATATGAAAGGATGAGTACTAAAGGTTTGTTGCCTTTTAATTAAATTATATAAACCAAATCAACCACTGAATTGCCCTGATAGCACATTTTAAACTACTTTCAATTGGAGAACATATCCTATTCTAACTATTCCTTCTCCTTTGACTGATTGCAGCCCAATCTAATGAAAGTTAGCTAAAGGATATCTGTAGCCTCCCAAATAAGTTTGTATGATCCTTACTGAAATGTGTTACTTCAAAACACTTTTCATCATATTGAAAGCAAAGTGATATCGAGCTAAAAAGTTGATGAAAAACCTAATTAACTTGGCTAGGTAGCTTTCTGCTGTCAATTTTACCAGGGTAAAGAGCTTACACAGCATCAGATAGTGAAATTCATGATTTAAACAACAATAGACACTTAGCCAGAGGTGCATTAAGAGATGTCATAAAATGGGTGCCTCAGAAATCCCCTCTAAAATTCATCTATGCCAACCCCGTTTCTCAGATCTCTAGATGTCACTGCTGAGCATGACCTCTGCCCCCAATGTGCTTTCTGTAATTTTAATGCCTTGTAATTGTAAAGAGTAAAAAAATTCTATTTTTTTAAAGTAAGGCTGTGGATACAAATGTAAACCTGTGTACACGTGAGTGCGCGTGCGTGTGTGTGTGTGTGTGTGTGTGTGTGTGTGTGTATGCATTTGGATACAAATGGAGGATTAGGGTAGAGAAAGTACTATTTTTATTTAAAGTCAAAATTAATTTTGTAGATGATGAGATGTAACCAGACCATCATAGGATTCAACCTTTTTAATGATCTCATTGGGAACGATTCCTCCTGATTTTGATTGGATTATTTCCAAGCTGCACATACCAGAAAGACAAGAACATTTAAGTTGATGGCTCACCCACAAAGTCCTCACAAAATGCTTAGTTGTTTTTATGTGAATATAAAATGGTTGTGGTTTGTGGTGAAATTAAAATATTTGAGTAATACCCTCTAACAGATTGAGATGAGAATGTACTGTCACGCTCATGTAATTATTTTATGTGTGGGAAATCAATAGACACAATTATATTTGTTCATGAAACCCATAGATATTAACATGTACCAAGTTGTTACTGCTTACTTTGCTTATTGAAACATTTAACCAATAATTATTGAATGCCTACCATGTACCAGGCACTGTGGTGGTGCTACAGATACAGTGTTGAACAAAACAGTTATGATTTTTGTTCTCATAGAGATTACATTGTGGTATAAGAAACTAGCAAGAAACAAGTGCATAAATCAGTGTGTGGGTGCTATGAGAGTAATATTAAGGAACTACTTTAGATACAGGGTCATTGTAGGTCACCCTGAAGAAATGAGTTGAAACCAGATGAAGAATGGGGTGACAATGTTTCAGGCAGAGCCATGGTATGTGCAAGGGCTGTAAGGGGGAAAAGGGCTTGGCATATCCAAGGAATAAAGGCAAGTGCAGCAAGTGCCAAGTGTGTGATGGAAGAGAAGCCAACAATGAGGTTGAACTGCAGGCAAAAGCAAGATCATCCAGGGGCTTGCAGAGCTACATTAAAAAGTCTGGATTTTATTAAAGTTAATTAGAAACCATTCAAGAGTTTAAAACAGGGTTACATCATTTTTATTTTTATTTTTTTGAGACAGAGTCTCACTCTGTTGTCTGAGCTAGAGTGCCGTGGCTTCAGCCTAGCTCACAGCAACCTCAGACTCTGGGGCTCAAGCGATCCTCCTGCCTCAGCCTCCCAAGTAGCTGGGACTACAGGTGCATACCACCACCCCTGGCTATTTTTTCTATTTTTAATAGAGACGGGGTCTCACTCTTGCTCAAGCTGGTCTTGAACCCCTGACCTCAAGCAATTCTCCCACCTCAGCCTCCCAGACTGCTAGGATTACAGGTGTGAGCCGCTGCGCCTGGCCTACATAATTCAATTTATATATTGAGGGTCATTCTTGTTACTCTATGTAGAATGGAAAAGAGAGTTCAGAGAGGAAGCAGGAAGACCAATTCAGAGGCTTTTGCTGCAGCCCAGGTGGTAACAGTGTCAGTGGGAATGAGGAAGAGGCAGGTTGGAGATACACTTTGGAAATGGAATAAACTGCATTTGGTAGTGGAATGAGTGTGGGTGGGCAGGAGGAGAAGTGGGGAGATGTCTCTATTTTGAGCAACTGGGAAGATAGCGGTGTTATTTGCTGTGATGTGGAAGATTTGGTTGAGGAATGTGTTTAGGAGTAATGTTAAAGAATTTGTTTAGGACAGATTAAATTTACGATGCCTGTGAGACATCCAACTAAGTTGAAATTCTGACTTTCCATAAGGGACTTGATGATTAAAGTAATTGTTGAGGCTAGGCCATAGTTGCAGTTATATAACACAAATCCCTTCCCCAGAAGATGTGTTTTAACAGCCATCTTCATTAATGCCAGTTTCATTAGTGATAGCAAAACTACATTTACATCACATGCTTGTAATAAACATAAAAGGCTAAGTACTCCAAGCACTTACTATTAGGCAGTTTAGAAACATTGGGTTGCAATTGACCTTCAAACAAACCATATGGAGCTGGCAGTGCAATATGATCTCAATTTAACACATGACGAAGGTGAAGTTCAGAGAATGAAGTGGTCTGCCCAAGTTCACACATCTATTATGTGACAGTGACATGTTTGAAAACAATAAACATATTAAAGTATTGTTATCCACAGCCTTTCTGCCTTATATATTTTTAATTTTTTTATTGTGATTTAATACATATAACATTTCTGATTTTAACCATTTTAATATACAATTCAGTGTCATTAAATATTATACATTCACAATGTTATACAACCATCACTACTATTCATTTTCAGAACTTTTTCACTATCCCATATAAAAACTCTATGCTCATTAAGTGATAACTCCCATTCTCCCTTCACCCTTTCCTCGGTGACCTCTTTCTGTCTTTATGAGTTTTCCTAGTTTAGATATTTCATGTAAGTGGAGTTACATGATATTTATCCTCTGTGTCTGGCTTATTTCACCTAATATGATGTTTTAAAAGTTTATCCATATTGTAGTATGTATAAGAATCATTTCTTTTAATAGTTGAGTAATACTTCATTATATATGTATACCTCATTTTGTTTATCCATTCATCTGTTGATAGACAATTGGGTTGTTTCTACCTTTTGGCTATTGTAAATAGTGCTGCTATGATCATTCATATACAAATATCTGTTTGATTCCTTGCTTTCAATTATTTTGGGAATATTCCTAGGAGTGTCATTGCTGGATCATATGGTAATTCTATGTTTAACTGTTTGGGAAACCATCAAAGTGTTTTCTACACCATTTTATATTCTGACAAGCAATGGACCAGGGTTACAATTTTTCCATATCCTTTACCAACACTTGTTATTTTCTGGGTTTTTGTTTTTGTTTTTTTTTTAATGACAGCCATCCTCATGGGTATGAAGTGGTATCTTATAGTAGTTTTTATTTGCATTTCTGTAGTGACTAATGATGCTGAGCATTTTGCCATATGCTCTTTGGTCATTTGTATATCTTCTTTGGAAAAATGTCTATTCGGTGTCTCCATTTTCATTGGATAAATGCCTGATCATTTTTGAATTGGATTACTCTTCTTGCTGTTGATTTGTTCTTTATATATTCTGGACATTAATCCCTTTTCAGATATGTAATTCTGGCTATTTTCTACCACTTTTTATCTATTTTTAAAAGGGGAATCTTTTATGTTTTTATAGCTATTGATCCCCTACTGTGTAAATCCAGGAAATGGATAGAGTATAGAACTGAAGAAACCAAAATAGGATAAATTGGTTTATGTAAAAATCAAAGAGATACAAGGAAAAAGGTAAATGATCCAGAGGGTGAAAGATGAGGGCAGGAACGGAGCAAGGAAAAGTGAACAGAGAAAAAGATGATGAGAGTAATTTATGTGAGGAGAGAGAAGAAAGACTGGGCATGGGACTTTGGTGAGACATATGTGTAAAGAAAAGTTTTGTAGTATAACTTATTTATTGGAAAAGCTGAACTGTATAAATTATAAGCAGAAAACAATTTTATTCATTCTCCCTATTGTGGTTATGAGGATACATCAATTTTCCCCACCTGAATTTGGAATTCATTAAAATATTTATAGGTACAAATAAGATAGAGATTTAAAAATTATCTCTATAACTGGTAAAACTGATATTGGATAATACAGCTTATATCCTTGGGCAAGAAGCTTTACTTATGCCATATTCCAGAATTAGACAAAATTATCCTCCCAGTTACAGGCAGCACTGGAAAACCTCAGGCCACCCCATATGGAAAATCTGGCTGTGTGTAAAACTGACTGCACAAAGCTGAGCAGAATATGTACTTCATAGTGGCAGCAGGACCCCAAGTTAAAAAGGAGAGTCAGAGGTTGAGTGATAGATGTCTAGTTCCTTATCCTACGTTCACCAATCACATAAGTCATATAACACCTATCCCCAGAAGTAGAATAGGTGAGGAGGGTGGGAAGACCTCAGGGGTTTTATTTTGATTGATCTCCCACTACATGGAAGAAAACATCAGATGGGAAAAGTATTCCTCTTTTAATATGCAGCACTGCCCCTACAATGCCAGTTTGTTGAATAGTTCTCTCCTGCTCTTTATGTGATATTCCAGGTAGATCTCACAGATCTTCTGGTCATTCTTTTCTTTTCTTTCTTTTTATTTTTCTTTTAGATACAGGGTTTTGCTCTGTCACACAGGCTAGAATGTGGTGGTCTGATCATAGCTCACTGTAACCTGGACTCAAGTGCTCCTTCGATCTTGGCCTCTCAAGTAGTTGGGAGTATAGGTGCACACTACCATGCTGGGCTAATTTTTAAAATTTTTTGGTACACACAAGGTATCTCTGGATATGTTGCCCAGGCTGTTCTTAAAACTTCTTGCTTTAAGCTATCCTGCTACCTTGGCCTCCCAAAGTGCTGAGATTATAGGCATCTGGTCATTCTTGAATAATAAAAATCCAGTTCAGTTGATGTAATACTCTTATATATCTTGATATTCCCCTGTGACTTGGATATTGGGGATCCAGGAAGCAACTTGGAGTCGAAATAACTATGAATATACTAAAGGATCTATATCCTGTTTATGATGTGAAGGAAGCCAACACTAGAACAGAATGGGTCTCTGATGTCATTTATATAATGTCAACAGGGTTGCAAGCTACCTGTATAAGACCAGGTATTTTAAAGAAGCTACTAAGTAGAAGAAAGTACAAAATTATTAGGTATGGGGAGGGTAAAGGGAGAGAGAGAAAAACAGAGAAATAACCTACTTACAAGGAATCTAAAAATCACACATGGCAAAAACAATGTTAGGAATAGTAGCCCAAATAACTACAGCTAGAGGATATATTTATTTCATATAAAAGGAAAATAAAAAAAACAATTAAAAATATTTAAATTAAATACAGTTAGGATCCATAGAAAGATAAATAAAGGAATAATATCCATAAAGAAAATTGTAAAATATATATGCAAGATAGGTAGAATGAAACATAAATTAGATAAAAAAGACCCTATTAGAAATCTGTTTGTTTACACATAAGTGCACATATGAGAATAACATCTATTGGATGTTGGGCGGGGGGGGAGGAGGGGACGGGTATATGCATACACAAAGAGTGCAATGCGCACCACCCGAAGGATGGACATATTTGAAACTCGGACGTGGGGGGGGCAAGGGCAACATACGTAACTTAAACATCTGTACTCCCATAATATGCCGAAATAAAAAAAAAATTTCAATGTATTACAGGGGTTCAAATGTTTTTGGCTACATAGATCACTTTTATAGTGCTTGAGTCAGGGTTAAAAGTGTGCCCATCACTCGGATAGTGTTCATTGTACCCATTAGGTAGGTTTTTGCCCATCCCCTCTACCTCACTCCCCCAGCCCCTGCTTGATTTCCATTGAGTTTTCACTCCTTCTGTGCACGTGTGCTCAGAAATTAGTTCCAATTTAATAGTGAGTACATATGGTGTTTGTTTTTCCATTCATTGGACACTTCATTTAGGATAATGGTCTCCAGTTCCATCCAAATTGTTGTAAAAGGCATTAAGACATCCTTCTTCATGGCTGAGTAGTATTCCATGGCATACATATACCACCTTTTGTAAATGCCCATGAATTGATGAGCATTTGGGTTGATTCCACATATTTGCAATTGTGAATTGTGCTGCTATAAACATTTGAGCGCAGGTGTCTTTTTGATAAAATGACTTCTTTTCCTTTGGGTACGTACCCTGTAGTGGGATTGCTGGATCAAATTGTAGGTGGACTTTCAGTTCTTTGAGGAATCTCCATACTGTTTTCCATAGAGGTTGTATTAATTTGTAGTCGCACTAACAGTTTATAAGTGTTCCTTTCTCTCTGCATCCACACCAGCATCTATTTTGAATTTTTTGATAAAAGCCATTCTGACTGGGATACGGTGATATCTTATTGTGGTTTTCATTCACATTTCCCTGATGATTAGCAATGTTGAGCATTTTTTCATATGTATATTGGCCATTTGTCTATCTTCTTTTGAGAAGCTTCTGTTCATATGTTTTGCCCACTTTGCCCACTAATGGGATGGTTTGATATTTTCCTGCTGATTTGCCTGAGTTCTTTGTAGATTCTGGTTAGTAGTCCTTTATTGGGTGTATAACTTGCACATATTTTCTCCCATTCTTTAGGTTGTCTATTTGTCCTGTTAGTCCTTTGGCTGTGCAGAAACTTTTTAATTTAATCAAGTCTCATTTATTTATTTTTGCTGTAGCTGTGATTGCCACTGGGTTCTTTTTCATAAATTCTTTGCCTAGGCTGATATTTAGAAGAGTTTTTTCAACATTTTCTTCTAGAGTTCTTATGGTTTCATGCCTTTCATTTAAGTCTTTTATCCATCTTGAATGAATTTTGGTGAGTGGTAAGAGATATGGATCCTGTTTCATTCTTTTGCGTGTGCTTATCCAATTTTCTCAGCACCATTGATTGAACAGGGATTCTTTTCCCCAGTGCATATTGTTGTCAGCTTTGTCAAAAATCAGTTGGCTGTATGTGGATAGTTTTATGTCTGGGTTTTCTGTTCTGTTCGATTGGTTTACGTCCCTATTTTTGTGCCAATACCATGCCGTTTGGGTTACTATAGCCTTGTAGTATAGTTTGAAATCTGGTAGTGTGATGCCTCTCTATTTGTTCTTTTTGCTTAACATTGCTTTGGCTATTCAGGCTCTTTCCTGGTTCCAAATGAAGTGTAGAATTATTTTTTTCCAGATCTGTGAAATATGATGTTGGCATTTTGATGAGGATTGTATTGAACCTATAAATCATTTTGGGTAGTATGGAAATTTTAACAATTTTGATTCTACCAATCCATGAGCATGATATGATTTTCCATTTGTTTGTATCATGTGTGATTTCTTTCCTCAGTGTTTTGTAGTTCTCTTTGTAGAGGTCTTTCACCTCTATGGTTAAGTACATTCCTAGGTGTTTTATTTTCTTTGTAGCAATTATGAATGATATTGAGTCTGTGATTTGACTCTCAGCTTGACTGTTATTGGTGTATAGAAATGCTACTGATTTGTGTACATTGATTTGTGCAACCTGAGACTTTGTGAAATTTATTTGTCAATTCCAAAAGTCTCTTGCTGGAATCTTTATGGTTTTCTAGATATAAGATCATTTCACAAACAAAAAGCAATAGTTTCACCTCCTCCTTCCCAATTTGGATACACTTAATTTCTTTCTCTTTCCTGATTGCTCTGGCTAGGATTTCCAGCACTATGTTGAACAGAAGTGGTGTCAGTGGGCATCCTTGTCTTGTTCTAGTTCTTAGGGGGAATGATCTAAACTTTTCCCCATTCAGTATGATGCTGGCTGTAGGTTTGCTATATATGGCTTTTATAATTTTGAGATATGTTCTATCTATGCCTAGTTTATTGAGGGTTTTTATCAAAAATGTGCTGAATTTTGTCAAATGCTTTTTCTACATCTATTGAGATGATCATATGATCTTCGTTTTTGCTTCTGTTTATGTGGTGAATCAGAATTTTTTGATTTACATAGGTTAAACCATGATTGCATCCCTGAGATGAAACCTACTTGGTCATAGTGGATTATTTTTTGATGTTCTATTGAATTCAGTTTGATAATATTTTATTGAGGATTTTGGCATCTATATTTACAAGGGATATTGGTCTTTATCTTTCTTTTTTTGTTGTGTCCTTTCCTGGCTTTGGTATCAAGGTGATGCTGACTTCATAGAATGAGATGGGAGAATTCTGTCTTTCTCAGTGTTGTGGAATAAATTCTTTAGAATGGTCCCCAACTCTTCTTTGTAGGTCTGGAAAAATTCGGCTCTGAATCCCTCTGGTCCAGGGTGTTTTTGTTAGAGGATTTTTTATTGCTGCTTCAATCTCGTTGTTCATTATTCGTCTGTTCATGAGTTCTATTAATATTTCTTCCTGACGAGTCTTGGCAGATTGTGTGTTTCCAGAAATTTGCCTATTTTCTCTATGTTTTTGAGTTTATGTACGTGGAGATTTTCATACTATTCACAGATGATATTTTGTATTTCTGTGGCAGAAGTTGTAATATCTCCTTTTTCATTTCTGATTGAACTTAGGTGGGTCCTTTCTCTTCTATTCCTGATTAATCTAGAAAGAGGTCTGTCAATTTTGTTTATCATTTCAAAGAACCAACTTTTTGTTTCTTTGATCTTCTGTATAATTTTCTTGTTTTTGATTTCATTTAGTTCTTTTCTGACCTTAGTTATTTCTTTTCTTCTGCTGGATTTGGGTTTGGTTTTCTCTTCCGTTTCTAGTTCCTTGAGACATGTTATTAGATTGTTAGTTTATGATCTTTCTGTCTTTTTGATGAAGGCATTTTAAGGCTATGAATTTTCCCTTTAGGACTGCTTTTGCTGAATACCATAGATTTTAATAGCTTGTGTCCCCTTCATCATTCAGGTCAAGAAATCTTTTAATTTTCATCTTAATTTCATTATCAATCCAATAATCGTTCAGTTGCTGGTTGTTTAATTTCCATGATTTTGTGTAGAATTGAATATTTCTCCTGGAGTTGATTTCTAGTTTTATTCAACTGTGGTCTGAGAAGATACATGGTATGATTTTTATTTTTTTAATTTGTCGAGCCATGCTTTGTTGACTAAAATATCAACCTTAGAGAATGTTCCATGTGCTGATGAGAAGAATGTATATTCACTAGTTTTTGGGTAGAATGTTCTTTAAATGTTTGTTAGGCCCATTTGTTCTAGAGTCCCACTTGAGTCCAGTATTTCTTTGTTTATTTTCTGCTTGAATGATCTATCCAGTTTTGTCAGTGGGGCGTTCTCATCCCTGGCATTTATGATGCTGCTGTTTATCTCTTTGCTTAGACCTAGTAATGGTTGCTTTATGAATCTGGGCACTCCTATGTTAGGTGCATAGATATTTTGGATTGTTATGTCTTCTTGTTGAGTTGTTCCATTTATCATTATATAATGACCATTTTTGTATTTTTTTACCATTATTGATTTAAAATCTATTTTGTCTAATATGAGAATGGCTACACACCTGCCTTCTTTTGGGTTCCATTTACATGGAATATTTTTTTTTCCATCTCTTCACCTTGAGTCTGTATGAGTCCTTTTGGGTTAGAATTGTTTCCTAGAGACAGCAGATACTTGGCTTATATTTTTTTATCCATTCAGACAGCCTATGTCTCTTGAGTCAGGGATTCAAACCATTCACATTGATTGATAGAATTGACATGTGGGATGCTGTTCTGTTCATCCTGTTGGGTGGAACCTTATAGCTTTGTTTTACCTCTTGTACTATTGTTTTATATGAGCTCTGAGCTTTAGCTTTTGGATGGTTTTACACTGGTGGGTGACTATTGTGCTGAACTATGTATGATGCAGTCATGAGTGTTTCCTGTAGGGCAGGCCTAGTGTTGATAAATTCCCTCAGTGATTGCTTGTCTGGAAAAGTCTTTATTTCTCCTTCATATATGAAACATAGTTTTTCAGGATACAAAATTCTAGGCTGGCTGTTGTTCTGTTTAAGAATACTGACAGGCTGGGTGTGGTGGCTCACGCCTGTAATCCTAGCACTCTGGGAGGCCGAGGAGGGTGGATTGTTTGAGCTCAGGAGTTCGACACCAACCTGAGCAAGAGCAAGACCCTGTCTCTACCAAAAATAGAAAGAAATTAATTGGACAGCTAAAAATATATAGAAAAAATGAGCTGGGCATGGTTTCACGTGCCTGTAGTCCCAGCTACTCCAGGAGGATCGCTTGAGCCCAGGAATTTGAGGTTGCTGTGAGCTAGGCTGATGCCACGGCACTCTAGCCCAGGCAACAGAGTAAGACTCTGTCTCAAAAGAAAAAAAAAAAGAGTATTGACAATGGGGCCCCAATCCCTTCTGGCTTGTAAGGTCTCAGTTGAGAAATCTGATGTTAGCCTGATGGGTTTTCCTTTGTAAGTTACTTGATGTTTTTGCCTTATAGCTAGCAGGAATGCCTCCTTTGTGTTGACTTTGACCAGTCTGATGAATATATGTCTTGGTGCTTGTCTGTCTGTGATTAATATCCCAGGTGTGCATTGAGCTTTTTGTACTGGATGTTTAAATCTCTAGCAAGGCCAGGGAAGTTTTCTTCAATTATTCCCTCAAATTGGTTTTCCAGCCCTTGTGCATTTTCTTCTTCCTCCTCAAGGGTACCTATGATTCTTATATTTGGCCATTTTACATAATCTCATATTTCTCGTAGGCTTTGTTCATTCTTCTTAATTCTCTTTTCTTTAAACTGACTGAATTAATTCAAAAGAGTTGTCTTCCAGCACTGATATTATTTCTTCTGCCTGGTCTAGTCTATTCTTAAAACTTTCCACTGTGTTTTGTATTCACTTAAATTAATTTTTCTTTTCCAGCGGTTTTATTTGTTTTCTTTAATATGTTGATCTCTTTAATGAATTTTTCATTCATTTCCTGAATTTTTTTTTTTTTTGGTTTCTTTGAACTGGTTTTCATTCATTCTCAGATTTCATTGAGCTTCCTTTACAATCCATATTTGGAATTCTTTATCTGTCATTTTAATATTTTTATTTTGGTTACTATCCATTGCTAGGGAGCTGGTGTTCCCTTTTGGGAGTGTCCTTTAGCTCTGATTTTCATACTTCTGGACTTCTTTTGCTGATTCCTTCTCATCTGGAGCAGACGATGCTTTTTATTTTTGGATTTTATTTTGTTTAGATGGGGCTTTTCCCCCTACCCTCCTTCATATGGGTGTGTTTGTAGCATATGTTGGGTAAGAACCTTTGGCTGTGCTTGTGGATGCTTTGATGGTGATCTGTGTTCTGGTGGATGCCTTGGTTATAAATATCCTCAGTGTGGTGGTTTTCTCAGTTGCTAGTTGTTTGTAGAATGTAGTAGTGGTGAGCTAGGTGATTGAACAGATTCCCTCTCTTTCTTTGATGAGGGAGGATTGAGGTCTTTGAAATCCTTTCTCTTTCCCCTGCCATGTCATCTTCTTAACAGTGTGAATTGTATTGGCATGCCCAGTTTAATCTCTGAGACAGTAGGTGGTACTGGTGGGGGAGAATCAACCACACCCTATATGTTGAGTTAGTAAATGCTGTAAAAGGCTTTGCAAATTCACGTCCCTGTCAATAGATGGCACTTGCCGGAAGGTAAAAGCTGCAATATTGTTTTTGGGACCTTTGACCAGCTCTAGTCCCTCAGGAGAAGCACTCGAATGCCCCAGATGGTGGATGGGGCATGGAACTTCCAGGTGAATTCTTATTCTCTGCCACAGCAGAGGTGAATGGGGGAGTGAGGCTGGGTAGGGTGGGTGTATGAGCTTGCCCTCAGGCTCCACAAAAGCTGGCCAGGTAGCTGTTTCAGCAAGGGTCAAAAGTCTGCCCCCAGCTCCTGGGTAAAGCCACCAGGGAGGGGATGAAGTGGCCCCACCCAACCTGAAGGTCTACTTGTGGAGGCAAGGCTGTCTGAGATTCACAATATGGCTATCGGGAGCAGGTTTAGCTCTTATCCCTCCTCCCCTGCTCCATGGTCTACCTCCTGGTGTCTGCCAGCAGGCAGGACCTCAAGTTAGCTGAGCTCCCCGCCACACGATTGTGCTGCAGACTTGGAGGTTCCCTATCCCAGCTTGAGCTGAGAGCATATCCTTCCTGTGGGGGGAGGGATGCCCCATGAGTATGCTGCAGCTGGGACCTACACTGCACTCTTCTCTCAGTTCTGCCCACAGGGGCTCCCTCACCTCTCAAGATTAGTTCACAAATCTCCCCTCCATTCCCCAGAGCAACATGATTGAGACCTGGGGGTATGGGATCTGGCCTGCAGACCTGTCCCCAGGTCCCCAAAGATCAATCCATTACTATGCCAGAGAGAAGCATGCTGGTCCTGACTTGCCTATGGGATGCTCAAACAGGTTTGATGTCCCTCCACTTCAGGGTCTGCCCTCCTCTGATAGAGCCACCAGGCAAACAGCACCAAGATGGGGCACTGAGTAGGGTGTTCACAGTCTGGGCATTGCTCAGTCTGCTGCAGGACCTTAAGAGGAAATGTTTGAGCCCCACTCTCTGTGGAAGCCTTGATGTGTTGGCTCAATTGTCTCTCTCAGCAGCTGCAGGTTGGGGAGAAGAAAGGGAGAAAAAGAGTCTGGATGGAGGAAAGCTAGCACTCTGGTTGTCTCTGTCCTTCTCTCTGGGAGACAGCCCACTCAGAATGTCCAGGCTCTGGAGTCATGCAGATTCCTCAAGACCCACTGAACCCCTGTGGCTCCCACAATCTGGGCCGGAGTTGGGAAATGTTTGTGTGGGAATTAGCAAGATGAAACCGGAGGAGTTGAAGCCCCCTGGAGAGGACAAAGGCAAACAGTGTGTAGAAAAGCAATATGGCACCTGCCATCCTGGCTTGGGTCTGTGGTAGCAGCTTTTGGGCTCGTGCGAGTAGAAAGTCTCTCCAGCAGCTTGGGAATCTGCTGACTGTCAGAGATGCAAGGGAGAGAGAAACAAACTGTTTCACCTACCCTTTTCACTGGACTCCAAATCTCTCAGGGGTTGATTTCTGCTGATATTTTTCTCCTTCTTGTTCTGCTTTGCAACTTCTTCCCATGGAGTCTCTTGTAGGTTCTGGCACCCTTCCCTCAGAATTACACCTGATCTATGTTTGTTTGTTTGTTTTTTCTCTTTCATCTAAAACTTTTCCTTCTTACTGAGATGCTCTGCCAGCTAGTGTCTCTGGTCAGCCATCTTAACTCCTTCCCTAGAAATCTTTGAAATGAAAAATATCATTATTGAACTAGCAATTCAGTGGACAAGGCCTAGGAATTCACTCACAACGCAGCACAAAGATATAAAAATTATGAAGGATAAGTTAATAAAAATTAAAAATAAATTGACAGGCTCGACCATAAGTCTAATAGGATTTACAAAATAAGAAAAGAGAAGAAATGGCAGAGAAACAACATTCAAAGAGATTTGGAAGACAATTTCCATAATTGAAGAAAGGTGTGGGTCCTCCCTCAAAAGTAAACTTTAAATAGCAAGATAATTTAACCTAAATTTATAAATAGATACAACTTAATGAAACTGCTGAATATTACTGCTAAATATTAAGGATACAGGGAAAAATTTTAACTGCCATACATAGAAGCAGATGATATACAAAAGAACAATAATTTAACAGCTGGATTTCTCATTAGTACAAAAAGATGCCAGAAGTCCATGGTATAATATATTCAGCCCAACTACCATATAAGAGCAAAAATAAATAAAGACATTTTCAAAAATAGAAAAATTAAGATGCATAGCCACACAAAGACTCATACAAAGATACTCTAAAGGATGTCTTTCAATGAGGAGAGAAGTGAAAATAAAGGTGTGGGATGCAAGAAACAACGACAAGTCACACACGATGATATTTCAGTAAATTGAATTCACTAAATGAAAAATGGCATTTTTCAATTAAAAGGAAAGATGAAACTAAAATGATAGAAAACAATAGCAACAATGGGGTTTTGAGTTTGTGTACTCCAATATTTTGAGAACTCATGGAGATAGAGAGTAGAGTAATGATTACCAGAGGCTGGGAAAGGTAGTGGGGAGGGAGGGATAAAGTGTCAATAGTTAATGGGTGTAAAAATACAATTATATAGAATTAATAAGATCTAGTATTCGATAGTACAACAGGGTGACTACAGTCAACAATAACTTATTATATATTTTATAATAACAAAAAGAGTAGAATTGGAGTGTTCCTAAAACAAAGAAATGATAACTGCTTGAGGTGATAGATACCCCAACTACCCTGAATAGATCATTATATATTCTATACCTATATCAAAAAATCACATGTACTCCATAAATATACACCCCTATTATGTACCCATAAGAATTTTTTTAAATAGATTAGATCAAAAAGGAAACAAAGGCCATTTGTTCAGAGCAGAGGCCTGAGATGGAAACATGGTCTCAGAGCCCAAACATGAATCAGATTTTCAGGTGTAATATGTGTGGCCTCTGTGAGTAACACTGGGCAACCTGGGCCAGTGGGTTGATTAATGTGTAGGAATGGCTAATTCAGTGATCAACTGACATCACCTATGTCCAAAGACATAAGAACCTTATACTAAACACATTTTCTGTATGAATATCACATTTTCCTCTAGATTCTACATTTTGTTCTATAAGCAAATAAAATAATCTCATTGTCAGTTCAATAAATATAATATGAAAAAATTTAAAAAACTAAAACCTTGAAGAAAGAAAGGGGTCAACGTGAAAAGCCTTGCGTTACCAGATATCAATAATTTTTATGAAACTATACTAATTAAGATAGTGTAGTATTTCCACAGGGATAGATAACCTGACTGTAGGAGCAGAATAGATTGTCCAGAAAAAGATTCATGCACATGTTTTAGTAAACTATACTTTTATTCTCCCAAATTGCTCCCCTCCCTATAAGAGGGTTATATATTTGCACTCATGACCCTATAACTTGCAGCGCTTTCATGTGAGAGGACTGCACACCTCCCTCCTCTTCCCATACCCTGCCATCGATATTGGGCTTGGCCGACCTTGCTTTGGCCAGTAAAAGGTGAGCAGAGGTAACATACACCAAACCTGACAGAAACTTTAACTATGGTAACTATATAACTATAATGACAGAAATTTCATTGCGTGGTTTGACAATTCTTTTCCTTCTGCCAAAAAAATGTCATATTCCAAATAAGGATTGCTCTTTCAGTCTGAATCCTAAAATTAAAAAAAAAAAAAAAGAAATGTAGATGAGACTTAGTGCTGGCATACTGTCAGCATGTAATGTGAGGAAGAAATAACCTGTGTAAGCCACCGAGATTTGGGGTTTGTTATTGTGGTATGATTTAGTGAGAAGTTAATGTACAGTGGAATCGGCATTCCAGTTCGGTGGGGAAAGCATGAACTTTGCAATAGAAAAATATGAAATTGTACTCCCATATTGCATTGTACATAAAAATAGATTCCAGATGTATTAACAATTTAAGGCTAATATTATAAAAATTGTTATATGACAGTATAAGGAGAAAAAAGTAGACACAATAGAGAAAAGGCAGATAAATTAGATTAAATTAACATTAAAAGTTTCTGTTCAACAAACAAGACAAAAACTGTGATGATAAGTGCAAGACATATCACTCAGAAGGGAGTAATACACAGGACACAAGAAAAAGCAATCCACTTGAAAAATGAGCAAAAGTTTCAAATAGTTAGTGCACAGAAGAGGAAACCCAAGTGGACAATAAACATATAAAATGATGTTCGGCCTCATTAAATTAAAATCACAGTGGGATACCATTTCACATTTCTCATGTTGGCAGAAATATAAAAGTTTGACAGCTGTTTCATTCCAGGCTATTTTCTCTGCAGGAGTCGGTACTATGGGCCATGACCAAGTATGTCCTATGGCCTGTTTTGGTAAGGCCCTACAAACTGAGAATGGTTTTCACATTTGTAAAGGGTTGTATAAAAAAAAAAAAAAAGAATAGGTGACTGAGGCTATATGCGGTCCAAAAAGCCTAAAATATTTACTATCTGTCCCTTTACAAAAATAATTTGCCAACCCCTGAAAGAAACTATAATGTATATATAGAAAGAGATGTTTATAAAAATGTTTTTACAAGCACTATTTGTTAATGGCCCCAGTCTGGGAACAATACAAATGCTTAACCATTGTGGACTAGATAAATTGTTGTATATTCATACAAAGGACTATTACAGCAATGAAAATGAATGAACTAAGCTGCGTATCAATATGTACAAATCCCTTGGTCCTAATGTTGAGTGATAGAAAGAAGTTAGAAAAGAATATATACAATATGATTTCATTTATCAAACATTAAAAATATAATAATATATTATTTTAGGATTCAAACATGTTAAAACAAGTTAAAACACAAAATTCAGGATTGAGGCTGTCTATAAGAGGAAAGAAAATGGATGGGTAAGGTTTCTTTTGATAGAATATAAAGCATAAAGCATTAACTGGAGTAAGAAGGGACATCACATTGTAATAACAGGCTCAAGCTACCAAGATGTAACTGCTATGAGCTTTTATGCACTGAGAGAAACAGAGCTTCAAAAATATAAATAGTATTAACAGATTTCCAAGTAGAAATTAGTAAAATTACATTAAAGTGGGAGATTTTCACACATATCTATCTGAAACCAATAAATCAAGCAGACATAGAATTAGTAAGTATTTAGAAAACTAAAAAAAAAAAAAATGCATGTAATTAACGAGCCTAATCTAACACACATACACATTCTTTCAGAGAAGAAACACAAAATATGCATGGTTTTCAAGCTCATATATAACATTTATAAAAATTTACTATGTGTTAGATCCTGAAGGAAATATAAACAAATTTTTGAAAAAACCAATATCATGCAGCCAACTTTCTCTGAACACATTGTAGTTAAAGGATAGTTTAAATATATATATATGTAATATAAAAACATATGGAGATTAAAAATATGAATTACTAGATAAGGAATAAGAAGCAAATAATAGAGAAAATCATATATATTTAATACTAAATGATAACAGGTAAAAATTCCAGAATGATGTATACAGGAAAGTATAATTTATGTAAATTAAAAATATAAAACAGCACATATTTTAGAGATAAATACATATGTAGCCAATATGTGAAAACAAATCAGAATTATATTTACAATCTTCTGTATTGAAAAGCGGAATGGAAGGGAATGGGATTGGGAAGATATACCCAAGGGGCTGCAACTCTGTGATATTTTTAAGATACAAAAGAAATTGAAAATAGTTAACATTTAAGTTGGGTGATGATTAAACATTCTATTCTTATCTCTACCTTTCTGTATGTTTGAAATATTTCATGATAAAAGAAACAGAAAAATAAGAGTTGGAAGATGCATTGTACAAAAAATAGCACATATATTTTTGTTTTCTGGTGGGAATAAAAGATAATAAACACAATTTTTAGAACTTTTACTTTCTCTCTGGGAACAAGGGACTGCCTTTGAGAATAGAAGGGACTTTAAATTGATACATTCTATAAGTAGATAGCAAGTGTGGGACATTTTATGTTTTCCTGTAATGTTTGTTGCTTTTTATCTGATGGATGTTTTATAATTTCTGTCTCTGGTGAGCTAGGTTGGACAATTTACCTGGATATAGCTGAATATAACAAATAGAATGAAGGTACTTCCTTGGCTTAGTTTGTTGATAGTTTGGGGTTAAGCCTGTCTTCAGTAAAATCCTGGCCAGAGTGGGTCCTAGTCGAAAGAGTGCAGGAAGCTGTGGACATGGGGAGAAGGCTCATTATGTGGTTGCACTTTCCCATGCCTTCTCATGTTATTGGTGGTCAGATGAAAAGGGTATGGCATTAGAGGGATAGTGTCAAGGGACAGGGCACTCAGCATGCCTCTACCTCATTCCCGAGCCAAGGGCCAAAAGGAGTTCTTTCAGCTCCTGCAGGTTCAGCCCAGCTCAGTGGGTAGGTGGATCATCAGGTGGTTTTGGTTAAGGTCTTCGGTAATAATAAAAGTGTGGATTTTCCTGGTTTCTTGGTATTGTGTGTACATGCGTAACTTCTGAATATACTGTGGCAATAGATAGCTGGTTGAGGATTCAGGGCTGGGCGATCTGATCAAACATCTCTTTCATCCCAAAATATGATGAGAAGAAATCACCATCCCTTTCTTCTGGGAACTCTCTCTCTCCTCTTGGCTAAGGATCTACTTACCTTTCCAGAGTCTCCTACATTCTTCCAGTTCTGTTTCAGTCCCTCCCTCTGATGCCTCTTCTTCTAATCTTTCTTTAAATATTTATGTCCTTTAAGATTTGAATTTCACCCATCCTCTCTTTCTCTGCACATTATTTTTGTGGGTGCTCTCACGCTGCCCCACCTCAACTCCTAAATGCTATATCTCTAGGCATATTTCCAGACCTGTATATACAGCAGAGTGTTGCACGAATTGTCCCAAATCGAATTCATTATTGCTGCAAACCCAACCCCATACTTTTTTCTATTTATGTTCATTTTCCTGATTAAAGACACAGCTATCTATTAAAAACATCAAGCTAGTAACCTAGGAGTTATATTAATAGTTGCTTGATTCCTTTTCCTTACTCTCAATATAGTTATTCTGCAAGTCTTGTTTCTGTTTCTTTAGACTCTTTTGTGTTCCTTATTTTCCATCTATACTAGGAAGGGCCTAGTTCAGATTCTTAGCCTCTTCTGACAGCTTCTAATTGGTCTCCATATCTCCATTCTTTTCCATCCCCAATTCATTCTCTACATTTCTACCAGAGTAATTGTTCTAAAACACAACTTTTAGCATGCAATGCCTTTGATAAAGTATTTTTAGGGGCTCCTTATTGTGTACGATATAAAATCTGTGTTCCCTTATCTGGCATTAAAGACTGTCATCACTTGGCCCCAGCCCACCCTTGATTCCTGGCCTTTAATGTGCCCCTGCTTCCTTATCATGTAACCTATGTTCCAGCTCTAGTACACTAATTGCTCTTCTCTAAATCTTTAGTATATTTGGATGCCTCTTGGCATTTGCTCATACTATTTCATCTTCCTGAAATCCCCTTGTGATTCTACCCATGATACCATTTTGGCTTATTAAAGCCTATTCATCCTTCAAGACACTGCTCCAATGTTACTTTTTCTGTGACACATACATGCCCCCAATTCCAATGCTCATAATTAATTTCTTATGCTGTTTTTGTTTTTTAAAGCTGGATTTGTTTTCTTTTGGATGTACTACCACACTTAGCCCAGCCCCCACAAACCCAGTTTTATTTGAGTAATATGCTAATACATCTTATTTCTAATTGAATTTTTTAGCTAGGAAAAATTCCCTTCAGGTTTTTTGAAATTTACTTTTAGTACTCAAGAAAATATATACAAGGTATTTTATATCATTGTTCTCATTTAATTAAGTGAATTCGTGCTAAGTGAATATGGGTAGGCAGACTGTGTAGCCTACTCTGAGAGTAACTAAATGGCTCTCATTTTGTTAATTAAGAGCACTGTCTGAATTTCAAACCAATCTTTAAAGCTGATCACTAAAATGTGGAAATACATTAAGTGCACACACACAAAAAATCGAATCTAAAATGCAGCACAGTAAAGACTAAGAACACTAATCTTAATTAGGCCTCATCTAAACTAAATAAACTTTTCTTTTAGCTTTAGTCAATGTGAGTAGAACCTAACTTCAAGCCATAATGATGAAAGGAATGTCCCCAAGCCCTGAGAAGTAATATAAGAAGCAAAGAGAGGACAACCAAAGAGAGTGCTTCAGAAATGGGAACCATAAATGAGAGATCTGAGAGAAGTCTGGTCCATGTACTGGTTACTTTGTGACTTCATTAAGCATCTCTAGGTGCTTGATGAGATTTTGTCTTTTCTTTTTCTCTTAAATTTATATGTCCTTTTTGAAGCCTCTGGACTTCGATTAAGAGATTCAGGCATAATAGTTTAATGATAGTTTTCAAATATCAGAGTTATTGCCAAGCATTAGACCATCCATACATTTCTGTACCAACACCAAAGACAAGTATCTTCTTGGGTTTTACTTTGCTACTTTATGTAGATAGACCACTCCTCTATATTATCCCATCAAAACAATAAAACTAGGGGAAAAAAAAAGATCAACACACATTTATACACAGAGATACAGAAGATGGAAGAGAAGGATTAGAGACAAAAATATATTTGTAAGGCTTCCTTTATCTCACTGGGGTCTACTCTAGAGCACTTATATTTAATTTAACAGAATTATGTTCCAGACTGTGTGCTAGGTGCTATGGTATATTGATGAATATAGTCCTTGCCTGGTGGGGCAGCATGGTGGGGTGGTGGTGGTGTGTGTTACCATGCAGTGGGGGAAACCAGGAAATAACTGTTATATGAGTGCATAAGAAGAATTGGGGGAAGTGTATTGTCATAATTCTGCAGAGAAACAGAACCAATAGGATATATATAAAAATATTTATTATAAGATATTGGCTCATGTGATTACGGAGCCTGAGAAGTCCCACAATCTGTTGTCAGCTGCTGGAGACCCAGGAAAGCGGGTGGTTTAGCTTGAGGGCCTGAGAGCTGGAGTGCCAACGACGGTTCCAGTCTGGGTCTACAGGCCTGAGAATCAGGACACTGAAAGCAGAAGATCAGTGTCCCAGCTGAATAGTCATGCAGAGTTAATTCAACCTTCCTCTGCCTTTTTGTTCTATTCAGGCCCTCAACAAATTGAATGATGCCCACTTACCCTACAGAGGGCTGTCTGTTTACTCAGTCCACAAATTCAAATGTTAATCTCTTCTAGAATCTCCCTGACAGGCATGCCCAGAAATAATCTTTAACCAGCTATCTGGGCATGCCATGGTCCAGTCAAATTGACAAAAAGAAAAAAAAATTAGCCATTACAGGGAACATAGCTAAGAAATACTGAATTGTCTGGGGCATGTCAGTAAGGCCTTTACTGGGGGAGGCGAAGTATGTCTCTGTTTTGTTTTGGAATAGGGTGAACTCTGGCTCCCAATAAAGTAGCAAGATTATGCTAAAATGAAAACTCATGATTGCTTCCTAACCCCTATAAAGCTCATTGTAAAAGTTTTCCAGCTCTAATTGCTTATTGCTTTAAATATAGTTACTTTTTCTTCCTTTGACACAAGAAGTTAACATATAATTTTCCCTAAGGTGCAAGAGATTAGTGGTAACTACTGGGCCATTATCACAGACATTGTTCTTTAAAACACTATCTCAAAGGACGAAATTCGTGCATTTTATGTCCCACTATTCACTATTCTCCATGTTTATTGGTTCTCTAATGTTTACATCTTTCGTTTCTGTAGTCAAGCACATCAAATCAGTTCCATAACAATGGAGTCATTGAAAGAAGCATTTTACATTAAAGTAGACAATACATTTAAGGTTGGCCTTGATTTCATAATAAATAACAGCTGTCATAAAACAAGAAAATTATTATGTTCTAGCTGTTGCTAACATAGTTATATTTTAGTCATTTAAATGGCATGAATGTGTTTTGAAGTAATTATTGATGCCTCACTATATTATGAAACAAGTTTTAGTTCATTGAAGGTTATGACATGCTCTTGCACAGAACAAGAACCTTATTATGTTTATTCAGTCAACAATATAATTCCAATTCTAGGGGATCAATGCAGTGTACAGCCTTTTTAGAAGTTGTTGAATTATAATTTGAGGATCAACTAGCAAAAGGCCAAGAGAAGAGAATAGGGAGGAAACGGCAATAAAGATAGACAGCAATGGAGGTGATATTGTTATTTTAATAATTTAAATTCCTATTCTTTTGCATTTTTTTTTTCATTTTGGGGAGTGGTCAGGGACCTGAGATAGGAAACCTAGGCTAAGAAAGAAGAGACCGTATTAGTACAAAAGCTCATAATTCTCTCTTGAAATGAAAAGAGTTGTTTTTGGAAGTAGTTTGTTAGACATTTCCTTTTAAATTCCTTAGGATATTTCAGAAATTTGTGAAGGTTGCATGTTGCTGTCTCTTGACCTCATCTTTATATTGTTTATCAACCATTATGATAAACATATAAGAAAAATATCTTTGTTGTTGTTGAGGCCACAAAGCCTCAAATTGTTTTCTGATTATATCTACTCTTTTCAGAGAAATAGCCACAGGTTGTTCATTATAGTGTTGAATTCCATGTGACCCACCTTAGGCATATCTGATTGGAAAAGGGATTGAGGCTAGCTAGCATTATATAAGTGGTTTGGGCAAGGAAACTGTCAATTAGGGATACCCTATATTGGAGAGTGACAAACTGACATAAACAGAGCCTCTCCTATAGAGTGTGAATGTGAACCATATGATAAAATCCAGCAGAAGCAAAAAGAGAAAATATCGATGCTGAGTTTCAAAAATGTTCAAGTGCTGGAGATCTTATTAGGTGACTATGATTGTTAAGAATGACTGTGTAATCCTGAACAATGCTTCAAGCCTCCATGACACCAACTATTAGATTGTGAAAACTGTTTCCTGTGCTTCCTTATGTCTCTATGTAGCCTTATAGTAAACCTTTATCACCTAACAACACATCAATGCGTTTGTTCTTTATAACATACAAATTCTGAACTAACCCATTCTGCCTTTTTATTCTAGCATGTCAAGTGATTCTAACTTTTAGAACTGGCCCATTATGATGAATTTCTTTCTTTCTTTCTTTCTTTTTCTTTTTTTTTTTTTTGGATTGGTGGTGTTCTAATGTCACAATCTGTTTGATAGATTTATTGGATTACAGAGAAAGAGAGAAGCTACTGTCCTGGTCCCCATGCCCTCTTTTCTAGATTACCTAGGGTACTTCCTCTGGTTCACAGAGGTCCCTTTCTTGCAATTTAGCTTTGAGACTTGAGAATTGTTTAGGCAGGGAGAGCCAGTACATGTAAGTGGTCCTGCTAGCTATATGTTTTCAAATTCTATTTCATGACTCTGAATTTACTGGTATAAGATTGTTCTTTGAATTCAAAAAAGACTCGGATTTTGCCTCTCAGTTTTTCAGAAGGAAAGCCCATTGGTTTTCTTTCTTTCTTTTTTTCTTTTTTTTTGCGGTTTTTAAAAGGAAGATTTATTTGACAAGTTTCACTTAGTGCAACATACCTAAAAGGAAATCACAATACAATGAAAGATTTAAATTAAGGCCTCAGAATTTCTTACAAACATCAAGACCAAAATCGTAAAGTATTGGTATTATATCTCAAATTTCCCCATTAACATAATAAAAGCTTAAACTTACGTGCCTTACAGGTTTTTAAATGAACCTAGAATTAACAAACATGCCATGCTTTTTTATAAAACTCAATATAGGGGCTGTGTGTACAATTAAAGCCCATTGGTTTTCAATGAAGCCTGAGATTAACATAGAAAATTCTTATCAGAAAATTCACATGGGCTTTTTCAGATCTCAAGTGTCTTTAGACAAAGATTTTACAATAAGAATTTTATTTTCAATAACTCAATTAAAAGAATATATGTAAGACCTTAACTAATCAACATGATGGGAAAAAGGGGTTATAAAATGTTAACATTTTTGAGAGATTCCTTAATTTTCCTTTTGTTTATAGGGCTTTTTTTGGAGAAATATCCTAAAATGTCTGAAATCACTTTTCTTTTTTGTAATTTGTAGAAATCGATATATCATAGTTGTCCATATTTGGGGGATACATGTGATATTTTGAACATGTATACACTGTTTAATTATGGCTGAAATCAATGTAACTGGGATATCCATCACCTCAAACATTTATTAATTTCTTTATGTTGAGAACATTACAATTCTTCTCTTCTAGCTATTTTGAAATACACAATACATTATTGTTAACTATAATTTCCCTACTGTACTGTCAAATACTACAAGGTATTCTTTCTATCTAACTGTATTTTTATAGCCATTAACCAACTTCTCTTTATCTCCCCTTCCTCCTTTTCCTTCCTAGCATCTGGTAACCATGATTCTATTCTCTATCTCTACCCCCTTAAGGTCCACTTTTTTGGCTTCCACATATGAGTGAGAATATGCAGCATTTGTTTTTCTGTGCCTGGCTTATTTCACTTAACGCAATTACCTTCTGTTCCATCCATGTTGCCGCAGATGACAGGATTTTATTTTTCATAGCTGAATAATATTCCACTGTGAAGATATGCCACATTTTCTTCATCCATTCATCCATTGATGGGCACTTAAGTTGATTCCATATTTTGGCTATCGTGAATAGTACTGCAATAAATATGGGAGTGCAGATATTTCCTTGATATACTGATTTCCTTTCTTTTGGATACATACCCAGCAGCGGGATTGCTGGATGATACAGTAACTCTATTTTTAGTTTTTTAGGACCCTCCATACTGTTTTCCATAATGGCTGTACTACTTTATATTCCCACCATCAGTGTACAAGGGTTCCCCTTTTTCCACATCCTTGCCAGTATTTCTTATTTTTCTGTCTTTTCAAGAATGTCTATTCTAACTGGGATGAGTTGATATTTCAATGTCACTTTGATTTACATTTCCTTGATGATTAATGATACTGAACATTTTTTCATCTACCTGTTAGTCATTTGTATATATCCTTTTGAGAAATGTGTATCCACATCTTTTGCCCATTTTTAAATCAAATTATTTGGGTTTTTTTTTGCTATCAGGTTTTTTGAGTACCTTATATTAATATATTCTGGTTATTAATCCCTTGGCAGATGGATAATTTGCAAAACAAAATTTCTTTCATTCTTAAGTTGTCTCTTCACTTTGTTGATTTTTTCTTTTGCTGTGCAGAATCTTTTTTGATGAAATCCCATTTGACTATTTTTGCTTTTGTTGCCTGAGCTTTTGAGGTCTTATTCAAAAACTCTGCCCCAACCAATGTCTTGTAGCAGTTCCAAAATATTTCCTTCTAGTAGTTTCATAGTTTCAGGCTTTACATTTAAGTCTTTAATCCATTTTGAGTTGATTTTTGTATATAGTGAAAGAGAGAATATAATTTCATTCCTCTGTATATAGATCTCCAGTTTTCCTAGCACCATTTTGTAAAGAGACTGTCCTCTCCCTAGTGTATGTTCTTGGCACCTTCAATGAAGATGAGTTGGCTATAACTGTGTGCATTTATATCTGTGTTTTTATTCTATACCATTGATCTGAAATTATTTTTCCTGGGATCAATACTGTTACTTTGATCTTTAAAGATATTGTACCATTCTGATCTTCCATGGTCACTGACTGGGACAGAAAACTAGGAAAGAGGTAGCTGTAGGACTTGCCTAGTACCTATTCTTGAAAAAAATTACTTTTTATAAATGAACAATGCAATTAATGATATGAAATGATCTTTTGATCTGTGTTGTCTCCCTAAATGTGGAGCAAGAAAAACAAAACTGATCAGTAAGTTTAACAGTTGTGGTGCTGAATATCTTTTCCAAAGTAATTCCATGATTCCTCCCATTGCCCACTCCACAAACATCTCAATGTAACACTGCCACATAATATCCTTTTTGACCAGACAGGGGGAAATCTTAACTCTAAGAAATAGAGAAGTTATCAGTTACGTAAATAGATCCCTATTCAATTTGTTCTGCCATAGACTAAAAGAAAAAATCCATTTGAATAAAAAAACTAAAACCAAATATAAACTCTAATACATTATGCTACCTATTTTGTATTCACTTAATGCCTCTAATCCTGCTTGATGAAAAAAATCTGGTGTTGTAATGAAGTTAGGGTTGTTTGTGAATACTATTAAATCATAGAGGAGACATAAATGTACCTTCTATTATATATACCATGATGGATGGTTTTATCGTATTGTTACACCTACCAAGAACTAATTCCAAGAGAAATAAAAGTTCTACTAGTGCTCACTAGTGTCTGAACTTGAGTTTCTTCATTCATTTTTCTATCACATCTGCTTCCTGACATCACAGAAATCATGACACTGAGCTACTGAGCTGAGCGGAGATGTCCTGGAAAGACTTAGAAAAGTTGGTATTCCCAAGGTGTATTATATTGAAGGGTTTGTGACTCAGCTATGACATTAAGGAAATCTCATTGTTTTTGTTCCCTCATCTGTAAAATGAGGAGAGAATTGGCTGACCTGAAAAACATTTTAGGGGAATTAATTCATTAACTAAGGTGACTGAAAAAAGAAGAATTACACAGAAGTTAAATTTAGCACTGAAAATGGTACATTAACAATGGTCTATAACCAGGACTACTGATATGAGTGAGATGCAGAAAGAACTGCTATAAGGTTTGATTAGTTATTTTCTTAATCGCCAGAACGTAGTGTGGTTCTCAGTGACAATTTTAGACTGTATTTTAGTTTGATGTCTTGTTGAGAGAGAGGCAGGAAAAGAGAGACATATTGCTTGCTTTATACGTACCAAGCAGAATGACTCTGCAAGCTTCCAACTGAGAAGATTCAATGTGATAATGCATATAAAGTGCCAAACACAGAGCCTGACCCAGAGTAGTCGCTCAATAACCACAAATTCCTTCTCTTGACCATAAAAGCAATACCTTCTCTTCTGTGACAGCACCATCCTAAAAGTATCATGCTCACCTAACCTGGCATATCTCCCTTTTTATGATACCACCTCCACAAGTACTTTGCATCTCTTAATGTATTAGTAAGCTAATTTTACTGGTCACTTCTTACATTCACCTTTTACAGATGAAGAAACTGCAGCACACAGAGGTTAAGCGACTTGTCCAAGGTCACACAAGCCAGTTAGAGGGGGTTCATTCCAGTCATTAGCTATGTGGCAGGTAGTGTGCTAGAATCTGGGGATACAATGGTAAGCAAAATTAATACCGTTTTTGCCTTTATGAAACCGACAATCTGGTGGTGGAGACAAAGAGTAATCAAATCATCACACACACAAATAAACATAAAGTCAAATCTCTGGTAGGTAGTAGGACAAAAAGGTACACATGCTATGAGAATATATAACAGAATCTAATAATATAACTGACATGGTCTGAGAGCTCAGGGAGGGCTTATCTGAGGAAATGATATTTAAGATAAGAAGGATGTTAAGGAGTTAACTTAAAAATAGGGGGAGAGGTGCTGCAGAAGAGTGATTTACTCTGTAGAATATGCACAAAATCTTCATTGTAGGGATGTAAGCCTGGACAATGCACACACATAAATACAGTTAGTGTGACTGGAGCAGAGAAACTGCAGGGGAACTTGGTGCAAAAATGATATTGCAGATGTAGGCATGAAGAGGCTAACAGTGTCTAGAAATTATCTTAAGAAAAATTATTTTTTATACTAGAATAATGAGAAGTCACAGGAAGGTTTTAAGTATGGTTGAGGCTGGGAAGGGGTAGAAGCATGACATTACATGATTTCTGTTTTTAAAAGGTCAACCTTGCAGAAGTATGAAAAGTAGCTACGAAGGGGTGAGAGTGGAGACCAGGGGAGACCTGGAGGTCAATTTGGAGGCCATTGCAATAGTCCAGATGAGAGGTGGTGTTGGCTTGGACAAGTATCATGGTAGTAGAGATGCTGAAAAGCAAATGGACTTAAGATGCACTATTTGGGTGATGGGCACACCTATAGCCAGGACTCAAGCATCACAAAAGTGATCCATGTAACCTGAAACATTTGTACCTCCTTAATATTTTGAAATAAAAAAAGAAAATTAAAAGAGCAGTAAGATAATACTCCACACCTATAAGAATGGGTAAAATCAAAAAACGGTAATACTAATCGCTGATGGGAATGCAGAACAACAGTAATTCTCATTCATTGCTGGTAAGAACATAAAATGGTACAGCCGCTTTGGAAGATAGTTTGGCAATTTCTTATGAAGCAAAACATAGTCTAACTACATGATCCAGCAATCAGCTTGTATTACAAATGAGTGAAATAACCTCACTGAATGGAGGCAAGAGAGGAGGAGGTGCTAATTTAAGGAACTTTGTTAATTAGTAGACTTAGTATGATGAAAGACAAAAAGAACTGTACATAAGCACTGTGCTCTAATTGATAACATTATTTCTTATGAGGTATGAGTTAACATACCACTAGACACGTATACTGAAACTGAACAAGTAAATGCATGGCTGATGGTGGGAGCCAGGTTTCTCATTGTTGGAGTGGGAAGTTACACA
>NW_012149964.1:145123-154368 GCF_000956105.1 Propithecus coquereli
AATAAAAAAAGAAAATTAAAAAAAGATATGCAAAGAGAGAAAATGAATAAAAGGTGATGACTGATAAGATATGGAAGTGAATAATGGAGATGAATGAACTTTGATAGCAAATGGAAAAAGCAATTCCTTAACAAAATAGTTTAGATTGATGCTATAAACTTTGCTGACATAAACAAAATTTATGAATTTCTATTTTTTTTCTTAGCTCCAACCCTTTCTTTGCCCCCTTCCTCTATGTGTAAGCTGCTGCAATCAGCCTCTAGCTTCTAGCTATTGAACCCAAGGTACTTGGCCAGACTGTAGTTTTGTACTTGTTTAGAAAAGAATGCCTTAGGGTGCAAAGTTAGGTTATAACTAAGTTGGTATAAAACCTGAGGATGCCAGCCAGAACACTGCACCTTACCCCAACATGGGGTTTCAGAATCTTAGACCAAAGAGGTCTGAAAAGAAAATGAAACTCTATTCAGAGACTGCTAAAGATAAGAGATGCCAACATCTATGAAAGCAGTTAGACTACTTCAAATATTACCCAGATATAAGCTTTTAAAATTTATTTATGTATAATTCATTAAGACAAGAGCTCTCTGCCACTGCTTTGGAGGGATTGTTCCTGATCTAGGTGGTGTGGGCATGGAGCAAAATAGAATTCAGTTGAAATGAAATAAATGTTATTTTATTTATAAAATATGCTAGTCTACTTTAAACTGTCTTATGACAGAATTTTGAGAAAATAGGAGCTTTTGGTGACTTGTAAATAACACAAACTCTCAGTCCTTACTTTGTGGTTATTAAGAGTTTACTGTAAATTACTGGGTAAAAGGCAAAGCAAAACTATTCAATATAGAAAATCTGAGCAATCCTTTCCATTTGTTTCTTTATTTATCAGGAGATAATAATCCCTATGCCTTTGCCCTGTTGTGAGGAACAAAGGAAATATATTGTGTGAAATGACTTTGAGAGATAAAAAATACTATTCAAATACCAAGTATTATACTGATTATTTTGAAGAGTTAATTGATAATTTACTATTTCTCTATTCAGTTTTTCCTCTACCAAAATTGGAATAATTGAAATTTCCTTCTGTTTCCCAGGTACATTAATCCCAGAGTAATACTAAACTATTTGTGAATTATTTTGTCTTTTTCAAGCATTCCTTAATTCTTCCAGCATTTCCAGGGTCCTACTGGTAGTCATGTAAGTGCACATTTTTCTCATTTGCAAGTCAAGAATTCATGGTCAAAAAAAAATTAGTTTCAATAGCCAAAATATGGAATCAACCTAAGTATCCATCAATGGACGAATGGATAAAGAAATTGTGGCAAATGTACACAATGGAATATTATATAGCCACAAAAAGACTGAAATCCTGTCATTTAGAACAACATGGATGGAACTGGACAACATTATGTTAAGTGAAATAAGCCAAAGACAGAAAGACAAATCTCATGTATTCTCACTCATATATTAAAAAAAATTGATCTCATGGAGACAGAGAGTAGAATGATGATTATCAGAGGCTGGGAAGGGTAGTGGGGAGGGGGGATAAAGTGGGAATGGTCAATGGGTACAAAAATATAGTTAGATAGTTAGAATGAGCAGTATTTGATAGCACAACAAAGTGACCATAATCAACAGTAAGTTAGGGTACACCTTAAAATAACTAAAAGAGTAGAATTGAAATGTTCCTAACACCAAGAAATGATAAATGCCTGAAGTGATGGATGCCCCAATTACCCTAATTTGATTAATTCACATTATATGACTGCATCAAAACTTCACATGAACCCTATAAAGATATACAACTATTATGTACCCATAATAATTAAAAAAAATAGTCTATGAGATTCTCCAGTTTTCCAAATAGATTTTTTAATTTGTATAAATTTAAGGGGTACAAGCGCAATTTTTTTATGTGGACATAGTGCATATTGATAAAGTCTGTGCTTTTAGTGTGTATCTATCACCCAAATAATGCACATTGTACCCGTTTAGCAATTTCTCATCATCCACTCCCTTTAATTAACAGCTTTTTAGATTCCCTAACTTGTGACTTGGGTTGAGGATGATGGGATCGTGAATAGAAGAAGTAGCCAAATGGTACCTTCTCTGTTTGCCACTTTTTCTATAACTTATTGTCTTTCTCTTTCTCTCTCTCTCTATATATAGTTTTGCAAATTATGGCGTTCTTACTGTAACTTCCAACATTTTATCAAAATACTACTTAAAAAACACAACATGTGTTGGATTTATGGCCATATTGGTATTTAACCATGTAGATTAATATATGGAAAGTTCCAAACATGTAACTTTAAACAGAAACGTATGACTGTATACATATTTTTCTGATCACGAAAATTTATCTTGATTATGAGCTTACTCTCTCTTTCCAACCAGTCTGAATGGCTTTGGTATAAGTTATTTTATTAAGACTAGATTATCCTTTGTGTACCTGTAACTTAATTTTATCTACAAATCTAGCAAATTTTATCAACTAAAAATCTATTTTTTACCAGTTCTTCTTAAAATGCTACTCTGCCTATTGAAAATGACTAACATACAAATTATTCTGTCTATATTAGTTTATTCTCAAATTATTATTTTATTCTTTTTATTGCAGAATATTATGGGAATAAAAACATTTCAGTTACATAAATTGCTTTTATACCATTTGAGTCAAAGTTACAAGTGTGCCCATCACCCAGATAGTGTGCATTGTATCCGTGTAGAATATCCACATTGCTATACTCAGGACTACTGTTTCTCTCTTTTGCACTTCTTTTATTCTCATCTACTCATTTTAGGAAAAGGGACTTGGGTCCATCTTATTGAGTTGCTATGACTGATTAGATCTTAGAAATAAACAGGGATTAAAGGTTCAAATCAAACCATTAAACCAAATGAATAATTAGGAATTTGGAATCAGATTACTAAACTGGGGTCAAATAGATGGAGATCAGGGTCAAAGATAAAACACTGTCCATTTCTTGATCACTGATCATGTGTTAGATACTGTATTAAGCACTGAGGATACGAAGATGAATAGCCCCTGACCTAAGTAGTTCATAGTTTGATCAGAATGTTTGTTGTTAAGGCAAAGTCAGAAAGGTTAGAGATCAGATAAGCTGTGTTAGAATACATTTTTCTTAGGTATATCCTACACGTTAAATATATAGTATATGTGCTAGGGGATGTGACTATATATGTATTGAATGAATCTATGTGTAAAATGCACTAGACTCACTAATTATTTGGACATTTTCAAAACCTGGCCAGAGGAGAGAGGGGCCAGGTACACCAAACTCCCCTGGACACTGCTGGCCTCTGTTGGAAGCACATGACTGCAGTTAAGCTACATGTACACAAAAATAATTTGGGCAAGTAAAATTTAGAAAGGTGGTCATTAAAAGTGTGACATTTTCTATTAATTCATCTCTATATCCCATAAACGCAGGAGTTTATTGAAACATTGACGAAATCCATGCTATAAATCCGTTTTACTAAAGCATGTCCCTCTTTTTAATAGCTGGTCATTCAGGCTTTGCTAACTCCTGTGCTTCAATGTGAACAATAAAATTCATTTGTTGTATAATTGAGCACTCACATTCATTTTCAAATAGGAACTGGGTGATTTTTTTTTCAGAGGAATCTGTGTCCATCTCCCATGAAACTCAAATGCAATTTCTGTGTAGTCTTGGTAAATTAGCATGTATACAATGGTTTAAAATTGTAATTCATGCTTTTTGTAATCTACCAGATTTGCTGCTTTTGTTGCAATCATTATTTTCATTTTACAAATGTAGATTATTTTTTTTCTTGCACTCGAACAGTTGTTAAATGCTCCCCGTTTTAAGTATATACTGTCACACATTTTTTATTCCACTCCTAGGAAATTCATACACATAGATGTTATTGAAGACACCAGAGGACTGTGTTAGGTCAGTTTTTTCCAGGTTCTGAATTCAGAATTAAGATTATTATCAATCACTTGACAACTGTCACCTACAGCCCAACAAATGAAAGAAAATAAGTTCCTCACTATATGATTTGGAAATGTTAACTTCAGCTATTCATTAAAAATGCAAAATACTTTGTTGTTCAGATGTCAAAATCAAAATTCCAGGGTTCTTTTCTATATAAGATAATCATTTGCATTGTTCCTTCATAAACTTTTATTACTAAAAATATTTTTCCCTGAAGTGCAGCTATCTTGTTTCTCTAAATGCAAGATGCCTTTAGAAAGCCATGATTGAGCCTAATGAGAAATTAGACTAGTGAATCATTCAAGAAAAACAGCTGCAGAAATCCATATAGTATAGGGCTGATGGAGAGAATTAAAACATATTTTTAAAGCATTAAAACAATGATAAAAAGTAACTCAGGGCATTTAAAGCCTATAGTGTACTCTATTGATAGAAAACACTTGTCTCCAGTAGGTATTAGAAGATATCTGTGGATGGTGATTAGGTCAAGGTACAGACGATTCACCGCTAATTTAGAATGGAGTTTTGTATAAATCATCAAATTTAAGAGATTTCTCTCATGCTTTATTGATGGGGCCATTTGGTAAGATCTAAATAGAAGAATGGGAGGAGCTGTTGGCAAAGCTGTTGCTGCTGAAACTTGTGGATATAATATAATAGGAACAATAAAAATTTCTGAGGAGTTGTCACTATCATGATTGACACAGATCAATCCTTAGGCAATTGGCCTTGGTGTCTTTCCCTCAGCCAAGTACAGATGTGTTTGTGGCATGTTTCTTGAAAGATTTACTTGGATACTAGTCCAATAATTTCCTGCCTTAGCTCCATTTATGAGGTTTCAGTGTTAGCTGATGTGTAATATAAGTAGATAGGGAGTCAGTGGGGTCAAGTAGTCATAGTGTGACCCAAGCACACTGCTAGGCTCCCTGGGTGGTTTACTGATTTCCTTCTGGGAAAACCAGAGATGAGTCTGGTGGTCAGGCCAGTGTCAGCACAAGAATAGAATCATAAGACCAGATTCAGGAACTGAGATGCACATCCACCATAGCTAATGCCTCCCTTTCAAGAGCAACATGCAAGGGCCCTCACTGGTAAAGCAAAATGTGCTCAGAAAGGAACAGCTATGGGCACCTTAGTCATTCTGATCTTCAGTGGCAATGAGAGAAGAATTCGTTGTTTCTTTTTCTATCAGCCATTTTATATACCCGAGAGTTGCTGTATGGTCAGGAATCCAAACTCAAACAATGCATTTAGCTCTCAAGTTGTCAGTCAATGAAATCCATAGAAATAATATGTGAAATATTTATTAGAAATAAAGGCTGAACAGTCCCGCTATAGAGCATATAGAGAAGAGTCTGAATATTCTTCCTATGAGTTTTTAATTCCTTTATACTGAAAGTATAAAAGTTATGTATTCATTTTATTATTTGCAGCACTTTTTATACATAAAAGAGGTATAAATTGCCACCCATTCTAAAAGTAGCTTTATGCATTCTAGAGGTATGTGTTCTATGCTCTATTAACATTGAGGAAGGAAAGAATAATTGCTCCAGGAATGGCAGGGCATTTCAATTACAAAAAGGCTTCACAGAGAGGAGGCTATTGATCGAATTCTTGAAGGATAAGGATGAATTTAACAAGTAGACTAGAGGGGTAAATACATGTAGATATGAAAGAAAATGGTCTAATATAAAAATTATCTCATATTCTTGGAGCATGGGATGCCTGTTGAAAACATGCAGGAGATAGGCTTGAAAGGTTCAGCAGTGGTTAAACTACACAGGCCGTTCGATGTCCTGTTTGGGAGTTTGGCTCCATCAAAATACTTCATGCAAGGGAATAATATGATCATAATTTAGATAGATCTGAGGCAGCAGTATAGAAAATATATTAATATTAAAATGGTAGAGTCTGAAGGTAGGCATTGCAATTAGAGGTTTGCACAATAGCAAGTGATGTTGAAAGCCTGAATTATGATAGTAACAATAGGTATGGAGAGGAGGGAATGAATTTGAGAGATAATTAGGGGGTAAAAATCTACAAAAAAGGGCAACCTGCTCATTGTAGGGTAAAACAAGGAGAGAAGTAAAAAATGACAGTGAAGTTTATAGCCTATGCAATAGAGCAAGTGGTAAAGTTTTCAAGTGAAACATAGAAATCAAGAGATCAGTTTAAGAAAAACATGGAGGAATTTGATGAATTTGTTCTTGGACTTTTGAGGTTCAGGTGTCAGTGGGCCATTCAGCAGAGACGTGTTGTCATTGAAAATGTCAGTCCAATGTTCTGGAAGGGGCCCAGGGAGATATTAGAGTGAGAAGAGATGGGGACAACACGTGGATTCCTGAGGACTACTAAAATTTAAGGGGATGCTGGAAGAGAAAATGTTTTAAAATGTATGATGCTTAAGCATATTTTAAGTAGATAATGTATATATATAAGCCCTTCTTCTCTCCCCTGAGTCTACTGAAGTACAGGTGTTTCAGTAAGAGATAATCTGTCTAATGATGAGATAATCCATACATTCAGACAAGATTTAGCTATTTGTATTCTACACAATCCCCAATTAGGGCTTTTTAATTGAAATTTCAAACTAAAAGAGAATTGAGATTCATTTGAGCATAACATGGATAAATTATAAGCATATTTACTAAGTAGATGAGTTTACCATTTCAACTCATTATATTCATGTGTGTGTTTTCTTAGATCACTATGGGAATAAGTTCTTTACAGGGAGAAGCCTAGGTTCTATTCTTATCTCATTTTCTGGCTTTTCCCCCTTTTCTTTATATATGCATTTGTGTGTGTGTTACTGGGGTTTTGGACTTCCCCTGCAATTTAATGAAAGTCACATTCTGCTATTAGCCTTATTATGTAATTAACCTTTTTTTGAAAAGGTTTATAAAGAAAGGTATTCTTACTTTTCCCTGTACTCTTGCACTGCCATATATTCCTATGTACTTTTCCCTTTCAGCAGAATGCAGTCAATGCTCTGCAGTAAAACGCTTGTGTTTTTCTCTTACCACAACCATCTGCTGCTTTTGTTTGCTCTAAGCTTGCCACAGAGCAGTTCTTCTCTCTGCAGCTTATTATTGAATGATTCTGTGTTGTTTGTGTGGGGAAAGAACTGGCTTCCTTGTAGATAATCATCAGATGCCCACTTCTCAAGTGGAGAATCCATATACATGCATACAAACATACTACATACATGCATACACGCACATCCCTGAATTTATGATGCTTTATGGTATCCTTAGATCTTAAAACATTCTCAACCTGAAAAAAATTACCTCAGTGCTTTTAAAGTTTGACCTTATACTGCCACTTACATGTGAGTTAAATGAGCATTTTTTGTGGCACTGTGTATACAAACAGAAACTAAGAAAGGATTAAAATTAGGAATTGAAATCAAAGTATTTACATTTTCAAAATATGTAATCAGAATAAATCTCACTTCATGAATCAGAATGATCAATGACATTTCATGCATTTAAGAATGTGAATGAAGGAAAGCTTTTAGAATAGGTACCAGAAGTCTCAAAATCAGAAATAGGAAAGAAGCATAAAAATGCAAATTTCCCATCACCTTGTCAACATAGTGCATCTGCTTTGCAAGAATTAATCATTTCAGTCATTCTATTTCAGTGCCCTGATATCCGTGTGTCATTGAGTTTGAAAGACTTTCAGTTAGAAGGGCAAATAAATTTTGGTACACAGTGTTATGTGGTATAAAGTTGTTATAAACTATCTCTCTATACATTGCCAAACAACTGGTCACTTTATTGGGAAATCAATCAATATGACTCTTTGACTGTAGGTAAAAAATAGCATTAATAACAAAGCCTCACATATTTAAATGTAGCACTTTATTTTCGTCAAAGCCCTTTCATAAATAATCTCTCCTTTGCTTCTAATCAATCCTATGAAGAGGCAGGATAAATAATACTATTATCAATTCAAAGATAAGAAAACAAATATGCCCATAGGTCATTTATCTGGATTTAGACAAAGTTGAAAGTCAATGTTTTCTGACTTGCAACCCGACGCTTATTTTGTCAGATCCAGAACCATCAGATGGCGCACAGAGGGATTCTGTTATACAACATTATTTTATCAATGAATTAGATAAGGATATAGGTAAAGCTAGGAAGTGTAACTAACATGTTAAATGGCAGAATTATTAATAGGAACCGAAGAGGGGCAGAACCTACAAGGTTGATGTTTTCTAGGCAATAATGAAAGCTCTACATTTGAGGTCATAAAACAAAACAAAATACAATTTTACCAGTATAGAACTAAAAAAAGAACTGAAATACATGCATTCCTACCTCCCCCCAAAAAATCCTCAAACATATTTACTAGTTTTAGTCAAATATAAGTTTAGTATGAGCCAAAAGAGGAATGAAGGTGGTCAGAAAACGTAATATAAAACTTCAGGATAAGCAATGTCATGTACTCATTGTACTCTGTCCATGTGGAAAACTCTCTTCATTTCTAGCCTCTATTCTTGAAGAGAAGGCAAACCAATGTGTGTTCAGAAAAAAAGCAAGGAAGATTTAAAATATTCATAGTATATTAAAATAGTTGAAGGAACTGGGAAGTTCTTCACATATTTAGAAAGACATAATATACAAGAGGGATTAAAATTGTTCTGTTTTACCCAGAGGATGTAATCAGGCTCAGTGGGAGAGAACTGCAAAAAGGCAAATTTCAGCTCAATGCAATGTTGACTATAAGAACGTTTTCTAATAATTAAAGGTCTTCAAAAATAGAATTTGTTGCATGTTGGAGTGTTCATACAGAGATTGAGCGACCACTAGGCAGGAATGTGCATGGGATGCCAAACTATTTGAGGGTTGGACTAGGAAAACTGCTTCTTTCAAGACATATGAGTCTCTCAGAGAATGATTCTAAAGGATATGACCTATTATTCTTAGATTGTGTCAGCTCCTTGAGGTCATGGAAATACTTTGCTAGACAGCTCATAGCCTAGGAAATATTGTAAGCGAGCCACAAAGAATTAATCACTTATAAATTTTGAGGTTATTTCCTAAGAAATGTGAGAGTGGAGCAGCATTTTACCCCACAATCTATATGAGGCATCTCTCCCTGTGTTGTAATCAGCCTACTTTCTGACCTGACTAGGAAGCTGAGAGAATTGAGCTAGTGGACTGAATTTTTTTGTTGTTTTGTTTTTTACTTTTTTTTTTATTTCAGCATATTATGGGGGTACAGATGTTTAGGTTACGTATGTTGCCCTTGCCTCCC
>NW_012149964.1:154933-155949 GCF_000956105.1 Propithecus coquereli
TTATGTTCATTCAAAGAAATATCCTCATGTAAGAAAATGAAGTCATTGGCCCTGTATTTTAAGCTAAAGGAGTAGCCCGATTATATTGTTAGTAGTATATATGCAATTTAAGTCAGACTTAATATATAACATTTTAAAGTCTTAAATATAGGCTTTAAAAATTGAGTATTTGTTTTTACTAACTTCCAATGTTCATTTCTTTTATCAATATTTACTTGTATGAGAAATGATACATAGGATATTAGGGAATTTCTAAAGGCTGGAGAGATACCAACGATCTCCATGCATACAAATTGCCTTAACAAAATTAGTTGAATTCCAATAACCAAGTATTTTAAAGCAACTTGTTAAGACCAACTGGCTGGTTATAGAACCTCTCTCCACCACCTATACATATCCCTAAACATATAAAAGGAGCACAAATTGATATATAGATATATAACATAAAAATTCCTAAATCTGAATTCCTTGCTTCAAAAAGTTTATTTTTTTCTCATACTATATATAAGCCTTTACGTGTCAGCTGTGGCTCAATTTGATGTACCCTCTCATTCAGAAATTTAGGCTAAAGGAGACTACCGTGAGATACACTGTTCTTGTAGCAGATTGAAAACTGTACAAGTCTTGGTACTTTTTTGTTCTGAAATGAAAAGGTATGATTTTTGTAATCTGACAATGAAACTAAAGGATTTTTTATCAGAGGGCTATTTTTTCCCCAAGAAAACATGATTAGAATGCAATGATGTAAAGATATTATAATCTTAGTGTGTGGCAATGTAACATTCAAATACAAATAGGTTTTTTTTCTTTCTTATGTTTCAAAATATTAATGGGGTACAAGTGTTTTTGTTACATGGGTGAACTGAATAATGCTGAAATCAAGGCTTTTAGTGTTCTTGTCACCAGAGTAGTGTACGTTGTACCCAATAGGTACATTTTTATCCCTCACTCCCATAATACCCTCCCTCCTCCTTAGTTTCCAATGTCCTTTACCCCAGGGGTCCCCAACCTATGGT
>NW_012149964.1:156804-167621 GCF_000956105.1 Propithecus coquereli
TATAGTTTCAAATAGGGTTTTAATGGAAGCTTTTATAAAAGATGACAAAAGTACAAGAATGTATCAGGAATTCTTTAGATGCTCTAGGGAATATGGCATACTGACTAGTCCCCAGGATTGTCCCAATCTCTTCTGCTAGAATATCAAAACAATGAGGAGAGGTTTCCATAGCTTGGCGACACCGTTAAGATTACTCAATTCTCCCACATGAAAAACAACTAATGATATCTTGGCTTTATCTGCTATTTTCAATAGATTTTTCATTAAAGTGTAATGTATGAGGAGAAAAGTGTATAAATCCTAAGTGTACAGTTTCATGGATTATTACAAATAAGCACACCTCTATAACCACTACCCAGATTAAAAAAATAGATGATAAGCATCTAAAAAGTTCCTTATCTGCCACCTGCCAAGCATTACACATTCTCTTCTTCTCCAGAGGAAATGACTATGCATACTTCTATTGCTATATATTAATTTTGTCTGTTTTCAAACTGTATAAAAATTAAATCATGTAGTATGTGTTAATTTTTGTCTGTATTCCATCACTAAACATTATGGTTGTGAGACTCACTCATGTTGTTTCATGTAGTAGTAGTTTGTTTATTTTCATTGCTGTATAGTGTTCCAGTATATAGATATGCCACCACTAATTCATTCTATTATTTACGAATAGTTGTAATGTTTCCAATTTTGACTATTCTGAATAATACTGTTGAGATCATAGGCAGATTTGCCGGGAAGATAATGAAACTTAAGCTTGAGGGCCACTCACTTGTTAAGGCCTCCTTAAGGGCTATGAGTTACTATGATTTGTATAATACTCTAGGCAAGAAGAAGAAGCCAAATTCTATGAAACAACTCTATGAAAACATTTCTAGTAAGATGTCTAAAGAAGTTGCAGAAGAAAGAGGCCTTTGAATCCCAAAGCCTTCTGTATTTTTGGTGATATTTTTATCATTCTAATTACATAATCATTTCTGTATCTAATCTCACATTCATAATTTTCTATATTTTCTTAGAGCCCCCCAAATTGAATAAGCTTCAGGTCCCATGAAACATGGATCCATACCTGGGTATGAACATTTTTGTATATGTTTTTAACATGTATTTTGTACAGCTGTGGTCCCCAACCCCCAGTCCACGGCCTGGTACCAGTCCAGATGCAGCCTGTTAAGAACCGAGCCTCACATCACTGCCTGAGCTCCGCTCCCCCTGCCCCTCCTGCCCCTCCCTCCCCTCCCTTCCGTGAAACATTTTTCTTCCATGAAACTTAGGAACTGGGCCACACAGCAGGAGGTGAATGGCATGCAAGCAAGCGAAGCTTCATCTGTATTCATAGCCGCTCCCCATCCCTCGCATTACCACCTGAGGTCCCCCTCCCCCCCTGAGCTCCACCTGCCCCCTTGAGCTCTACCTCCCCCTACCCCGTCCATGGAAAAATTATCTTATTGTCTTCCATGAAACCAGTCCCTGGTGCCAAAATGGTTGGGGACCGCTGCTGTAGAACATACACTTAGAAGTGATGTATCTGGATTATATAGTATACTCATTTCAGCTTTAGTAGATACTACCAAACAGAGTTCCAAATTGGTTGCACCCCTTCATAATCTCATGGGCCATGTTTGAGTTCCTTTTGCTCATATCCTGACCAATAATTTGGATTTTGGTAGGCTGCAGTGTTATCACAGCATGGTTTTAATTTGCATTTCCCTGGGAAGAGGTTGAGCACTTTTTCCTATGCTTATTGGCCATTTGAATATCATCCTTTGTGAAATGTCTGTGCATGTCTTTTGCCCGTTTTCACTGTCTTTTTTATTGATTTGTAAAATTTCTTATATACTCTGCTTACAGGACCTGAGTTGGTTACAAACATATTTTCTTACTTCATGTCTTGCCTTTTTACATTTTTAATGGTGCTCTTTAATTCACAGAAGTTCTTAACTTTAACATAGTCTGATTTATCAATCTTTCCTTAATGGTTAGTACTACTTGTGTTCCATTGAAGAAATTCTTGTCTGCCTCAAAGTCATGGGGATGTTCTCCTGCGTAATCATCAATAACTTTTATTATTGCTTTATCTTCACCATTTAGATCATAATCTACCTGAATTATTTTATTTTATTTTTTTGTAAATGGTATAAATTAGAGGTCAAGTTACACTTTTTTTTCTTTAAGGGTTTTGCGTATCTCTTGCTAGATTTATCTGAAGGTATTTGATATTTTTAATGACAATTGTATATTTTATAAATATCTAAATTTTTATAGAATAATTCATTTTTGTATATTGGCATTAATACAAGCAACCTTGCTGTATTTACTTTTATGCTAACAGTATTTCTCAGATTCTTTCAGATTTTCTACACAAAAATAATTCGTCTGCCAATGAAAATAAATTTCTTCTTTACTAATATTTAGAATTTTATTTCATATTCTTTTTTTTATTTCAGGATATTGTGGGGATATAAACATTTTGGTTACATGTTATGACTTTGCTGCATCCAAACCATGATTTGAGGTGTGCCCTTTCCCCCCCTACAATGGTCACCGTGTCCATTAGTTGTGAGTTTACCCACCCCCAAACCCCCTACCCCCAAAGAATATTACTACTGCGTGGGCACCTTAGTGTTGATCAGTTAGTGCTAATTTGATGGCGAGTACATGTGGAGCCTATTCTTCCATTCTTGTGATACTTCACTTAGTAGAATGGGCTCCAGCTCTATCCAGGATAATATAAGAAGTGCTAGATCACCATTGTTTTTTGTGGCTGAGTAGAACTCCATGGTATACATATACCACATTTTATTAATCCACTCATTGATTGACGGGCACTTGGGTTGTTTCCACGTCCTTGCAATAGTGAATTGTGCCTCCATAAACATTCGAGTGCAGATGTCTTCACTATAGAATGACTTTTGTTCCTTTGGGTAGACGCCTAATAGTGCTATTGCTGGATCAAATGGTATTTCTATTTTTAGCTCTTTGAGGTATCTCCAAATTCTTTTCCACAGAGGTTGCACTAATTTGCAGTCCCACCAGTAGTGTAAGAGTGTTCCTATCTCTCCACATCCTCGCCAGCATTTGTTGCTTTGGGATTTTTTGATAAAGGCCAATCTCACTGGGGTTAAGTGATAACTCATTGCTGTTTTGATTTGCATTTCCCTAATGATTAGAGATGTTGAGCATTTTTTTATATATTTGCTGCCCATTATTCTGTCTTCTTTTGCAAAGTTTCTGTTTATGTCCTTTGTCCATTTATTGATGGGGTTGTTTGATTTTTTTGTTGATTTTTTTGAGTTTTAGATAGATTCTTGTTATCAGCCCTTTATCGGATGTGTAGAGAGCAAATATTTTCTCCCATTCTGTAGACTGTCTATTCGCTCTAATGATAGTTTCCTTGGCTGTACAAAAGCTTTTTAATTTGATCAGGTCCCATGTATTTATTTTTATAGCTGCTGTGATTGCTTTGGGGGTCTTCTTCATAAATTCTTTGCCTAGGCCAATGTCTGAAAGAGTCTTGCCTACATTTTCTTCTAGGATTCTTAAGGTTTCATGCCTTAGGTTTAAGTCTGTTATCCATCTTGAATTGATTTTTGTAAGAACTGAGAGGTGGGGATCCAGTTTCAATCTTCTGTATAATGGAATTGAAGATAAAACAGAAACTCAACATAAAGAAACCACATGAACATATTCTTATACTATTTCAGTGACTAGGAACTCCAGTACAATGGTGCACAGAAGTGAGAAAGTGGGCACCACTACCTGGCTTCTAATCCCAGAGTTAAATCCCTCAGTATTTTATCCTTTGCATGACTGAAATGCCATCCTAAGAGTACTTACCTAACCACAACTGGTCACTCTCTCATCTTACTCTGTTTAATTTTATTCATAGAAAATTTTACTCTCTGAAATTATACTCTAAGTTGTTTATGTGTTTATTGTCAACCATCACTGGAAAGTAAGCTCCATGAAAATGGTGCATGTAGCAATATAGCCCTAGATTATATCGTATTGAGTGGCATGCAGTAAATCCTAAATAAATACTTATTGAACAAATGAATTAAGTGATGCTCATGATAATCCTGTGAGGTGAATAAAGTAGGACAGATAATTAGGTGTTGGCCTAATTATCTCCATCTCCCCATTTTATCAACAAAGAAACTGAAGTTAGAATGGATAAGTGACTTGTCCAAAGTCAAGCAGCTTATGATGGATTTTGTAGCAGGAGCAAATCCTCTGGCTTGTTCTTTTACATCCTTACAGCAGCTGAACACAAAAGGAAGGCTTAGCCTTGGAGATAGAAGCAAAGGAGCAACAGGGAAATGACAGAAATTTTAAAGGAGGCAAATTGAGGGAATTCTTATCAAGGAGGAAGAAAGTTTATCTGAGGAGCCCAGAAATCAAAAACCTGGGAACAATTTTGAAAAAAAAAATGGGAAAGATGAACAATAGGAGAAGGGATAACTGGAAAAACTGAAGCTGGGGAGGAGTTGCAATTTGAATAGCTTAAATATAAATTGTCAAAAATGGCAAAATGAAGAAAAGGAAAAAAGTCAGCAAAATTTAGAGCATATCTTCACTTCATTTAGAAGTCAGCATCCAAAGTAAAAGAATTCTCTGTTGGACTTGACATCACTCCCATCCTCTGGTATTCGCCTACTAGTTCATACTTTGAGATAAAAGATCCAGTAGTGCCTTTAAGTTCATAATCGACTAAATATTGCTCAATGCAATTCCAACATTTGTCTAAACCTGAGTAGCATCTGGTAGATTCTTAAACTTGAGTAGAAAACTAATATCCTATGAGTTATTAATAATCCAATTTAATTTCAGAAGACAGTATAAGCTAATAGATATAGGGCTAGTTTGAAGTAATCTGCCTTTGATGCTTGGAAAAATAAAAAGCTGAGACATTGCATGGAAGATGATGTGTGATACACATTCATCTTTCGGTCCCATTTGTTAACTGATTGTATTGTATATTGGCTGTTTGACCGCTGACTTATTGTTCTATTTTGAGTTTTCTTCATTTATTGTATAAATAGTTAATTTTTTAAGTTCCCATAAGATCCTTTTCTATCTTTTAAATTATTGCTACCAGCCTGGCATGGTGGCTCACGCCTGTAATCCTAGCACTCTAGGAGTCCGAAAGTGAAAAATTGCTTGAGCTCAGGAGTTCGAGACAACGCTGAGCAGGAGTGAGACCCTGTCTCTACTAAAAATAGAAAAAATTAGCCAGGCATTGTGACATGCACCTGTAGTCTCAGCTACTTGGGAGACTGAGGCAGGAGGATCAGTTGAGTTTCAGGTTGCCGTGAGCTGTGATGATGCCACTGCACTCTAGCCTGGGCAACAGAACGAGACCCTCTCTCAAAAAAAAAAATTATCATTCTCTAAAGTTAACTCCAGATTATATGGTCCTTATACTTGTGCGACACAAAAATGAATAAATGCTTTGCCTTGCATTGTCAGGTACAGGCGGAAGTTGGAATCAGATTTTAGGATTCCACCTCCCATTAGCTGAGTAATGTGTGGACTAACTTCTGCCAACTCAGATTTTTTTCCTAATGAATTGAAAGGGAATCAAATTTTTAGCATAAACCATTTTAGTCTCAAAATTGAATATTGCACAGTGGCAAATGATTAAAATAAAACTGTTCTTGTGTCAGTTTCTTGATTGATAAAATCTGCATTTTAATTCAGGAAGAAAAAAGTAAAAAAAAAAGGCAAAATGATTACTCAAAGAGGGAGAAACTCTCTATGATTTGGAGCATGGGGAGAATGATGGTTGTACCATCAGGAGAAGATAAATGTACGCATTTTGGCATGAAGCGAGGTAGTGGTAGTTCTAGAAACAGAAGTACCAGTAAAGAAATATTGCTAAAGATTAATGAACGGAATTTGTTGACTGATAAAATATCCAGACTGAATGATTAAATATTCTCAGCTTGGGGGTCCAAGAATAATATATTTTTTATGCTTTGCAGGCAGGGAATTTAAAAGTAACTACTATATAAATGCATTTATTTTATGTCATACTTTCTAGAAGAATAGAGTAATAAGCCGAATGCTAAATCCAACCCTTAGATTACATTCTAAATTTTACACTGCATAAAATGCAACCACCAAGTAGAAGAGCATTAGGTATGGGTACACTTTTTGGACCATGACGTCCGAATAATTTTGCGTCTCCACTTTGTTTAGGGGGAAATATTAAAGTTATAAATTTTAGTTATATTATCTCAGCTTTTTCCTGGCACAGTGAATTTCAAACATAAAACAAGATAGCAATTTAAATGTAATATTCACTAATGTTGTTAAATTCGCCTAATTAAAAGATAAACAAAATATTCGATAATAGGACATTATCTCTAATACAAAGTCTTAATTATCTCTTTTTTGTCAAGAGCTAATAGTGAACATACACACATAAATTCTGATAAAATTCTATATTTTAGACTATAATAAGCCTCCAGAAAACTCATTTGCATGTATATAATTTAAAATGCCTTACCATGACTGTTTTTCCAAACTACTCTGCAAATGAAGAGTTTATATTTGTATTAATAGATAAAAGGAAGGTGAAACACACTGTGCCTTGGGGCTTATTTGTACTTTACAGCTTAGTCTTATTATTTGTAGCATTCCCTACAGGGAAGAGAGGTGATACATTCTGGAAAGAGAAGAATAGTAAGCAATATATTCAGTCAAAAACAGTTTAACCAATTGTGGATATAGAATTTTGCTACAAACAAAAATTCATGCAAGGTATGAAAATTTGCAAAGGACTGAGCTAAAGCAAACAAGTAAGCAGCTGCAGAGGAAAAGTGAGCCTTTTCTATATGCCAAGGCAAAATGAGCAACTTAAGTGGGAGGTGACTGTAGATTTGGCACTAGACAGAATAGATAACTGGCTGAAAGCATTATGGGCATGTAGTGTGGGAGTTGCAGATAAAATCTGAAGCAAGTGAAGTATCTCTTCTTTCATCTTTATGTTAGAGTCTAATCAGCATATGGAAGAATTGGGGGAAAAATTCACAAACTGAACACATCTGAGTAATGACTACCCAGATCAATATAGAAAATTAGCGGGACTGCAGAAGCCTTCCTCATAAACCCTTCTAATCCCAACCCCCATGCCTCTACCACAAGGGTAAACTCCATCCTGATTTTTAGCAGTTCGCGTTTTTGTACTGTATACAGAAAGAATTATACATAATGAACTCTTTTTTCTAGCTTCTTTCACTCAAATTTTTGAATATGAGATTCATATAGATCGTTGTATATACTTGTAGATAGTTTATTCTCATTGCTGTATAGCATTCATCATTGCTACATAGACTTCATTGTATGACTATACAGCATTCTACTGCTGATGAACATTTAGGTTGTTTACAGTCTGGGGTTATTATGAGTAACTATGAACATTTTATTGCATGTCTTTTGGTGAATATATGTCCTCATTTCTGTTGGGTATCAGGCAGTATAATTGCTGGGTCCTGGGGTATGCATCCATTCAACTGTAGGAATTACTGACAAATAGTTTTGTATTAATAAAATGGTTTTGTTAGTTTCACTCCTACCAGCAGTATGGGCATCTTAAGTCCACATCCTGGATATTTGGTATTACCATTCTTTGTTAAGTTTATAATTCCAGTGGATGTATAGTGGTAGTTCATTGACTAATGTAGTTGACTTCCTTTTCATATGTTTATCAGTCACTTGCATGTCTTCTTTTGTAAAGTACCTATTTTAGTCTTTTTTCTCTTGATTTGCCTGTCTTTTTTATTGATATGCTATAAATACTCTGCACAGAAGTCTTTTCTTGGATGTAAGTATTGTGAATATTTTCTCCTACTCTGTGAGTTCTTTTTCACTCTTTTAATGATGATTTTTAATAAATAGGAGCTCTTAATTTTAGTAGAATCTAAATTATCATTGCTTTATTTTATGATGAATGCTTTTTGTTTTCTATTTCAAAAATTTTTGGCTACTCCAAGTTCACAAAGCTGGACTTGTTTTTGACATGCAGTATGTTTGCAATTGATTTTCATGCTTAATGTGAGGTAGGGATCAAGATTTTTTTCTTATATGAATATTCAGTTGATGCAGTGCTATTTATTAAAATGATCTTCCTTTGCTCATGGCATTCCAGTGTCATTTTTGCATAAATCAAATGACCATATATGTGTGGGACTGCTTCTGGACTCTATTTTGTCCAATTGGTTAGTTTGTATATCTTTTTGGAAATATCACATTATCTTATTATACAAGAGTTTAATAATCAGCCATGGTATTTGAAAATGTGAGTCCTCCAGCTTTGTTCTGTTTTTGTTTTGTTTATAAACATCAATGGAGACTATAGGAGTGAGCTTTATCTGTCAGACACATTATAACATGTCTTCTCCAAACTGTTACCAATGTATATTCAAATACTGTGATGATTTTGACTAAAAATGCCCAAATTTGGAGATATTTGAGTTATCAACTTCAAATAGAATTTAATCCCTTCCTAATGCATTTTAGAATGTACAGAATACTATTAGAACAAATGAAAAACTTTAGGCAACAACAAACAAATATATCTGTCAGGATGACTCACTAAAAACATTTTAAGGAAAAAAATTTATTCTCCTTAAAGGGTAATAGTTAGGCCAAAGGGGGAGGCTAGAGATCCGAGGTCCAAAATTTAATACACTCAGATTCCCTATGGTGTTCTTCCAGTTGGTTCAGCAGAGGTATGTTTTGCAGAAGAGGAGCAGTTTTTCTTAAGTGTGAACACTAGAACACCTGCATTAGAGTCAGTCACTGAATTAGAATTGCTGGGTGGGGGGCTTCATCATATGCATTTAATAGGCCTTCAATTGATTCTGGTGTGTGTGTGTGTATGTGTGTGTGTGTGTGTGTGTGTGTGTTTGAAAAACCCTGATCTGAGCAGTGGTTCTCAACCAGAGGTAATTTTGTCCCCAAAGGGACATTTAGCATGGTCTAGAGTCATTTTTGGTTGTTATATTGACCTGGAAAATGTGCTACTGACATCATGTTACAGTTCAAGGTACAGTTCCCCACAACAGAGAATTATCTGTCCCAAAGTGTCAGTAGTGCCATTATTGAGAGATACTGATACAGAGGTAGGAAATTGAAGAAACCTGGTTTGAAAACAGCAAGGAGTTTTACACCAGAAGACATAGCTACACAAAATGATTTAAATCAGTATTCAGCCTGAAAAAACAGCAGAAGCCCTCAGTCATTTCCCAGTGTTAACTTTTGCCAAGGCATGTCCTGGCTACTATGACCATAGGTTCCAAGGAACTTTGCTTCCATTAAACTTTAGGCTTTGACCCTTAGAATGTAGATACTTAGGGGTCTGCCTCAGTCATTCAGACTAGGAAGAAAATAAATTCAATGTAAGTGTTCACTCCATTGAAGGAACTATTTTAGGCATTTTGCACATGTGGTTCCAAGTAATTCTCACAAAAACATTGTGAAACAGATAATATCATACATTTTAAAATGTGAGAATATTTTAGGTGAATAAAATGGAACTCAGAGGAAATAATTAGTTTTCTTTGGGTAAAGATAAATGATTGAAAACTCCTATCATAAATAACTCACAGTGTAGTTGGAGGTAGAATTATATATAATGTATAAAGTATGAAGACAGTAATTAATATTCATATGCCTTACATTTAACACACATAATGTTTATGTGTTAGATCTCAATATTATTTCCATTTTATATTATATATAAGGAAACTGAAGGACAGAGAGGTAAAATTATTTGTACAAGGAAACACAGCTAATAAGTGATGGTCTGTTAGATTCCTAAGTGGTCTTAACCACTATACTGCTTTATTAACTTACATATGTATGTAAAGGTGATTTATAAACCAGGAGCAGAAACAAATACTAAATGCTATTCCAAAATTCAATCTGGAAACAATTAAATTATGCTTTTAGCATTATATATAACAGGAACAGATAAAAATATGTTAACATTTAATATTTTATCTCTTACAGACAGGAACTATATGAACACCTGTGGGATTTGTTTTTTGATAATGTAAAGTTTTTAAAAGAGATTCTCTAATCTGAAGTTCTGAAATCTATTCCACTGAAAGCTTTCATTATAATTACTTTTATTAGCTAATCAACTTGAATCATGCAAAATTACTTGAAATAACATTTGAGTAATTTTTCCCAGTTACTTAACTTTATTCCTCATAATAGAATCAGTGAGCAACAGCCTGTCTTTGGAGATTGTAACTGTCAATATCTTCTCTAGGCTTGAGCTGTTTAGAGCAACAGCTTTCAAGAGTGGATTATTTGCATTTGACAGTAATTGTTCCTGTTTTAGCTAAATTCTTTTGGAGGTTTATTGAAAATTGCTTCTCCGATCTATAAGCAAGTCAAAATTTTCTTTTAGAAGTAGTTTTGAGGTATCAAAATTCTGTGCATAATTTTACAAGGAAGAAAAATGTCAAATTTTACCAAGGTTTCAAACAATACACTGTAAGAGTATTCTCTATTGCAGAGTACAAAAATTATCACCCTTTGCATTTCTAACAGAGCATTGTTATACATATTGTTCAGCATATTGAGTACAGAACAATATATTTTCATACTTGCTTTAAAAAGTGTTATGTAGATAGTTTATTCTCATTGCTGTATAGCATTCATCATTGCTACATAGACTTCATTGTATGACTATACAGCATTCTACTGCTGATGAACATTTAGGTTGTTTACAGTCTGGGGTTATTATGAGTAACTATGAACATTTTATTGCATGTCTTTTGGTGAATATATGTCCTCAT
>NW_012149964.1:167671-176927 GCF_000956105.1 Propithecus coquereli
ATTGTAGTCTAGTTTACCCACTATAAACTTCATAGATTGTAAATGCTCAATTCAATGATTTTGAGTAAATCCACAGAGTTGTCCAACCATCACTACAATCTGTTTTAAAATATTTCTATCACCCCACTTTGGTAGTCAATTCCCACTCCCATTCCCAGAAAACTACTGATCTTGTTTCTGCCTCTATATAAATTTATCCTTTCTGGACATTTCATACAAATGAAATCATACAATATGTGGTCTTTTGTGTCTGAACTACTTCACTTAATGTTTTTGAGGTCCATCCATGTTGTAGTATGTAGCAATAATTCATTCCTTTTTATTGATGAATAATATTGCACTATACGGACATAGCACATTTATCCATTTTCAGTTGATGGATACTCGGATTTTTTCCCACTTTTTAGCTATTATGATTAATGCTGCTATGAACACTCATGTATAAGTCTTTGTATAGACACATATTTTCAATTTTTGGGGGTGAATACATAGGAGTGGAAGTGGAATTGCTGGGCCATAGGGTAACTCTTTGCTTAATATATTGAGAACCTGCCAGACTATTTCCCAAAACAGAGGCACCATTTTACATTCTCACCAGCAATATGTGAAGGTTCTAGTTTCTCCACATTCTCACCAACATTTGTTACTATCAGTTTTTTTTATTATAGTCATTCCTGTGAGTGTGAAATGATATCTTATTGTGATTTGGATTTGCATTTCCCTAATGACTGATGTTGATTATTATTTCATGTGCCAATTGACCATTAATACATATTCTTTGGAGAAATGGATATTCAGATTCTCTTTCCATTTTTTTCAATTGGGTTGTTTGTATTATTATTATTGAGTTGTAAGAGTTCTTTATATATTTTGGACACAAGTCTCTTATTTATAAGAGATAGATATATTATTTGCAAATATTTTCTAACCTCAGTTTCTTTCTAAAATGAGGAAATGGGTGACCTTTGCTGTGTGGCCTTAGCTTATGATTTTGTCATTTGTCATTCTGGATCCCCATCTGAAAAGGAAGTGCTGAAAAATTTATGTTATGTGGTGGTAGCCTATGGGTACTTGTGGCAAAAGTTTAAATATAGCACATATTCTGGATGTACCCATTTTACAAAAAGAATTCAGGCAGAAAACATTATCTCTATAAAAAATAATATTTTGGTTTTACAAATTAGCATTGAGCCCCTTTCCTTTCCCTTCTCCCTAAAAAGAATTTGCATTTATTTTGTGTGTGTGTGTATATGTGCTTTTAAGAGTGCTTTGGTTGAATAGTTCATGAATCATTGGATGATTTTAATAACCTTCGATATTCTATGACATATAATGGGGATATGACAAATATCTCCTACTGTTTCATCTTCAAACATCTCTGGCTTCTCCTAAGCAAGCTCTGCCAGAGATCACTATATTCTGGCTTCTCTATGATGCATAAATAATGTGCAAACATTGAACTCTACCAGAGGAGATCATGTTTAAGATAACCCAGGAGTAAGCTTTTGATAACCTGAAAATTTTGTGTGAGCAACCTCTCTCTAACTTATCTCTTTATAAATTTGATTTGTATCTTGTTATATTTTCTTAAAGTAGGGTACAACTACCTTACATTTTTATGGTTTTCTTTATTTTCATGGAATCATGGAAACTTATTGCCAGATAGAGAAACTCAGGATCAGAGAGGCTGACTTATTCAAGATCATTCAGTTAGTTAATAACTAAATCATGATAATGAAAGCCCACATGACTGGTTATTATTGATTGCTTCCATCCTTTTACATTATTGACAGCTCAAGGTAGAGATAACATTACACTAGAATGAATAAGCCTACATGAAATTTATTTCCTATAAATAACCTTTAAATTTGACTTTATATGAAATATCGTACCCAATATAAATCCCGACTTATAATTTTCTTTCTGTAAGAATCTTTGGTAATTCATGGGGCATTTCAGGGCTAAAAATTATGAATGATAATAGATTAATGTGTTTACCTTGAATATCTGTATTGGTATGCTAGCTTTCATAATCTTGTTCATATTTTATTTCTTTGCCAAATAGATATGGTATATGTTTTTGGAAAAGATTCATAAGTGAGAATAAAACATGAGAGTATATAAAGAAATATAAACCAAACTACAAATAAATGTATTTTTTGTCCATTTGGTCATTAGCAGATTTTTATGGCTTGAGATTTCACATATGCACATTTTCTAAAAATAAACTTTAGTATGATTTTTAAAAAATATGCATACAAATTTTTAATCCAGGGTACTAAAACAACTGAAACTGAAAAAGAAATCTAAGTATATAAAATTTAAAGAACAATTACATTAAATAATTCACTTTTCAATACCACAGGCAATTTCTTAAAAAAAATTCCATCATTTGTAAGATAAAATGAAAATATTGTTTTAAGGTTCTGTGTTTGAAATTTAAAAATGAAGTCCTGGTGTTCAAATGTTACACTTAAAATTTATAACTTTTTTAATATTCTTATGTTTACCTTAGCTAAAACATTTAGCCAAAAATAAAGACAGACAAATCTATTGTATTTGTTGTTGTTATTTTTCTAACCAAGCAGCATCATGTTCAGGCTGAGATTGATTCATTCAGTTTAAAATACAGTGTTTTCACAAAATCTACTGCATGTTTACTAAATCAGTCATCAAAATTTCAGAGAAAGACGAGTTAATTAGCTGAAGAAAAGGACTGATTTCCCACTTTCAATAAGAATAAATATGTTTACATTCCAGTAGCTCATTAGTAAAGTTGGGAATACAGCATATCTTCCATCCGGGAGAAAAAAGCATCCAGTGAAGTTTTCTTGTAATTTTTTGTGAATTTAAAAGGGTGATTTTAGGCAATGAAATTAATTTCATTCCCCAGAGCATCATAATATAAAAATGGATTTTCTGACACAGAGAATGAGCAGACTTCGACAGTTTGTGACTCATGCTCTAGGCAGAAATGCTTAAATGAAAGAGCAATTAGATCATTTTATGGGATAGAAATGCAAGAAAAAATGAAGACGTCTCCTTCCTCTAATGTTACTCTGGAAATTGTGGTACAGTTCTTTTGCTTCTCTTGTTGTCTTCACAAAGAACTAGCTGAGATAATATAGCAAAAGCAAAGGGTGTATTTTTTGATGTTTTATTGCAAGATGAAAATCCCCACATTCCTTTCATATGAAAAACCTTCATATTTGGGTTCAAAGACAATTACAAATACAAGAGATCATGTAGAGTACTATCGTGGCACTTTAACTAACATACAATTACTTCTATATAATACATCATTGTCCAACTGTGTCTACTCAACAGTAATCATTCAAAAATTCATAAAAATGGTTAAATTGATGGGAGGGGTAATACTCAATGGCTGTAGTGAATTATTTCTTTGACCAAATAAACTAATTCTATCTTTCTGCTTTCCCACAGTTATCATAATATATCACTTATAATAAAAATAGCTTGATCCATTTGATTGTTTTCTTTCTCTTGCCCATCTTACTTTGGGGATGACTTGTTGAGCTGATGGAGATAGGGAGGCTGCAGAGGAGTATTTGGGGAAATTGCTTGGGTTAATACTCTAGTTCAGTCTTTTTTTAATCATGGACCTTGTGGCACTTCACTTCCTTGATTTATTAGTTCCCTTGCCCATGAAGTGAGGGTAACAATAGTATCTATCTCATTTTTTTAGGGAATGAAATGAAATAATTCATTTAAAGGACTTACCACAGAGCCTAGCACTCAATAAATGTTAGCTGTGATCATTTTTCCAGATTTCCCAAAACTATTTCTATCTTGACTTGAAGAAAACCAGGGACCACATACAGATAACCTAGAGCAATGGTCTTAAACTTTAATGTGCATCAGAATCCCCTGGAAAGCTTGTCACAACACAGATTGCTGGGCTGTACCGCCAGAGCTTCTGATTCATTAGATCTGGGATGGGGCCCAAGAATTTGTATTTCAAACAAATTCCCTGGTGACGCTGAAACTTGGTTGGATGCAATTATGAATTATGTGTCCAACACAACAATTGCAAGTACATGTCTATTCCATAGGTTTCTTAATTTAGAAAGAACAACATTTGTGTTCCAATAATGTTTATATTTGCATTATCATGAAAAAAATCACTTTATGTTTGATATTGAAATTTTACTGACCATTCACCAAAATATTAGATGTTTTTCTTTCGGAAGAAAGACCTCCCTAAAGCTTCACTTGCCATTCATTCGTTGGATGAAAAAAAATTAAAGATTATTGGAATTATCTGATTTTCTAGTTGAAGCATTTAATTATACTACACTAATATAAAACTGGTATATTTAACTATTTATGAAGTTCTTCTGCTAATGGAGTCAGTATAATCACAACTACTGAGCCACTTTTTATACATGCATAATAATAGAAAATTAGAGCAATTAATTTAGAAGAACAGTCATTTTATCTAAATAAGTCACATCTTATTCTGCAGCTGCTCATATTATATCATTGTCTTTGACAATAAATAATCTTCTTAAAATAACTACTAATTTTTATAGTAAATGCTGATGTTTCTTCAGCAGATGTGTGTCTCCTGGCTAACGTGCTCAGTTATATTACTACTGCAACACTAACTTTTTGTGTAAGTTACATACATGTTCTTGAGAAACAGAAACTCAGTATTTAATTTGCCATTAAGCATACACATTCTTTTACCTTTGATAGCCTTTTTTTAGTCACGAAACCAATTATTTAATTGAAGCTATAAAAAAAGAGACAGTACAACTGACAAAATAATTAGGAAAGAATATTTAGCATGTTTCCAAAGATTTAAAACAGGAGCAGGACACTTTACAAAAAGCACAGGAAATAAAATTCTTAAAAATTATAAGTAGAAATGTAACATTACAGAGTATCTTACAAAAAACAAAGACAGAAATATAAAAGGACTATGTATGCTATAAGTCTGAAAACTATGAATAATGATCAAATATTTAGGTTTAAATTTACAGTTTCTGGGTATGAGAATCATATTATTATACACACCTTCCAAACCAGTGGGCAGTATTTTCCACTTAACCATGGGTGGTATCATCTTCTACAAAGTCTTTGATACTGAAAAGGTTCACTGCAAAATTGAATGTGTTACTAGTAAGAAAATTAATAAGCAGTTGAAAATTTACACCGTGATAAAACAACTGTAGCAAGAGTGTCAGAATACTTGTCAGATATTCCATAGCTGGACTGCTTAAGACTTCTTGGCCCAGGTACCAAATGTGTCACAAACTTAAAGAATGCTACCTTTCCCTGTCTCTTCCTGTCCCAGCACTGCTCTGTCACCTTGAAGATTTGTGGGATCAGGTAAGAACATCCTTGGCATTAACATTAGCGTTCCTGTGCCAGAACTCTATCAGAAGTGGCAGATGTAAATCTTCATTTAACAGCTCTGTAAACAAAAATAGCAAACATTTATTGAGTGCTTATTGTGTCAGGTAAAGTATATACCTGTTTCAACTCTGATGTTAACTGGAAATAATAAAAACACCTTTCCTACCTAACTAATAGTGCTTTTGCTAATAATAATAAGCATATATGGAATACTAAGTATTATCAGACATTTTATGTGCATTAGTTTATTGAATTCCCTCTATCATTTTTATTTCCCTCTCTTTCAGTTTCTGTTCCCACAACAACAAATTTCCCCCTCCCCTTAGAAAAAACATTCTACTATGTATGCAACACGATAAGCAGTTTACCACCTTTTGTTCTGAAGCAGATGGCATTTTTGTCCTGCACAGTCCCATTTAAAGATTTGGAACCTGAGGCACAGAAAGATTAAATTACTTGTTCATGTTATGTAATTAGGAAAAAAGTCAGCCTTATTTGACCCCAGGAGTCAGGCTTCATAGCCCAGGTGTCCAAGCACTTAGCCATATACCTTCCTGATGTTAGGTGTCAATAATTGGAAGTGTCAATCAATGGAAACTGGAGTTGATAGGATAGGGAAAGCAGTGATGACTAAAGTTGTCAGACTCATTTGAAATCTTTTGTGAGAACCATTTTGTGGGTTTTAGAAATAATTGGAGTATACTTTGAGGAAGAGTAGTTTCCTGCTTGACAAATCCTTTGTAATTTGAATATGAATATAAAAAGCATCTCATTTGTATCCACAGGTTGGGGAGGCCTGGGTTGATTTGCATGGAAATAAACGGGTTTGGATAAGATGATTTTTAAATTTCTTCCATGAGCTCATTACTATTCTGATTCTACTTATCAAGGCACTAAAAGCATTGGATGCAATAGTGTCTTACCGTCTGATTGATGCAAAGGAAAAAGCAGATGATGTTCTGAAACCTGTACTCCTCTTAGTTTCTAGTAGAAAATGACTTTTTGAAGGGCACTTGGTTTTTTTTTTTTTTTTGAGACAGAGCCTCACTTTGTTGTCCTGGGTAGAGTGCCGTGGCGTCAGCCTAGCTCACAGCAACCTCAAACTCCTGGGCTCAAGCGATCCTCCTGCCTCAGCCTCCCGAGTAGCTGGGACTACAGGCATGTGCCACCATGCCTGGCTAATTTTTTCTATATATTTTTAGCTGTCCAATTAATTTCTTTCTATTTTTAGTAGAGATGGGGTCTCGCTCTTGCTCAGGCTGGTCTTGAACTCCTGAGCTCAAACAATCTGCCCGCCTCGGCCTCCCAGAGTGCTAGCATTACAGGCATGAGCCACCGCCCCCAGCCAGGGTACTTGATTTTTGATGATCCTCTCCCTGCATTCTGCTCCTCCAGGCTGAGCAGAAGAGAATGTGTTGCACGATATCATGCAGTGCATATCTAAACATAAAGTCAGGCTGTCGAGATTATGCCATGTGTTTCCAGCTAATGTGGAAAATCACTTTCATCAGAAAAAAAATCAAACTGCCCACTGGGTATTTAACACAGTAATCAGGTTGCAACCTTTTGTTCCACTTGATCCAGACAGCTGTGCTGGGAACTAAACAGAAACCTTGGAGAAAGTACTGTTAAGCTCTATGACATCCCTTAATGATACGGGGCAGAACTTTGTAAACCTAAGGTGATTTGAGGAGTTTAAGCAGGCTTTAGAACTCTGAGCGTTATGGGACAAAGAAAAACTGAATCATGATTTTTTTTTTACAAGATACTATAACACAGAGAAAATGCACCATGAGCCTATCAAAGCCCAGCACCTCCAAATGTGTTCTAGACCTGTTCCCTCACTTCTCAAGGTTTTGCTTTTCAATTATCTCTCTTCTCTCTGTTGCATCAGCAATCTCTCATTAACTACTGGATCATTCACATAAGTGCACTGATATGCTCTATAAACTTCAGGATTAAAACAACAACATAACTAAATCTCCCTTGACTCAACTTCCTCCTTCAGCTATGATTCTATTTCTCTGCCACTTTTAATGGCAAAATGGTATGTTTGGTCTCCATTTCTTCAAAATCAGATTGCATTATGAAATATTTTAAGTACACAGAAACCTATAGTGAGTAATATAGCATATGTACCATGTGTATCAAAAACTTAATATCATACCATATTTGCTCCAGATCAAATGTTCTGTCTTCTTTTTTTAGAGAAACTACATATAAGAGATGGATTTTGAGTCTGTGTGTCTATTTCCATTCCATCCTTCATTTTAAAAAATCAACCCCAAATCAACTACTACTATGGTTTAATATTAGTATTCCCACTTTATTTCCTATTTTTACTATACATATATGTAGCCATAATGTATGTGGGGGGTGTACATATGTGTGTATATATATACCCCCACACAAATATATATTTGTCAGACTTTTAAAATTATATTAAGTTTGATATCATAAGTACAGTATGATACTGTAATTAAGATTCTACATCTTACTCTATTTTGTCAACCTTGTATTTTTTATTTATTCCTATTGGTAAATACAGCTCTAGTTGATTTATTTGACTGCTGTTGTTACCGGACCAAACTGGGGTTCACTTACCCAGCAATAATAAAGCCAGGCACTGACTTCAAGATTTGCAGTGGGAGAAAAAGGCATTTTATTGCATGGCACCAAGCAAGGAGAGTAGGCAGCTAACACTTAAGAACCAAACTCCCCAATGGCTTACAAGCAAAGGTTTTTAAAGGCAGGGTTACACTGCAAGAAAGCAAAAGTTACAGGCAAAATCATAAACCAATACATGGAGGTTATATATTGCTTTGGTCCATGGGTGTGACCCCCAGACCTCCAGGCCCCTCAGGAAGGAAATTTAGAATGAAGACTGCTATCAGAATTCAGTCCTCAGTTTCTCCTTTTCTGAGATCTGTTTTCCATCTGGTGGAGTTTTTACAAAACAAGAACATATGTTAAGATGTTAACTTTTAGTTTCCATAGCAAACCAAACACCTTGCGATGTTATTATCTTCTTGTTTATCAGGTTGTTTGTTTACTTTTCAAGGCTAGCTAGATGCCTAGAATTTCCCCTGAAGGGACTCAAGATTTTGTTTTTATTTTCATGCTTAGGGGGCCCAGAAGGCCCCTGAGAGGTTCCTCCTCCATATCATTATATAGTACTCTATTGTATGACCATATCTCAATTTAGTTATTCACTTTATTTTTTGCCATTAGAAGCAATGCTAAATAATCATTCTTCCATGTAACTATCCCCTCATGCCCATGGATAAGGAAACCTATAGTGGGTATACTAAGGAGTGGGATTGTTGGTCACAATTTCATTTTCATCTACCATCAGTTTATCAGTGTTACAGTCTTTCCATACTTTTGCTTATGTAGAAGGTCAAAAATAAATTTTTTTAAAAAATTGTGGGCAAAATTGTATCTATTTTTTGTTTTATTTTGATTCTGCTGATTACTATTGAACAACTTTTCATATGTGTATTGAAGCTACTAGTTTATAGCTCTCCGAATTTCCTATACTTTTGCTGATTTTTCTTTTGGTTCGTGTTTTTTATTTCCTTTTTTATTTGAAGCAGTTGTTGATATACTCTGGATACTAAGACTTGGTCAGTTATATGCATAACTTCTCCCTGTCTATGTCTTCCATATTTCTAATATATGTTGTATTATTTTTTGGTGTAGACAAATTTTTAATTTCACTTTGTTAACATTTATTAATATTTTACTTTATGTTTTATACTTTTTACATTTTATTTACGATATCATTTCCTTTTTGAACTTCATTATAATATTCTCTCATTTTAAAAATAGTTTTAAAGTTTTCCTTTTTCATGTAGGTCTCTCATACATATGA
>NW_012149964.1:180662-211105 GCF_000956105.1 Propithecus coquereli
AATATGATCTGTACCATATCTATATTTTGTACTGTGTTGAGATCTGCTTTTAGATCTATATATGTTCAATTTTCATAAATGTTCCATGTGTGCTTGAAAAGAATGTGTGCTTCTAAATTATATATGTCAAATTCTGTGCGTGGCTATAGAAAGAAGCATGTTATATGTGTTCTAATAATCTATATACATAAATGTGTATTAATGTTAACATTTTTTTCAATGTTGTACATATATAAATTTATCCTTTCTATCTTGTCAATTTTTGCTTGATACTTTGGACTATGATATTGGATATGCACATGTTCATTGTTGCTATAATTTCTGGCATGTTTTCCTTAATAATTTGCAGTGTCCCTAATGTAAATTCTAATAACGCCACCTGCTCTAAGGCTTACTTGGTCTAATATTAATATAGACACATCAACATATGTTTGTTTACTATTTTCTGGGTTTATCTTCTTCATATCTTTCAATATTTCTCTCACCTATGTTTTGGGGTGTCTCTTATGAACAACATAAAGCTGTATATTTTTAACCAATATGAGAATCTGTCTTTTAACTACCAAACTTGGTCCCTTCACATATGATTGTTGATATATTTTGCTTCATTTCTACATCTTCCTATAGACCTTGTATTTTTTTTCATGCCCCTCCCTTTTTCTGACCTATCTTATGTTAATCATATTCTTTTTCTTTCCTTGTCCTTTCTACAAATTTGCAAGTTATATATTCTATTTCTGATAGTGGTTACATGGACACCCAAATATTTCTAACCTTCCTCCCCAAATAAAAGACATTGCAATAATCTTCTCTTCTTATATGTTATTCTTTAGTACTTTTATCTCTATTTAATACTCACAAATTATCTATTATTAAAATTATTTTTATTACATTATATGGGAAATATTTATTGAAATATATTTATATGTTCAGTTTCTTATATTGTGTCTTTCTTATGGGTCCAATTTCTGCCTTTCTGAAGCATATATCTTACCAATTTTTTTAAAGAAATTATCAGTGATAAACACTTCTAGTCTTTTACTAGGATTGTCTTTATTTAATTCTTACTCTTGATTTATGATTTAGATGAGTCTAGAATTATATTAATATTTATTTTTAACCATCAGCCCCATTTCCTCAGTTTCTTCAGGTCTCTGTTTAAATGTCACCTTTTCAGTGACATTTCCCTAACTAATCTGTTTAAACAGCATGTTTCTACCACACCCCACAGTATTCCTTGTCTCCTTAATTAGCACTTATTACCATCAGCATCCTTTATATTCCTTATTTGTTTGTTGCCTGTCTTTTCCCACCAGAATGTAATTTCCATGCACACCTGAACTTTGCTTGTTTTGTTCACTCCTGCATTCCCATAACCTAGAACAGTACTGGGTACATAGTAGGAAATCACTATGTGGTTGTTGAATGAATGACAGAGTTCTGTTTGTGCGATTGAGAAGTCTACTGTAAGTCCAGTTGTTATTCCTTTCCTTTCTGGTTGCTTTTATAATCTCTGTCTTTGGTGTTCTGCATTTTAATTATAGCTTATCTCTAATATATAGCTTTCCTATAACTCTTTATTATAGCTCCGTTTTCTCCTTTGGGACTTTTATGTGATTCCTAAATGTGAGAATGTATGTCTTATTAAATTCTGGTAATATCTCAGATATTATCCCTTCAAAATATTGTCTTTCCCCCATCTTTGTCTTTACTCCTTCTAGAACTCCTATGAGATGTATACTGGATCCACTAATTCAGTTCCCCATGTCTCTTAATGTATTTTTCATATGTTCTCTTTATTTATCTCTGTAATGAATTTTGGCAATTACCTAAGAATGGAATGTTTTCCATTCCATAAATTTTCTGTGTCTAATCTGTTGTTTATACAATCCACTTTTATTTGTACTACAATCACTGTATTTTTCATTTTTTAAAATTTATTTTTGAGATCTCCTTTTACATAGTGATGTTTATTTTTATATTACATCCTTTATTAGTATATCCTTAATTCTTTAAAGTATACTTTTTTTGTAGTTTCTATAATATTGATCTCGAGAGTCTGATCCTGCTGTTGGTTATATTGGATGACTCTTCATCATAGTGGATTATTTTCTTATTTGTTATATAATTTTTCATCCTAACCTCATATCTAATAGGTAATTTTCTGTGATAACCCTTTGCTACATGAACTGAGAGTGTGTATCCCAGAGTGGTTTAGTATTTGCGTCTTTCAAGTACCCCATAGATATAATGTGGCATAGTTTTGCTAATATCCCAGCTTAGGATTTCCTGTATCATGTATATAATGTGTATTTTGACCCACAAACCTCATGTGCTGTAGGCCCATGTTCTTAGTCTCAAAGACTGACAAGGCTCCATGTTGTTGTCTTCTGATATTGAGTGGATTTCTTCTATTTTTTAAATTGATACAAAATATTTGTACATATTTATGGGATATATGTGATATTTGTCCTAAACATTTTACATCATGCTACACTTTGAAAATTATAACATTTCTAAGGCACACTAAAAAAAGTCCTGCCATACTCCACACTCTAGTTGAACTCTGAGGCTGGGCATTGTGGCTCACTTGTGTAATCCCAGGCAGAGGCAGGAGGATTGCTTTAGCCCAGGAGTTCAAGACCAGCCTAGGCAACATAGGGAGACCTCTCCTCTACAGCAGATTTTTAAAAAAAACATTAGCTGGTCGTGGTGGCGCAAGACTATAGACCCAGCTTCTAAGGAGGCTGAGGCAGGAGGATTGCTTGAGCCCAGGAATTTGAGGTTGCAGTGATGCCACTTGTACTCTGGCCTGGGTAATACAGTGAGAGAAGGAAGCGAAGAAGGGAGGAGCAGGGTTAAGGGAGGGCGGAGAGAGAAAGAGAAATAAAGGAGCTCTGGTTTCAGTTTACATGGAAATCTATGTTCTAATTTATACCTTATGAACGGACAAGCCCTGCCTTTTCATCATGTGGGGCCATTAAAACCTTCAAACTCTATGGTTATTATAACGCATATTCCTCCTTCCCCACCCCCATCCAATGGTGGCTGTAGTGTTATCTTAAATTGTTATTTTAAATTCTGGTCATCAGTTTATAGGGTTTTTGTTGTTGTTCTTCCCTTGTCCTTTTTGTTTTTTTCTGAGCCCAACCATGTATTTAAAATAAGAATTTTTTTTATTTGGTATTTCCATGTATTTACAATGAGAAGGTTTTTGATTAATTTCATTTAAAATTGTTGGTACAATAAGTTATCCCTTCTTCTTTAACCCACTCTAATCTTCTCCCATCAGTATCACTGCATTCTAATTGCTTTTAGAAAATGTAACAATTGGTTAGACTAGGCTATGCTACAGTAGCAAACAATTTCAAAATTTCAGTACCTTGTCTACAACAAACATGTATTTTTTCTGCACATTACATGTTGGTTGCAGGTCAGCTGAGATTCTACATCATCCTCTCTTCACTTCTAGATTCAGATTAAAGGGAAAACCCCTATGGGAAATAGTATCATTCCTATGGAACAAGAAAAGGAGGAGGTATATGCTTCTTCTCATACCTGTGGTGTGTGAATGTTTGGTCCCCCACCCCACAGGGAGGAGCCATAGGAGGGACTGTAATTAGAAACAGCTAATATTTTGAAAAGTAACTTAATATCCCACTGTGTAAAACACCAGATTATAAACAGTCTCTGTTGCTAGTTCTCATAGATGTGTTTTAGTCCTTTTCTTGGTCAATTTGTCATCATTATTTGACATAGGACACAACTCCCTACTTCTTAAAGCAGTTTATTCACATGGCTTTCTTCAGTCTCTACGTTTTTGATTTTACTTTAGTAATCAGTGTATATGTGACATAACTGGTAGGATCTAACACTGTAAAGGTGACCACATTTTAAAAATCTCTTATATTAAACAAAAACATAAACCTATCTTTATTGTTCTAAGAAAAACACACCCAATTTTCTTTTTTAATGTTTGATCAATGAATTTAGAAACATTTCTAATTCGCTAATGATTCATTAGTGAATCATTTATACTAACGTCTGACTTTTAAAAAAATATTTTTAGGGACTGACTTTTACCAGGGAAACAAAAACTTTTCAAAGTGTTTAGCCCTATGTTAAAAGAGGTGTAGATAATCTTAATCCATCTTCATTTGTCTTTTTAATTTAATAACAGGCATTATATTAGCAGCATATTAGAAATCATCACTTAAGGTGGTTTCTTCTTCTGGTCCTCCAGTAAGCATAAGCTCAGGGTGAGTTAAATAGTTTTATAACTGTAAAAAATATAACTTTGGAAAAGTCAGAAGCACTGGGTTATATATCTTATTTGACCAGATACACAAAAGAGTTCTTTCAAAATGCATTTATGTAAAATAGTGCATTTGGAGTTTACAGGGCTCATAAACTAGTATAATTTGGCATGATTTAATCACACCATCACAAGCTAGAAAAATATTTCTCTTTTCATGATGTTTTACTAAATAAATACTCTCTTATTCCCAGAGATTCTGACATCTTGGAGAACCTCTCTGAAATATCAACAACAATATCTGGTTGATATTTTAAGGCCAAAAATATTACTTCTCAGAAAAATATAGGATAGATATCTTTGAAATAAAAATTATCACCATTACCAATTACAGCAAATTTTATCCCCTTTCTTCTCTGATTTCCATATTGCTAAAATGAAGGAGTTGGGTTAGATGATCTCTAAAGCCTTTTTCAGCCATTTCTGCTTTTACTAGCTATAAATGTCCAATGACTTTTATCATTAGTTTTTAAAAGTGAATTCGTATTTGGCTATGAGTGGAACTATTATTCTTCCCAAATGATATGCCCCAGATTTTCTTTCCTGGAGTCACTCCCTGGTGGTCAGCCTCCATGGGAATAGTATAATCATTGTGGCCTGAAAATGTTATTTGATTGCCTAGTTTACAACCAATAACATGACTGCACAGAATGAAGCACTCTCTTCATGAAGATGTTAGTTTTATACATTTAAAAAACTTGAGACACAATGCACATGAGAGATGAAATATGTCATCAGATGAGTACTGACCTGAATGTCAGGGGATCTACTTCTTGTTTTGCCACTGACTATTATGTGACTCAATCAAGTCAATAACTGCAATTAAATTGGTAGAGGGTGCATTATTTGAGAAGTATTTTTTAGTTCCAAAATTATGCATAGACTATGTTACACAGTGGCTCCCATCTTTATGTTGGCAAAGTCAGGAAAACAAAATGGGAAAGGTTAAATTTAATCAAAGATTTGGACACAGACTTCTATGGCACTTATATCTCCAGTCTTCTGGGATTTCTGAGACCCCACATTTCACTCAAGTTTGTTTCATTTAATCCCCTGGTACTTTCAAAACATTTTAGTTATTTTCTGCTTTACATAAGTACCATAATGACTAATGTTTTATATGTTCACTAGGAAAGACTTCTCATTCCGTTCTGGATTTTTGATTGATTTACATTCACTTAGATCTTCTTTTATTTTTGTTTAGACTTTATAATAAACTGTTTAGATTGCTTTTGATTGGTATAATCCATAAATTTTATCTGAATCTGGCAAGCAAGTTTAGACCAGCTGTGAACTGATTAGCTTTCAACATTTTGCTTCCCTCACAGCTGCCTGTGACAGAGGCACAGCTGTAATTATGATTAGTGATGAGGTGAAGGTAGAGAATTGTTAGGGAAATTTCAGGCATTATGAGGATGCCTGATGAAGCTATTTCCTGTAGAAGCTTGAAAATAAGGAATGCCAGGAAATCCAGTGACGAACGAATATATATATATATATACACATATATGTAGAGAGAGAGAGAGAGAGAGAGAGAGCGCGAGCGCACAACACTTTTAAAACCTAGTTCACGCTACTAAGACACTCGTATCAGATGAGGAATTACATGTTCATAGAGCAATACCTCCGTTTGGTGCATCTTCCAGGAAAGCTGTTTTTGAAATTGATTGTAAACTCAAGGAAATGATTACCAATGGACATTATCACTCTTATCGGCAATGATATTTTTAATGTTGTCATTCATGGCTGTATTGAAATTCCAGGTTGAAAAATTTTAGTTGGTCATTGTTGAATTGTTATTTTATTAATTCCAAGCATCCCTAAGCTTTTCAAAGTTTTTGTCTTTTAATATTTTTAACATGCTCATAATGAAAAAAGCTATAGGGGCAAAGTATATATTTATGTAACAAGAAGGTTTGGCTGCCTCACTATAAGGGGAACAGTTTTCTGCATGTTCATAATCATTTTACCTCTTAAGAAAACCAGGAGAAAGTAGTGTACAGTAATGGCACTAGCTCCAATGGCAGGCTGCCTAAGTTCACATCTTAGTTTCGTTATTTACTGGCTATGTGACTTTCACAAACTGCCAACCCCTTTTCCTATTCTCAGTTTTCTATTCTGTAAAATGGTCATACTAATGTAGCATATACTTAATGAGGTCATTGGAAATAGATGAGTTAATGCTTTAAAATAACTTAGATAATAAATTAGATAATAATGTGTTATATTGGGGCTCAGGCCACACCACCCAAAAATACGGCTGTAATAGATCAGAATATGCCACAGCAATATACACTTCTTTGGCATATTTTGAGCTGGTTATTTTGAGAAACTGCAGACACAGGAGTACCTCTGAAAACCTACCCTTATGTAAAATAAATTTACATCTATGAAAGAAATTCTCATTAGTAAAAAGTATCTGTATCAGGAAGAGAGTGGTTCCAGAACTTTTATCACCTGAGAGATTTTTATCTGCATAACCAGGCAACCTTTATTAACCATATATATCCTCCCTTCACCCTCCCATAATTTGTCTCTACTCCTCACTCCCCCTACCCCAAAAACCATAAGTCCCTATTCCTTTCTGTGGCTCAGGATGCTATACAAACTTCAATCTTCAATCACTGGGCCCTTCTTCTTCATCATCATCTTCTTTTTTTTTTTTTTTTTGAGACAGATTCTTGCCATTGCCCACGCTGAAGTGTAGTGGTGTAATCATAGCTCACTATAACCTCAGACATTTTAGCTCAAGCAATTCTCCTGCCTCAGTCTCCCGAGTAGCTAGGACTAGCTGGGCATGGTGGCAAATGTCTGTAATTAAAAAAAATATAGAGACAGGGTAATATTCTGTGGGATTCCCACATATATGCATGTAATTAAAATGTTTTTTTTCTTCCTGTCAATCTGTCTTGTGTCAATTTAATTTGTAGACAAGCCAAAGAACCTAGGAGGGTTGATGGAAGCCATCTGTTCCTCCCTTACAGTTACAATAGACTTGAACACATTGTTACAATTATTTATAGAACAAAATATTTTGCAAGCCAGTACTGCTCTTCTGCTTATTGGGCATTATTTAATACATGAAAATTCTAGCAAGACAAAAGAATTTAGGCAGACACTACACCAATCACTCCTATAATACTGTTGGGGCTCAGAAAATGATATCCCAAAGTATGGCACTTTGACATGTCGAGTACTTTGAACTAAAGAGACAGCCTCAAAACCAAGGTGTCCCTGTCTCTTGCCCCTCTGCCTCTCCAAAGAACAGGGTGGGGCTTTCTCTGGACTAAGGGAAGATCCTCCAGAAGGAATGCAATTGTCTTGGGCCTCACCTCTTTATAATCTCATCAAACAGAGAACATTAACTCAAAGGAAAGAAGACGAGAGGTGACACCACATCCAGAGCCTAGACAAACTTTGTTCCAAGCTATTGTCTATTTTTGGACCCATTCATATGCCCTACAAACCATTTAGTCTCCCCTTAAAACTGTTTACATCTCCGATTTCCTTTTCTCCTATAAAGAGGGTATATAAACTTCAACCATCTTGCCCTTCTTTGAGTTTCATACTGTGTGTGACTCCCGTGCGCTTGCATGTTAATAAATTTGTATGCCTTTTCTTCTGTTAATCTATTGTCAGTTTGTTTTATAGACTCAAATTATTGAAACTTCAGGGGGCAGAAGGAAAGTAACATTTGCCCCAACAATAATAAATAAATACATCTGTGACTTTAGGTGAAAATACAAGGTTTTATTGCAGCCTTATTCTTTTTTTGGATGGAAAGGTTTGACATTAGATCACCTTCTCAAATTAATAATAGACATACTTCTTCTAGTTACAGGGTGGGAGTGGGAAGATTTGAAAGTTGAGCTCTAAATACAAAAGAGGTGAAGGGAGATAAAAGTTGAGCTCTAAATACAAAAGAGGTGAAGGTAGATAAAAGTTGAGCTCTAAATACAAAAGCTAATCCTAAGAGTATTCAGATTGTGGGAATTGAAGTTTTGTGGGTATAGCCAAAGCTAGTTAATATTAATTTTATTTAAGCCACTAAAACTCAATAAAATCATTTTATAATACATGAGACAAATATGTCTAACTTATATTGACTGGCAGAGAATTCTGTCATATGTGTGTGTTCTGAAAGCATTTAGATTAAATATTATTTATGGTACAAAATAGCTCTGCTTTTAAATTAAGTTAAATAAACAGTTCATTAACTTACATGGTTTTGCCTTTGAAGGTACCCCAAATAGCAAAGCAATGTCATGGGTGGACAGGAGCAAGGATTTCAAATTGTAGCATTAAACTGACTGTGGGAAAACGCCTCCCCTTGGTTGATTTCATTTTTAGGTTGTGGACAATCAGGCTACTTATGAGAAAGCACTATTTATAGCAAGGGTCCCTAACCTATGGTGAGTTTTATAATTATTTCATTATATATTACAACATAATAATAATAGAAATAAAGTACACAATAAATGTAATGTGCTTGAATCATCCTGAAACCATACCCTCTCCTCCCTGGTCTGTAAAAAAATTGTTTTCCATGAAAATGGTCCCTGGTGCCAAAAAGGTTGGGGAGAACTGATTTATAGTTTAAAAAAATCCCACTGTAAGCAAATAGATGTGATATTACCCCTTGATAGCATTAAACGCAATGTTGTGCCATAAAAATTCCTGAATGTAAGCAAATTTCTAAGCAAGCAAAATAAACTACCCCAGAGAGAGTAGAGACAGGGTAACTTTATTCCGAAGCATTCACCATTTCAAATATCAACCATTTTGGAAGTTTGACGTGAAGTGGAACACACTGTATGGGGGAGGGGCACGCTTGCAGCCCTGGCTTGGGCGGGCAAATAGCATTACATGTAACCAAAATGTTTGTACCCCCATAATATCCTGAATAAAGAAAAAAAATAAAAAATAGAAAAATTACAAACTCATGTTGCTAGTGTAGTGCTTTAAATAAATTTATGCTACGTACATGCACATGGAACCACTGTTCTTCAAGTATGCAATGCAAGTATGTGTACAAGTCACAAAATGTATGCGTTGTATGTATGCATTTTGGAAAATAGCTGCTAACTTTATAAATGGATTGTTTTATTATTTATTGCATGTACTTTGACAAAATGAATGGTAGCCTAGGATTTTTCTTTTCATTTATTTTTAGAAGACAATAGTTGAAAAATGGCTTTCCTCAAAGAATATGTCTACTAAATCAAACCATTAATGAGGCCATACCACCATTTTCACCTTAGCTCTCATATGTGGCAATTGAATTATGTGGATTACAACTTTTAGACATGCTGCCACAATTCATCTGCCATAAGGTATGATTTAGGGAGTGATTTTTTAAGTGTGGACTGTTAATATATGTCTCTTGGCTGTGTAAATATTACATGTTATCAGGTTACCCGTAATTTGCCATCAGTTTAGTCAACAAGTTTTTGTTGGACAACTTCTATGTTTGCAAAATTGTACTGAGTGCAGATTGTGGAACAAAGAATAGGAAAAAGATAAAGAAGTATACAGTTTTTTCTTTGCTGTTAAACATCTTCCAACCCAAATACAAATATATGGATATATGTAATACCAAGTGTGGTAGGAAGAATTCTAAGATAGCCCCTCATTAGGTTCTCCTCCTGGTGCTACTGCTCTGATTATGTAACATGGCAAAAAAGATTTTTCAGATGTAATTGAGATTACTAATCAGCTGACTGTAAAATGGGGATATTATTGAGGTGAGCCTAGCCTAATAACACAAGTCCTTTAAAAGCAGAAAGTTTTCTCTGAATAGTAGCAGAAGAGGATTCAAAGGACATGGGAAATAAAGGCACTACTGATGACTTGAAGATGGAGGTATCCAAATGGAGAAGACCTGAGAGCAGCATCCTATTGCTGATTGACAGCCAGCAAGTAAACGGGAACAGTAGTCTACAGCCACGTGGAAGTTGATTATGGCAACCATTCAAGTGAACTAGGAAGAGGACCCTGAGGCACATATGAGAATGCAGCCCCAACTGACACTTGGATTTCTGCCATGAAAAACCCTGAGGAGAGAATATTGTGTAAAAGTAGGCAAGTGTAGCTGTAGAATGGTGGACCAGAAGAGAAAACTGGACAGGATCATGCAGGGACCTATAGACTATGGTAAATCAAAGAAGATTGTTTGTTATTTTTGCTTTATAAAGCAAGGGAGTGATGTAATCAAATTTACCTTATGAAATGGTGATTGAGTTTGCTGGGTAGAATATGGACTGGGTATGGGTAAGGGGGGATGGTGGGTTGAAAAAGAAATTATTTTCGAACTATTATAACAGACTAAGCAGGGGTTGATAGTAGCTTGGCCCAGGGTTATAATATTAGATACCCATGGAAATCGTAAGATAATGATTGTGTATTAAGTAGCTAAGCAGTAAAATATATCTTGTAAGAAATGTATAAATAGGACAATGTAAGGTATTATATTCTTTTAAGGTTTTGAGGGACATGCTTCATGGAGAAAGTTGCATTTAAAGTGGTTCCGCAAAGATTTGGATTTGATTTTAACATGTAGACATTTAGGGAATCAATATGAGGCCAGTTCTCAAATTTGGCAGCATATTGGATTATTAAGGTGCTTTAGAAATACTGACAGAGTTTCTGATTTAATTGGTTTGGGTGCTAGCTAGGCATTGGGATTTTTAAAAATCTCCTTAAGTATTTTCAATGTGTAAGTAGGGCTGAGAATCATTCCTCCAGGCAGAAGGAACACTATGAACGAAGGCATGGAATGGAATGAGTTTATTGAAGAGTAATTCCATCTGGTTAAAACTGAGGAAATATGGGAAACTAATGGATACAAGGTTGTAAAGCAGGGATTTCAAGTTGGCATCATACAGGCACATTGTAGCCCTAGGCATATTTTGTTTGACCAGCAAAGTAGGGCTTTTTGAAAAAAAATTATTTGAGTTTTTTGGTTCATTTAATTTGAACATATTCAGGTAAGCCTTTACTGTCTAGTTAGTCACAGGTCTGATCACTCCTTATTGTTTTGTGGCTGGCTTGGCTTAATTCACACATGCATGTTATGTCTTTGGTTCCTGTATGTATTTAATTTGGCCATTTCTGTAAGATATCTTTGGAAAAGATTGTGAGGGCCTGAGGAGTTTGTCCTTAGTTTTATAGACAAAGGGTGGCTACTGAAGATTTTAGAGCAGGAAAACATTAATTTGTCTATATTATTTATTTTTATTTCAACATATTACAGGGGTACAAATGTTTAGGTTACATATATTGCCTATGTCCCACCCGAGTCAGAGCTTCAAGCGTGTCCATCTCCCAGACAGTGCACACCACAACCATTAAATGTGAATATACCCATCCCCTCCTCCCCCTCCCACCTGCCTGACATCCAGTGAATGTTACTACTATATGTGCACTTAAGTGTTGGTCAGTTAAGTCAATTAATACCAATTTGATGGTGAGTACATACGGTGCTTGTTTTTACATTCTTGTGATACTTCACTTAGTACAACAGGTTCCAGCTCTATCCAGGATAACACAAGAGGTGCTAGATCACCATTGTTTCTTTGTGGCTGAGTAGAACTCCATGGTATACATATACCACATTTTATTAATCCATTCACGTATTGATGGGCACTTGGGTTGTCTCCACATCTTTGCAATTGTGAATCGTGCTTCTATAAACATTCGAGTGCAGATGTCTTTTTTATAGAATGTCTTTTGTTCCTTTGGGTAGGTGCCCAGTAATGGGATTACTGGATCAAATGTAGTTCTACCTATATCTCTTTGGGGTATCTCCATATTACTTTCCACAGAAGTTGTACTAGTTTGCAGTCCCACCAGCAGTGTATGAATGTCCTGTCTCTCCGCATCCATGCCAACATTTATTGTTTTGGTACTTTTTGATAAAGGTCATTCTCACTGGAGACAAATGATATCTCATTGTTGTTTTGATTTGCATTTCCCTGATGATTAGAGATGTTGAGCATTTTTTCATATGTTTGCTGGCCATTAGTCTATCTTCTTTTGAAAAGTTTCTGTTCATGTCCTTTTCCCACTTTTTGATAGGGTTGTTTGATTTTTTCTTGCTGATTTTCCTGAGTTCTATATAGATTCTAGTTATCATCCCTTTATTGGATATGTAGCATGTGAATATTTTCTCCCATTCTGTAGGTTATCTGTTTACTATCATGACAGTTTCCTTGGCTGTGCAGAAGATTTTTAATTTGATCAGGTCTCATTTATTTATTTTTTTTGTTGCTTTGATTGCCTTTGGGCAATAAATTCTTCTTCATAAATTCTTTGTGGGCAATGCCTAGGGCAATGCCTATAAGAGTTTTTCCAACATTTTCTCGTAGAATTCTTATAGTTTCATGCCTTAGGTTTAAGTCCATTGTCCACCGTGAGTTGATTTTTGTGAGAGGTGATACGTACGGATCCTGTTTCAGTCTTCGTATGGAACCAGAGAAAACCCTGAATAGCAAAAGAAATCTTAAGCAAAAAGTACAAGTTGGGAGGCATCAATTTAACAGACTTCAAGCTATACTACAAGGGTATAGTAACAAAAACAGCATGATACTGACACAAGAACAGAAACATAGACCAATGGAACAGAACTGAGAACCCAGATATAAAACCATCCTCATATAGCCATTTCATCTTTGACAGAGCAGACAAAAACATATACTGGGGAAAAGAATCCTTATTCAATTAATGGTGCTGGGAAAACTGGATAGCCTCATGTAGAAGACTGAAACAGGATCTTCACCTATCACCTCTCACAAATAATTTGGCTATATTATTTAAGATAGATTGGAATGGAAAGAGGAAGGAAGCAGAGAGACAAGTTAGAAAACTATTCCAGTAGTCTAGACAGAAAGTAATTCAAGACTGAATCAAAGGTTATTTAATAGTAATATAAAGGAAAATATAGATTCAGAAATATTTATGGGATATAATGACTTATAGTTTGGGAAGGAGAATAATGGATAGTGGGTTGGGGCTTATTGGACAAGACCCAACTTTTGTTTCTTTTGTGAGTTTTTATTTCATTTACTTTAGTAAAACTGTACAGACATGTTTAAGGATTGAACACTCATGGATGAGATGATAGAAAAAAAATGTTTGGCTGATGTTCACACAAAACCCCTGGGAATGGGCTTGAAAGGGTTGAAGCAGCAGTTGCTGTACCACATTCAACCAGGTTAAAGAATAAATATCTGTTAATTATCTGTATGTGCTAGACACTGGGATAGACTCTGAAGAATCGGTGGTAAAATAGGCAATCATGCTTCTTATCCTGATGAAGCCTAGAGTCTAGAGGATACATATATTAAATTAATAAATGAGTAAGTATATGCTTATAAAGTGGGATAAAATGTTATGATTAAAAAACCCACAATATGATGTGGGAGAATATAATGGAGGAAATCAAATTTATTTGGGGGATCAAAGAAATATCCCTCTAAGGGTGGGTGTGGTGGCTCATGCCTGTAATCCCAGCACTTCGGGAGGTGGAGGCTAGAGGGTTGCTTGAGGCCAGAAGTTTGAGACCAGCCTGGGCAACATATTGAGACCCTATCTCTACAAAAAATTTTTTAAAAATAGCCAGGCATGGTGATGACCACCTCTAGTCCTAGCTACTAGAGAGGCTGAAGCAGAAAGATCCCTTGAGCCCAAGAGTTCAAGGTTGCAGTGAGCTATGATTGTGCCACTGCACTCCAGCCTGGGTGACAGAGTAAGACAATGAGAAAGAAAGAAAGAAAGAAAGAAAAGAAAGGAAGGAAGGAAGGAAGAAAATCCCTGTAAAGACTGATGATTGATAGGTGATAAAAGAGTGAGCCATGTGCAGAGAGGAAGAAAGAGCATTATAAGGAAGAGAGGGAGCAGCTTATACAAAGACCCTGAGACAAGGGAAGACTTGCCTAAAAGAAGGTTAGTGTGGCTGCAGAACAGTGAACAAGGAGAATGGTGAGAGAGAAAACTGGACAAGATCACACAGGGGCCATATTTGTAAAAAACAATATTCAGATTACATTGGTAAGTCCAATAAGGTGGTTTATTTATCTGTTTGGTTTTGAAAACATGGTAGGGATGTGATCAAATTTGTATTGTAAAATTATAATTCTGATCTCTATGTGGAGAATGAATTGGGTGGGAATAAGAGGTGGAGAATGGAAAAAGAAATTACTTCAGACTATTTCAATAGTCCAGGCAGGAGCTGATAGTGACTTGGACCAGGGGGCTAATATTAGAGATAGTAAAATTCGGACAAGTTTAAGATATATTTTTATAGTAGATTCGATAGGAATTGATAACAGATTAAGTGAGGGGAGTGTGAGAGAGAAAAGATTTAAGGGTGAGTCCCAGTAAACTGGTTTACGTAACAGGGAGGAAGCCATTTACTGTGATGGGCAAGCATGAAGGAGGCTTAACATTCTGGGAGAAGAGATAATGAATTCAGCTTTGGACATATTAAGGTTGAGATTTCCATCGATATTGAAGTGGTGTTGTCAAGAAAGGAATTTGATGTATGAGTCTGGGGTCAGAAGAGATTTTTGTAGTCGATAACAAAATTCTTCCTTCCTTTTATCATAAACCTGTCCAAGTTCCCCCCATAATCTCTTCCTTAGTGGTCTGCATTCTCACTTCTCTGTAATGTGTAACACTGGACTGCTCTCTTCTGGAAACTTCTCTTGTATCCTCAATATTGCAGCAATCTGTTTCTCTTCTTGTTTCTCTTTTGGTTTCCTTCTTTGAAGTTAAAAACAATTCTCATTATAAAAAATATAACTTTTAAAAACCCTATGGAAGTATAGAGAATAAAATGTACAAATTACCTTCATGTACCTCTTAGAGGGCATATACTTCCAGAATTTTTTACGTATCTATAAACATATAGATTAATAAGGAAAACAAAATTTTAAATAAGATACTTCTTATCTCAGTTTGGCTGGGACTCTAAAGTATACAACAACAGATGCCAAGTACCCCTACATTCTAAAGTGTGGTGCATACAATCTATGCAGGACCGGCAGAATGATCTCTTCACCCACTTTAAGACTTTATAAAGGAAGATCAAGAATTCATTAATCATTTAAACAATTTGGTTGAGAATATTTTGTTAAAGAATTAGAGTGTTGAGGCATTTTCCTCCTCAAGTCAGAAGACCTTTAAGATGTCCACTCAGAGAAGTGTCTTCTAGAATTTGGGGAATGAGGGAACTGGAACTTGCTTCACTACTAAAAATCCTAAAGGCAAGTGGCTACTAGAAGTGGACTGCTTGGCAGCAGAACAAATTGACAAGTCTACATTGGGAGTGAACAGTATTTCTTCCAGTGGTCGAAATTTCTACCAGATTTGAACTCTAAAAGAGACTCTGCTCAACAGGACTACCCGATGAATGAGGTGACCCCAGTAGAGAAAGGTTGGTAACATAGTGCTAGAAGTCACAGATGGAGAGGGAATGCTGAGTCATAAACAAGCCAAAGGAAGGCATTACCTATTATTGGAAAACTGTAGTAAGAGGTCCCCAGAGGAAAATAGGGATCACCAAAAACCCTACATACATACCCATGTGAGAGCATACCAGCATATTAGTATTCACTGGCCAGGGGCCCCAGTGCTAGATTATAACTGTATGACTCAAGTAAGAATTTCTCTGCTTCTGGAGGGGTCAGAGCAAGCAAAGGGACCAGATGAGAAGGTAAGCACAGAGGAGGATAACCACGTCTCTTTCCCACTGCATGTCTCCCAGCTCTATTAGTTTTCTATTGCTGGCATATTACCACAAACTTAATGGCTTAAAATGATGCAAATTTATTAACTCAGACTTCTGTAGGTCTGAAGTCCAGGAACAGCATAGTTAAGCTGGTTCCTCTGCTTAGAAACAACCAGAAATAAAAGAATTCGGCCAAGCAGAATTCCTCTCTGGAAATTCAAAGGAAAAAATCCTCTAGGCTCATTCAAGTTGATAGCTGAATGCAATTCCATGAGGCTGTGGGACTAAGGTCCTCATTTCCTTGCTGGCTTTTGGTTGGAAGTCATTCTAAGCTACTGGAGGTCTCTGGCATTCCCTGGCTACTTGTCTCCTTCAATGCCACCAACAGCGAATGGAGGCACTCTCATGCTTGAAACATCTCTGACTCTTCTGTCTTATCTCCTCCAGCACAACTCTTCTGTATCTTGCTTTCCTCTCTGCTTTAAAGGGCCTCCGTGATTACATTAGGCCCACCTGGATAATCTGTGCTACTCTATCTTAAGGTGAATTGATTAGCAACCTCAATTCCATCTGCAAAGTCTCTTCATAGCAGTAGATTACTTTAACTGAGTAACCGGGGGACAGGAATATTTTAAGATTAATGTATATGGAAGTACTTTTAAAAATATAAAGGATTTTTTAAATGCAAAAAACATTGATTTTTACCTTAACCAAACCATGACTTATCAGCTGCAAAATAATTTAATTAAAATTATCATTAATGCAGAAAAGTCCAGACAAGCTGAATCACTGTTTTATATACAGTAAAATACATTTTTGAAGTTATGTGAGAGCTAGTGGTAACATCATTTGCATTTGTGATAACTGTTAAATTTGCTTTGGGTAATTTCTATTTGATTTTAAAAACCTGTTTCTTTATAATGCTTCTTCAGAACAGCATATAGATTGAAATTTGAGTGAAGAATCATTTTCCTGGTAATGCATCCAATAGAAATTCAGCAGTTTTTCGAATTATGCAAAATTCATCTTGATTGATTTTCCAATATTTTCAGTTCAGCAAATTACACATTTTTTATCAAACGAAAAAATGTGAACTATACACTTCTGGTTAATTTTCTTTAGCATATCTTATCAATATGCTGTGTAAGGTCAATAAATGAACAGGCTTTTTTCAGAGTCTCCTAAATTTTTTAAAGTTAAATAATACACAATTCGTGAGGAAAACATCTTAAAAAATCTCTAATAAATCTCTAAGCACAATAAGTTGAGTTCTCTTAGCATCTCTACATATTATTTTTAGACCATGTCTATGGACATATATATTTTTTAACAATTTAGTTGAAAATCAGTCTGTAGTAGGCTAAATAGTGGTCCCCAATGATGTTCAGTTTATAATCATTGGAATCTACAAACATTATCTTATATGGCTAACACTTGGTGGATGATTAAGGACATTTCAATGTGGAGATCATCCTGAATTATCTGGGAAAGCCTTAAATGCTATCACAAGTGTCCTTATACAGAGGAAACAGAAGGAGATTGATGACTGGTAGAAGAAGAAAAGGCAACGTGACCACTGAGGCAGATATTGGAGTGATGTAGCCACAAGCCAAGAAATGCCAGCAGCCAGTAAGAGTTGAAAGAAACAAAGAATGGATCCTTCTCTAGAGACTTTGGAAGGACTGTGGCCCTATCTACATGTGACTTTAGACCAATTAAAATGATTTCTGGCTTCTAACCTTCGAAACTATAAGAGAACAAATTTCTGTTGTTGTAAACCACCCAGTTTGTAGTAACTTGTGCAGCAGCAATAGGAAATAATACAAATTTATGTACCATACAATAGATTCATATAAAATATACAATTCTATGGCTTTTAGTATATTCACAGAGTTGTGCATCCATCACCACAATCAATTTTGGAACATATATATGTATATAATTTTTAGAGCAGTTTTGGGTTCATAGCAAAATTGAGCAGAAGATACACAGGTTTCTCATTTACCCCCTGCCTCCACATATGCATAGACTCCCACACTATCCAAATCCTGCACCAGAATTGTACATTCATTACAATTGATAAACCTACATTGACACATCATTATCACCCAAAGTCCATAGCTTACATAGTGTTCAGTCTTGGTGTTGTACATTCTATGGGTTTGGACAAATGTATAATGACATGTATTCACCATTATGTTATAGTATCACCCAGAGTATTTTCACTCCTCTAAAAATCCTCTGTGCTCTACTTATTCATCCCTCCCTCCTCACCAACCCTGGCAACCACTGATCCTTTTACTGTTTCCATAGTTTTACCTTTTCCAGAATGCCATACAGTTGGAATCACACAGTATGTAGCCTTTTCAGATTGCGTCCATTCATTTAAAAACATGCATTTAAGGCTCCTCCATGTCTTTTCATGGCTTGATAGCTCATTTCTTTTTAGCACTGAATAATATTCCATTATCTGGATTCACCTACTGAAGGACATCATTATTGCTTTCAATTTTTGGTAATTATGAATAAAACTGGTATAACATGTGTGTGCAGGTTTCTGTGTGGATGAAAGTTTTCAACTCCTTTGGGTAGATACCCAGGAGCACGATTGCTGGAACAAATGGTAGAGTATGTTTAGCTTTGTAAGAAACTGCCAAAGTATCTTCCAAAGTGGCTGTACCGTTTTGCATTCCCAAGCAACGAATGAGAGCTTCCATTGCTCCACAACCCCACCAGTGTTTGGTGTTTCATTGTTCTGGATTTTGACTATTCTAATAGGTGTGTAGTGGCATCTCGTTGTTTTAATTTACAATTCCTTACTAACACATGATATTGAGTATCTTTTTATATGCTTATTTGCCATCTGTATATCTTCTTTAATAAAGTGTTCATGTTTGTTGCCTAATTTTCAATCATGTTGTTCATTTTCTTATTGTTGAGATTTAAGAGTTCTTTGTATATTTTGGATAACAGTCATTCTTCTGGCATGTCTTTTGCATATAATATCTCCCAGTCTGTGGCTCATCCTATCATTGTCTCTTGACAGTGCTTTTCACAGAGTGAAAGTTTTTAATTTTAATGAAATCCAGCTTATCAATTATTTATTTCATGAATTGTGACTTTGGTGTTTTATTTAAAAAGTTATTGTCATACCTAAGGTCATTTAACTTTTCCTCATCTTTATCTTCTAGGAGTTTTATAGTTTCGTGTTTTACATTTAAGTCAATGATCTATTTTGAGTTCATTTTTGTGATGGATATAAGGTTTGTGTCTAAATTCATGTTTTGCCTATTGGTGTCCAGTTTAAAAATAGAACTACCATATGATCCAGCAATCCCACATCTGTGGATATATCTGAAAAAAATGAAATTAATATCTCAAAGAGATATCTACACTCCCACATTCATGGCAGCATTATTCACAATAGCCAAGACATGGAAACAACCTATGTTTCCATCAATGGAAAAATGTATAAAGAAAATGTGGGGTATATGTATACTGTTATTCAGCTACGTAAAAAGAAAATCCTGCCATGTGTAACAACATATATGAATTTAAGGCATTATGCTATGCAAAATGAGACAGAGAAAGGCAAATATTGTATGATCTCACTTATATTTAGAATATAAAAATTCAAACTCATGAAAACCGTAGAATGGAGGTTAGCAGAAACTGGGGGATGAGGGAAACGTGAAGATGTTAGTGAAAGGGTATAAACTTTCAGTATCAGAGGAGTAAGTTCTGGAGATTTAAAATGACTCTGGTTAATAATAGTGTATAATATATACTTGAAATTTGCTAAGAGAGTAGATCTTAAATGTTCTTGCCACAAAACCAAAAGTTAACTATGTGAGGTGATAGATGTATTAACTATCTTTCTCGATTGTGGTAATCATTTCACAGCATGTATGTATTTCAAATCATCATGTTATACACCTTAAATTTATCCCATTTTTTATCAGTTATACTTCAATAAAGCTGGGAAAAAAACAATTCTTAGAGAAACAAAGATACTATTTTTTCTACCACAAGCTTAATATATCAGAAGAATAAGAAAAATCAAAGTTTTAATTTTACCTTTACTTATTCCTTCTCCAGTGCTCTTCCTTTATGTACATTTGAGTCTCTATACATCAATTTCCTTCTCTCTAAAGAACTTCTTTTAACATTTCTTGTAAGGCAGGTCTACTGGAAACAAATGCCCTCAATTTTTGTTTGTCCAAGAAAGTCTATTCCTCCTTGACATTTGAACAATAATTTTTCTGGGTTCAGGATTCTAGTTTGGTGTGATTTTTTTTCTCTCAACATCTTAAACATCTTAAAAGTTTATACCCTTTCACTTTTACCCATTTCACTCTAGTCTCTGCTTGCTTGCATTGTTTCTGAGGTGGAGTTGGATGTAATTCTTATCTTTGCTCTATAGTTGAGGGGATTTTCCTCTGGCTTCCTTCAAGATTTTTTTCTTTACCTTTGATTTTCTGTAGTTTGCATATGATATACTTAAATGTAATTTTTTGTGACATTTATCCTACTCAGTGTTCTCTGAGCTTCCCGGATCTGTGGTTTAGTATTTGATATTAATTTGGAGAAAATTCTTAGTAATTATTGCTTCAAATATTTTCTGTTCCTTTCTCACTTCTTCTCCTTCTGCTATTCCCATTACATTTATGTTATACCTTCTATAATTGTCCCACGGTTATAGGATATTTTGTTCAGTTTTTTTCAGTCTTGTTTTTTCTTTGATTTTCCATTTTGGCCATTTCTATTGACATACCTTCAAGCTTAGAAATTCTTTTCTCAGCCATGTCCAGTCTACTAATGAGCCTATCAAAAGCGTCTTCATTTCTGTTACACTGTTTTTGATCTACAGCATTTCTTTTTGAGTCTTTCTTAGAATTTCCTTCTGTCTGCTTACATTGCCCATCTGTTCTTGCATGCTGTCTACTTTTTCCATCAAAGCCCTTAGAATATTAATCAGAGTTGCTCTCAATTTCCAGTCTAATAATTCCAACACTCCTGCCTTATCTGGGTCTGGTTCTGTTTCTTGCTCTGTCTTATCAAACTGTTTTTTTAAAAAACCTTTTCATGAGCCTTGTAATTTGTTGTTGTTGTTGTTGTTGAAAGGTATACACAATATACTGGGTAAAAGGAACTGCTGTAAATAGGCCTTTAGTAGTGTGGTAAGATGTGAGAGGAGGAGAAGCTTTTAATAGTCCTATGATTAAGTCTTAGTCTTTTAGTGAGCTTGTGCCTCTGGACTGTAAACTTCACAAGTGCTTCTTGGTTCCACCGTCCTTTACCCCTTAGGAAGACCGGGTGGCTAGACTGGGCTAGACTTGGGTGGAAGTTTAGAGGGCACTGGAGTTAGATATTTCCCTTCTACTCCATGAAAGGCTAGAGCTGACTGGAGTTAATTTATTTCCTTTCCCTCAGGTCATTTAGGCTCTGATAAAATCCTAATAGTTTAGGCTCTGATAAAATAAATTATCTTGAGGGCAAGCTTTATCAAAAAGAACAGAATGCTCTGGCATACTTCTGAATGGTTAATTTCCTCCTCCCTCTTCTGGGAGCATGAGGGGATTTTTCTTCGATATTCACTGTGAGAATTTGGTCGAGCTTCTGGAGCTTAGATTCACAAAAGTGTGGGCCCCCCCATATGGCTGAGGCCCCCTGGAGATTTTAACTCTCAGAGATTCCACTGAGACTCCAGCAATTTGTAAGTTATAGTTTAGGTTTTCCTACCCTGGTACTGGTTCCTGCAGAGATTAGTGATCACAGGTAAGTTGCTCTCTGTATTCTCCTATCTGTCTGCCTAATTTTTACGGCAGCAGTTTGTCCTCTGATGTTACCATTCTGATGAATCAAAGAAAAGTTGTTGATTTTTCAGTTTGTTCAACTTTTTACTTGTTTGAATGGAGTCATGACTTCCAAGCTCTTATATGGCATACCAGAAAGTGAAAGTCAATTTTAGAACATTTTCATTACTCCCAAAAGAAATCCAACACCTATTAGCTATCACCAAACCTCTATCCCATCCTCAGCCCTAGGCAACCACTAATCTACTTTCTCTTTTTGTACATTTTCTTATTCTGACCATTTTATATGAATGTAATTTTAAAATATTTGACCTTTTTTGCTGCTTACCTTCACTTAGCACTAATGTTTTCAAGGTTCATCCCCTTGTAGCATATATCTGTACTGAATTTCTTTTTAACTGAGTAACATTACGTTGTATGGATATCCACATTTTGCTTATCCATTCATTAGGTGATTGTCACTTGGGTTGTTACCACTTTGGGGCTAATGTAAATAATGCTGCTATGAACATTTGTGTATAAGTTTTTGTGTAGCCATATATATTTCTCTTTAATATATACCTGGGAGTGGAATTGAAGGATTATATAGTAACTTTATGTTTCATAGTTTTATGAGCTACTCAGTTGTTTTCCAAACTGCCTGCACCAGTTTACTTTTCCACCAGCACTGTAGGAGAGTTTCAGTTTCTCAAAATCTTCACTGACACTTCTTATTATCTGTCTTTTTGATTATAGATTATAGCATCCTGGAGGTTATGAAGTGTTATCTCCTTATGGTTATGATTTGCATTTAATCTGACAGATACTGATGCTAAATATCTTTTTATGTGCTTTTTGGCCATTTGTATATCTTCTTTGGAAAAATGTGTGTTCAGATATTTTGTCCATTTGAAAAATTGGGTTATTTTTCTTCTTATTGGGTTATTTTCTTCTTATTGAGTTATTTAATATGTTCTAGACACAAATTCCTTACATACCTATTTTTCTCATAACTCAAACAGGTATATTCTTTTATAGATTGTTAATTATTAATTTGATAAGTGGCATTATATTTTTATGAAATCAATTTATTTTACCACATATAACCTTTCTTTTCTTCTACTATGTTTATATTTATTTTAATTGCTTTCACTTATAAATATTATTCAGTGAGTCTCCCATTAAGATATCGTTCATTGATCTGATTTCCGTGTTAAAATGCAATGCATGTTCATGGTAGAAAATTTAAAGACCCGTAAAAATTATAAAATAAATTCATAATACTACCACATAGAGGTTAATCACTATTTACTTTTTGAGGGGTTTTTAATGATTTTTTTCTTGGTACATATAATGAAATGGGAGAATATTAATTTTATTAGATTGGCATCAGAATTTTTTGGCTTGGTGGATGAATGGGTAAATTGTCTTTATCCGGGAAAACAACTGGGTGTAGGTATTTTCCTGAGAGGTGAGAGAGAGAAGTTAGAAGGGAGGGGAGGGAGAAGCGAGAGAGAGAGAGAGATTTTAAGAATGGTAATTCTTAATGTTCCATTTGAATGTGTTTGTGAAATGAAATTAAACTTTGCTTCCATTTCTCCTTGAATTTTTACTAAAGTCTATTAAACCCTATAACCCATAAAAAGATTTTTATGAACGTTTTTTCTTTTGAAGTAAAAGAAAGGTCTTAGTTTCACATATGGATCAATATAGCATATGTGTAAGCAGAAACCTAGAAAAGAAGGCAAACAAAGGAATATAGCCTTCTTAGGAACTTTCTGGAATTTCAGGAAGGGCTTTGTACTTCCAAAGGCTGGAGTATTGGGAGTTTGCACTGATTTTATAGAAATTGTTGAGGGGCAGTGAGGTCATCAGCTGATACTGTATTGTGTATATGTAATTTATTTTAAATCAAACATATGGCTATGTAACCCACTTTTTTCACATAAAACATATAGTTAACATTTTCACATATTTTCAAATGTTTTGGAAATATGATTTTAAACGAATGTATAATTCTCCATCATTTTAAATATCATGAGTTATTTAACCAGTATCTGTTATTTGAAATTAGGGTGTTTCCATTTGTTATTGGAATTTAAATTATTTCCATTTGTTTCAACTCTGTTCTTGTGTTGCTCATAGTCTATAACCACTAGGAATTTGTATTAGTGGCATTCAGACTTAATTAGCAGCTCTCTGTTCAATCCAGACACACCACAGAAAAGCCACAGGATATAGAAACATCTGTATACTTCCAGTATCTGAGATGCTTCTGATGATGCACTTAAGATAAAATATGTAAATAAAGGACTTATTTTTCCACTTTAAATAAATATTGTGCCATCATGTGAGCATATTTTTCTTTCCATAAGCTTTTTTTTAATGTCAAGGGTGATTTAAATAAAATTTATCATTTTGAACAATCAGGATTGCTTTGATTTTATGAGAGGAACAAATATTAGGATGCCATTTAAAAATATATATATGTTTCTATGACATCAAGTTCTCTTCTTTCCTTGGAAGATATTTTCCTCTCTAGTAAATGATCGTTAGAGTACAATATTATATATCACAATTTAAAGGAAAAAAATCTTCAAATTAAAGAATTTTTAAATATATTTTGTTGACATATGCAATACAATAAAAAAGTACACAGACCACAAGTGGCATGTCAAAAGCTGGACACACCTGATTAGCTAGAATGCAGAAGAAAGAGAACATTGCCAGCACTGCAGAAGTCCCTTCATGCCTCCTTCCAGTCACGAGCCCCTCCTAAGGATAACCATTATTTTCACTTTTAAATCATGGGTAAGTTTTACTTCTTGAACTTCATATAAATGGAATCATATACTGTGTACTCTTTTCACATATGCACTTTTTGTTCAGTATAGTATTTGTGAAAATAAAATTGGGGATGTATTTTAGCAAACAGAATCAGTGTTGTGTGTGAACTCTGAACGCCACTTTCCCCATGTCTGTTTTGAAGGGCTGCAGATACGAATTTGAAGCATAAGCACAATCTATTGAAACAAAGAACGATGTAGAGAGCACATTTTGGCATTATCCATTCTGATGGTTTTAAGTGAAAGGGAAATTTCTGGATGAGAAATTGAAAGACTACTACACAAGACTCCAATTACCTTTTAATTATAAGACTACTCATAACAAAACTTAATAAGCTCACCAAAAATGTTAGCCCAACATAAAAAAAAGGTAGTATATGTCCTAAGGTAAACATTTTTAAGGGTCTATAACTGTAGGGAGGGGTAGTTATAGAAAGCACAATCAATGTTTGCCCTTGGTTTTCAGTTCCTCAGAAACATATATGAATTACAGGACTTGGGAGGTCAGAAATTTAAGATGGGAATTTTTTTTAGCACTAATTTTGGTCAAAATAGGATTCTGAGAAATCTGAATATTTACAACAAACTAAGAAAAAATAATCTTATTCAGCAAAACACATTGTAAGATATTTGTCAACTTTTTGTCAACAAGAGACATTTTAATCGATACTCTGAATCTATAAGCAGAACAAAAAGAAAATATTTCTTTCTGTTTCTACATGTTAATTCAGTGCAAAAAAAGTTGGTTAAGAAACGATAAATAAGACAGTTGCCACAACAAACTTATAAATATATACCTTCCTTAAAAGACATAAAATTATATAAAGTAATAAGTATAGCAATGTATTGTAGGGTTTGTAATAAATATAGATTGCAATATATAAAATAATAATAGCACAAAAAGGGAAGAAGGAATAGAATTATATGGGGGCAACACTTCTGTATATCGCTGGAATTAAGTTCGTATAAATCTGAGGTAGATTTTAACAAGTTAATATGTATATTGTAAGCCCTAGAGCAAGCACTAAAGAAAGTATGTTAAAAAAGTGAATATAATTAAAGGAATTAAAATGTTACACTAAAAAATATTCATTTACCGTAAGTCCTGGTCAACCACCTGTCTACCATGTCACAGAGTATACCTACCCTTTGTCATATTTGTGAAATCATTACACCTTTTTTTCTTTTTGAGACAGAGTCTCGCTCTGTCACCAGGGCTAGAGTGCTGTGGTGTCAGCCTAGTTCACAGCAACCTCAAACTCCTGGGCTTAAACGATCCTCCTGTCTCAGCCTCCCAAGAAGCTGGGACTACAGGCACGCAGGACCACGCCTGGCTAATTTTTTCTATTTTTAGTATAGATGGGGTCTCACTCTTGTTCAGGCTGGTCTTGAACTCCTGAGCTCAAGCCATCCTCCTGCCTCGGCCTCCCAGAGTGCTAGGATTACAGGTGTGAGCCACCACTGAGCCACCGGGCTGAAATCACTCCACTTTGATTTCTACCTATAGTCTCACTTGTCCTCCAATCTTTCTTGGTATTAGAACAGCCTTCTCCAAAAGGCTTTCAAGCACAATGTCAGTTCCTTCATTTACTGGGTGAGGTGGGGGTAGTCAGTGTGTATTGGATTCTATAGAGTCTATGTCTATAACTTAACTACTGACTGGAATCCTATGAACAAATCAATGAATCGATGTAATTCCTGGCGAAATCACGACAATGAATTACTGACAATGATTCGGGAATTGTATGTCACAACAGGCAAAAAACTAGAGATATAATATACCTATTTTATATACTTGTCAAATGGTGGCTCTGATCAGAAATGATGAAGTAGAATACATTATTCTCCATAGGAGAATTTTTCCCATTGGAAGAGGGAGTAAGAATCTATTTCACTTATTCCTATTCTACCAATTTAAGGAGATCTTCTCTTTAATTCTTTACCATTTCCATGTGCTGGCAATTGTATTTGCTGTTCAGAACACAAATGTCACAAGAAAACATAAACACATTTACTCACAGGATCCTGGTGGTACTGGGCATTTTGGGGATCCTAGCACCTGAATCATTTTTCTACATTTAGGGGATTCCCCGTCTTATAAATCTTGGTGGGAGACAAGTTCAGCCAGCCATCTTCTTGGAATTTAGAATCTGGAACTAGTGACACAAACCAGCTATGACTGAGAAAATAAATAGTGATGGTAGCAATAGCAACAACCCATTTCCAGGGGCAGTAGCAAGAGTAATGCCAGCATCAATGAAAGCTTTGGTGGTGAGTGGAAGTGACAATCGTGTCCTCAATACACAGTTTCATGGTAGACTTTGCCTGCAATTCTGTCTGCATTGGTTTATTTTCTAAGCCAGCATCTTTTTGATGATTCTATGAACTGCTCATTATTTTCTCAATAAACTCCTTTTTGACTTAAATCATTCAGTCACTTTCTGTTGCTCAGCTAAGAAGTCTGACTCACACAATGGTCATAAAATGTCAAGGCTCAGAGGAAAACTTGAATATGTCTAGTCTAGCCATCTCTTACAGATGGTAAAATTGAGCCAATGATATAATATTTTATGTTATGTGGGTATAAATGGGGCTTCACCTTGGAATGTGCATAACGAAAGTCTAGAGAGAGGGATAGTGATTCCACCTTTAGGGTTTTAAAAGTAATAGTGCCAAAGACTCATCCATGTTAGTAACTCAAGATTTTTGAGAAAACATGAAAGACTAGTGACTTTATATCAGTAAATTTCACAGATAAGATGGAAGTTGAAGCTGCTGTTTGAAAGAAGAAAGATAATTAAATTTTTCTATTTTTGTAGTACATTCCCAATATCTTGGGCACAGCATCTAGGTAAGTTATAGGCAACGGAGATAGCATGACATCAGTTAGGAATGTGGGAAATGCCATGTTGAAGGTGCAGACAGATATAAGAGACAGGACACTAGTAAAATTAACAAACTTTGGGTCTGATCAAAGACAATTTTAAAAATAACAAAGCCTATTTTTGAGGTAAAATACAAGGGTTAAAGATACATAAAACCTTAGCCCTTGAAATTACTTTAAGTTCTAAAGATATTGGATATATTGTCTCATCTGTAATTTCTCATTAAGCATAAACCTACAGAAAATCACATATGCCTGAGCTTTTCTTCATCTTCTATATTTAGGCTATTTTAGAAATATTTTAAATATAACATTGGTTTGGGGTAATAGGGCTAATGACATCTTTTAGATGACAGAGTTTATAAAAGATGCTTTTTGAATGAGGTCTTGGTTTGGAGTCCAGAATTTGATTTGCAGGATTTTCTAATCCAGACCATATCTCTTGGAAGTTTTCCTATAGAAAGATATTTCATTTTGTGTCTGCATTTTATATATATCAAGAATTATTAGTAGAAAAAGTTTATTTTTAAACTTTGTCATTGCTAGAACATTTGGTGGTTTGTTAAACTGGATATTAGGTATTCCTATTACACATCACAGCCAAATTCTTATAGATTTCTGGATCTTTGTCTGAAGATACTTAAGATAATCTTTGTGGTTCTTAAAATGCTTATATACACTCAAATAATAATTTTAGACATTAACATTTATTATGTTCTTTTGATGTATGAAAGCTTGTACTAAAGACTTTATAGGCAATTGCTATTATTTCCATTTACAGATAAGGAAACTAGGGCTTAAAGAGGTTAAGAGACTTGCTTTAAGGCAGGCCTTAAAAACAGCTACTGTCATACATATTTCCAAGGAGACTGATTTTATTTGATGCAGAGCATGGGAAATTTAAGCCTCTGTTTAAAACAGCAGAGATATTTATGGTAAGTAATTAATAGGAGGCTGGTAGCACCATGATAGCCACAGATAAAATTGTAACCTAGCTAGAAGGTTATTAGACAGTTCTGTCTAGAATCACCTGTGCCAAAATCATCTAAGAAGAGCTCTCACATTATTGGATCAAGCCTCAAAAACTGGCATCCAAGGCTACCCCTCCAAAAAGACCTGACTTTATTTGGATCAGACTGTGAAGCCATTCAACCCCAAGGGCATGTCCTATGTGTGTTTGTTGTTAAAAACAATAAAACAATTAGCCAACAATTAGTGGAGTCTAGCATCCCTTCGCAATACTAATAGAGGCAGGCTAACCAGAAGATTAATAGGGAATTCAGGGAAATAGTCACAGAGAGACTGACTAAAACCAAAGTCATCACTAGGGAGGTAGGCAGGGCAGGGAGACCCTGCCTGCCCAAGTCTGTGCATTCTGAGCAGCGAAAACAGAAGTTACAAACTGGGGGCGGGGGGAGAGGAATACTTCATCTGGCATTGTCTAGATAAGTTACTAAACAAATAAAAGACATGAAACAAAAAATAACAAAGACAAGCTTCCTGGTGTTGGGGTGAGCAGCCAACACAAACAAAGGAATCAGTATCCATAATTGCTACAATATATTATATAAATGTCCGGTTTTCAACAACAATAACAACAAATGATAAGACATGAAAAAGAAAAAGGCAAGCATGACCTATAGACTGAGGGGGAAAAATAGGCAATAGAAGCTGCCTTTAAAGAACCCAGATGGTGGACTTAGCTGACAAAGACTTCAAGGCAACTAATTATAAATATGTTTAAATAACCAAATGAGGCCACATTTAAAGAATTTAAGGAAGACATTATGACAATGCCTCATCAAGTAGAGAACTCCATTATAAAGATAGCAATTATTAAAATAGGCCCAATGGAAATTCTGAAGTTGAAAAGTACAATAACTGAAATAGAATATTCACTAAATGGGCTCAACAGTAGCTTTCAGTTGTCAAGAAAAATAAATGGTGAACTTAAAAATAGCTCAATAGAGATTATGCAATATCTGGAACAAAGAGAAAAAAAGAATGAAGAAAAATGAACAGAGCCTCTGGAAATGCAGGACATCATTAAGTGTACCAAAATATGCATAATGGGAGTATCTACAAGGGAGGAAAGAGAGAAATTAGCAGAAAATTTTCAAAGAAATTATGGTTAAAACCTTCGCAAATTTGATGGAAAACTTTAATCTACACATTCAAAGAGCTCAATAAAGTCCAACTAGGGACTAGTGAAAAGACATCCACATGAAGATCTAAAATAGACAAAGTGTTGAAAGACAAAGAGAAAACTATGAAAGTAGCAAGAGATAAATTATTCATCATATACAATGGGACTCCAAAAAGACTAACAGCTGACTTCTCATACAAAACAACAGAAGCCAGAGGCAGTGGGATGATATGTTAAAACTGTGCCCCTCAACTGAAGAGTGGATAAAGAAAATGTGGTATATATACTTATATGGAGTACCACTCAATCATAAAAAAATAATGAAATAATGTCTTTTGCAGCAACTTCGATGGAACTGGAGGCCATTATCCTAAGTGAAATATCTCAGCAATGAAAAAACAAATACCTCATGTTCTCACTTATAAGTGGAACCTAAATGATGAGTATATATGGTCACACAGAATGTTATAATAGACATTGTAGACTCAGAAGGGAGGAGGTTAAGAGGGGGATGATAAATGAAAAATTACATATTAGATACAATGTTCACTATTCAGGTGACGTGTATACTAAAAATTCTGATTTCACCATTATACAATTCATCCATGTAATAAAAACCCACTTACACCCCATAAATCTAATGAAATTTTAAAAAAAGAAAAAGTTTATTTTTTGGTCTTAAGGTATTAAGAGAAAAAGAATTTTATACAGAAAAAATAATTATATAAA
>NW_012149964.1:211302-213172 GCF_000956105.1 Propithecus coquereli
TATGTATATACGTATGTATAAATATGTGTGTGTAAATATATATATATGACTTGCACAGCACTTTAAAATAACTATACTTAAAGGCATCTATAAAACATTCCAACTAACAAAAGCAGGATGAACATTCTTCTGAACTGCACATGAAACATTCTTCAGATAAGACCATATGCTATGTCATTTAAAAAGCACATCAATAATTTAAAAGGACTGAGATAACACAAAGTATGTGTCTAATCACAGTGTAATAAAATTAGAAATGAATGATGAAAGAAAATTTGAAAAAAAACAGAAATATGTAGAACTTAAATAGTACACACTTAAATAACCAATATATCAAAGAAGAAATAAGGGAAAATAGAAAAGATTTTGTGATTAATGAGATACTGCTAAAGCCATGGTTATAGGGAAATTTATAGCCATAAATGCCTATAGTAAAGAAAAAAGAAACACTTCAAATAAGTAACCTAACCTTCCACCTTCAGAAAGTAAAAGAAAAGAATACAGTGAGCAGAACAAAGGGAATAATAAAGATCAGAGAAGAAATAAATGAAATAAATAATAGAAAATCACGATAAAAAGTCAACAGAATGAAAAGTTGTTTCCTTGTAAAATCAACAAAATGACAAAAGTTTAGGTAAACTGACTAAGAAATAAAGAGAGAAAATTCAAATTACTGAAATCAGGAATTAATAAAGAGACATCACTACTGATTTGAAAGAAATAATAAAATGTGTTATAAGGAAATACCAAGCCAACGAGTTCAATGAAATGGAAAAAATTCTAGGAGGAAACAAACTACCAAAATGACTTAAGAATAAATAGAAATTCTGAATAGACCAATAAAGGAAAAATGGAGGGATTGAATTAGTAATTTTAAAACTTCCCACAAGTAAAGTTCTAGGTCCACATGTCTTTACTGGTGAATTCTAACTAAACATTTAAAAAATAGTTGATATTTAGTCATAAACCCCTCCAAAAATAGAAGAGGAGGGGAAAATTTACAATTTATTTTGAGTCCAGCATTATCCATCAACCAAAACCAAAGATATTACAAGAAAACAACAGACCGTTATCTGTTATTAATATAGACACAACGTTCTTCAACAAAAGATCAGCAAACCAAATTGAGCAGCATTAAAAGGATTATACTCAATGATCAAGTGGGATTTATCCCACAATATAAGGTTGGTTCCATATGTGAAAAATCAATTGATGATTGATTTATATTCACCATGTAAATAAAGGACAAAAATCACATGGTTATCTTAATAGATGCAGGAAAAAATAGTTCATAAATACAACACTGCTTCATGATAAAAACTCTCAACAAACCAGGAATAGAAGAGAACTTCTTTAATCTGATCAAGCACATCTAGGAAAACCCCACAGACAGCACCGTATCTGATGGGGAACAACTGAAATCTTTCTCTTAAGATCAGGAAAAACACAGTGATGTGCACTCTTGACACTTCTCTTCAACATTGTTCTGGATATTCTAGCTGGTGCCATTATACAAGGAAATGAAATAAAAGGAGTCCAGACAGGAAAAAAAGAAGTAAAATTATTTCTATTTGCAGATGATATAATCTTATATATTAAAAAAAAACACGCAAAAAATATGAGAAATAGGATCCAGAGTCAAGAGAAAAGGCAGTTAACATTAAACCATAAACTTGAGATAGCCACATGTTGCAATCAGTAAAGACTGTAAAATAACCATATTAGATATGTTCGAGTACTTAAAGGTAAATATGTTTACACTGAAAGAATAGATGTGGAATATAAATTTTCTATCTTTTGAGAGTACCAAATGGAAATGTGACGTACAGTTTCTATTGAATGCATATCTCTTCCAAAACATCACAGAGTG
>NW_012149964.1:213222-258117 GCF_000956105.1 Propithecus coquereli
AGATGAGTTCAGAAAGATAATAGAAAACAACATTAACATACAAAAACCAATTTCATTTCCATTATCAAGCAATGGAAATCAACAAATGAAATTAAGAAAACAATCCCATTTATGATAGCATCAAAAATAACAAAATACTTATGAATGAATTTAGCAAAATAAATGCAAAACGAGTATTCTGAAAATCATCAGACATTTTTGAAAGAAATTAAAGAAGAATTAAATAAATGGAAAAACATCTAAGGTGGCACTTTGTTGCTGCATCCTCCAGAGGGGAAGAATGCCGTGTTCTCACATGGCAGGAGAGTGAAAGAGCAAAGTGGGCCTAAGTCAGTTTTCTCCATCCCCTTTTATAAGGCACTAAAAGAGCTCTGCTCTCTCATGCCTTAATTACTTCCCCAAAGGCCCCACCTTTTAATACCACTACAATAGGGATTATGTTTCAACACATAAATTTTGCAGGACATTCAGATCATAACAACTCACAATACCAAGTATTGGTGAAAGGTGTGGATCAGTTGGACCCTTCACACATTGGCGATGGGTATGTAAAATAGTACCATCAGTTTGGAAAATGATCTGACAATTTCTTAGAAAGTTAAGCATGCATTTGTCATCTCACCTGGCAATTCCATTCCTAGATATTTGCCCAGAGAAATAAAAATGTATATCCCCACAAAGATTTGTTGACAAAAATATACAGAAGCATTATTAATAATAGTTAAAAACTGGACTTAGTGTAAACCTGCATGAGTAGTGAATGGCTAAACTGTTATATCCATAAAATAGCATACTACTCATAAATAAAAAGGAAAAAGCTACTAGTACACATGACAACCTGTATGAATACACAAAACATTATACTGAGTAAAAGAAGCCTTACATAAGACACTACTTACTTTTTATTTATAAGAAATTCTAAAGCAGCCAAAACTAATCTATAGCAATAAAAGATAGATAAGTGGTTACCATTGGCTGAAGTTGTTGGGGAGGAGTGCAAGGAATACTTTTAGGATGATAGACATGTTCTAAATTTTAATTATGGTGGTAGTAATATTGGTATTTGTTGAAATTCCTTGGACTGTATATTTTAAATGGGCATATTTACTTTTTGTATATTAGTCCTTAATAAATTTTATTTAAAAAGCAAAAAAAATAGAAATTATTAGGATAGACTAAGCTATTAAAAAAACAAATAAAAATGAAAAAATAAAACAAAACAAAAGCCAGAGGTGGCACTTAGCCACAGAGGCTAATGATGATTTTATATGTCATAAACCATGATAGTTATTATGTATGAAAAACTGCTGTTTGGCGGTATCATCAGAAAGACTGTAAAACAGGAAGACTTATTTATCCTGGGGGTTTAGAAAAGACTTCATCGAGAAGTGACATTTGCAACAAGATATGAATGATGAACAGAGGTTAACTATGTATAGGTGGAATTATGGTGTGCAGGGAAAGAATGTCCCCTACTGTAAGAAGAATATGTGCTAAGACCTGGTGGAAAGTAAAGAAGGTCGACCTAAGGCACAAAAAACTGGCTGGAATCTGGTTGAGATAAAGGTGGAGAGGTAGACAAGAACCAGACCACGTAGGGCTTTGTAGGATTTTAGTCTACTGTCCCCAGGGTACTGAAGGATTTTAAGTTGGAAATGTTCATGTGTAACATGGTCAGATTTACAGTTTAAAAATATTGTTCTCATTTCTGGGTAGAGATTGATGGAATGGAGTTTTAGAGGATGAAGCTGGGAAAATATTTATGTGGCTATTGATATTCTCAAAGGAAATGGTAGTATGTAGGTAACCTATTATGGTAGAAATGGTGATGAAGAAAAGATTTTAGACATATATGGGAGATAAAATCAAAGGTACCTGGTGATATACTGGATATGGAGGGAGAGAGAGAGTATGCCGTCAAGGTTGCTTTCTACATTTCCTTCCTGTATAACTGGGTATATGATGATGCCATTCACTGGGATAAGAAACACTGGAAAAGGATGCAATTTAGTGGAATAAAATTCATGAGTTTAGTTTTTTATATATTATTTTATGGTGTCTGTCTTAGTTCATTTGGGCTGCTATAAAAAAGTTACAAAAGCTGGGTGACTCATAAACAACAGAAATTTTTTCTCACAGTTCTGGAGGCTAGAAAATTCAAGGTCAAGGCACTGTCAGTGTCAGTGTTTGGCAAGGACCTATATCCTGGCTCATAGACGGTGCCTTCTTGCTGTATCCTCACATGGGAGAAGGGGCACCTCCCAAAGGCCCCACCTCCAATACCATTACATTGGTGATTAGGTTTCAACATATGAATTGGGGGTTCACGACCATTCAGACCATAGCATTCCACCCCTGAGCCCCCTAATTCATGTCCTTCTCATATGCAAAATACATCATTCCATCCCAATAGCATCTAAAATCTTAACTATTAATAATTTCAGTATCAACTTTAATATCAAAGTCTAAAGTCTCATCTAAATATCATCTAAATTATATATGGGTGAAACTCAAGGTACAATTCATCCTGAGTCAAATTGTTCTCAAGCTGTGGATCTGTGGAATCGAACATGTTATATACTTCCAAAATACAATGGTGGAACAGGAATAGGATAAACAATCCTATTCTAAAAGGGAGAAATAGGAAATAAGAAAGGGGTAACAGTTCCCAAATAAGTCTGAAATCCAACATGGCAAACAACATTAAATCTTAAGGCTCAAGAGAATAATTTTCTTTGACACTATGTCCTACATTCCAGACACACCACAGTAGAGGTTTGCCCCAAGGCTCTGTGTGGCCACACCTCCATAGCTCCATTAGGCATTGCCCTAACGGAGACTCTGCAGTGGCCTCACCCTTGTAGCGGCCCTCAGATGGATCATGTACCCAAACTTCCAGGCAGCTTCATTCTTTAAAGTCTAGGTGGAGGTAGCCACGCCTCCACGTGCTCATGTATGCTGCACTCCTGGCTTCCACCAAGATTGCCAATTCGTGTTAATGTTCTTATCAAATGGTCACACACAGCCACACCCTTGTTCTCTTCTAAAAAGTGTTCCTAATTTTTTCCAATATGGATAAGCCACAAATTTTCTGAATTTTTAAGTTTTACTTCCCTTTTGATTATCAATTTTGTCTTTAAGTAATTTCTCTCTGTATTTTACCATAAGCACTCAAGAGAAGCCAAGTCATACCTTCAACATTTTGTTTAGAAGTTTCTTTAGCCAAATATCCAATTTCATCATTTACAAGTTCTACCATTCACAAAACACTAGGGCATTCAGCAAGTTATTTGCCACTTTATAACAAGGATGACCTTTCCTCCAGTTTCCAATAACATGTTTCTCATATCAATCTGAGACTTCATCTGAATGGCCTTTATCAACCACATTTCTACCAACATTCTGTTCAGGATTACTCAGGTATTCTCAGAGATGGTTGAGGCTTTCTCTACAGCTCTCCTCTCTATCTGAGCCCTCACCAGAATTATCCTTACCAGTCTATTTATGGCAATGTAGGCTTTTTCTAGCATGCTCAAAACTCTTTTAGCCTCTACCCATCACTCAATTTCAAAACCACTTCCACATTTTTAGGTATTTCTTACAGGATCCCTACTTCTCAGTACCAATTTTCTTAGTCCATTTGGGCTGCTATAAAAATACCATAAACTAGGTGGCTTATAAACAACAGAAATTTATTTCTCACAGTTCTGGAGACTGGAAAGTCTAAGATCAAGGTGATAGCCAATTTGGTGTCTAAGGGAGGGCCCTCTTCCTAGTTTATATATGGCTCCTTCTAGCTGTGTCTTCACATGGTAGAAGGGGGCAAGGAAGATCTCTGGGGCCTCTTTTATAAGAGCACTAAACCCATCATGAGGACTCTACCCTCATGTCCTACTCACTTCCCAAATGCCCCACTTCCTCTTACCATCACATTGGTGATCAAGTTTTAGCAAATGAAGTTTGGGTGAAGACACAAACATTCAGACCCTGCCATTGTCCTCGAGACAACTAAATGGAGTTATCAGTGTATATATAAATTTGAAATTTGAACCAGTTGAATTTCTCATCTTTGCCCTTTTCCTCTAGTCCTTTTCTCATCTCTAAAAGATTTTTCTCCTTGTTTGAAAATCCGCCATCAAATTGGTACTAACTCATCAACACTAGGGTGATCACATGGCAGAAATACTCTCCAGGGATTACGGGGATTTGGGGGGGGGTAAATCCGCAACTAAAAGGACACAGAGAGCACCGTAGGGGGGAAGGGCATGCCTTTAACCCACACTTGAGTGAGACAAAGACATAAAGTGTAACCATAATGTTTGTACCCTCACAATACCCTGAAATAAAAATAAATAAAAAAAATCCAGATTATAAATGTTGTTTACCTGAAATTATGAGAGCATTTTGATGGTGCATTTCCATGAAAGGACTATATCCCAATCTTATAATGCTGCTGGAGTCACATTATTTTATTTTTAAAGAGCTTCTTTTCTCTTCGTTAGGAAAAATCAGGTAAAGAATGCGATTGTTTTTCTCCTACATGCTCATCATGAGTGTGGCCTAAAATCTTTCATTTAGTTGTGTGGGGAGTTTGTAATTAAATTCTTTAAAACTTTGCCCATTGTTAGTTGTGCAATGAATTGGGGGTAAAAGGATTGTGCTCTTCTGATCAATAATATAATAGATACTGGAGGATTTATAATGGAGAATAAAGTACACAAAAAGTACCAAGAACTAGACTAGATTTAAAAGCTCTTTTCAGCTTCCTTGGAACATCTGGTCTTTTAGTTTGATGATGAGCACAGTATATTATTTAAATTATTGTGAAACATTTTGCAGAGTCAGTGCAGTGCTATGGGACTGATGTCAGCATGAAGGACACTGAGGTCACAAATTAGCCAGCACTAGGGAAGATGTGCCTACAGACAAGATTTTTATTTGTAAAAATATGAGCCGAGGCTTATAAATTTCAATAATTTATAGTCAACAAATATTTTCTAAGTAACTACCAAATGCAAGCATGAGCTAGATACTGCAGGAGATATAAAGGTAAATAGTACATGATATACATGATACAATAACTAAGAATGAAAAATAAAAAAAACAGAGATATGTCCTCTTGGAAATTAACCAAGTATAGTGTAAAAGTGACACCTAATTCCACGTAGTACTGGACTCAAAAACAGCAGTAGAATTCATTACTTCTGCTGTCTACAAAAGGCTCCCCATCCCAATTCAAGGGACTGTGGCACTGAGATATACATAGGGTACCTAGGGTATATCCAGAAGCCAATTCTGAAAACATAGTGATCTCACTGTTTTATCTTGAAAAATGTGAGTACATTTTGCATTCTGCTCCTTAATACATTTATACTTGTTTATATATAAAATGTGTCCAATCAGTTAAAATAAATAAAAATGATGTTTCAGAAAGATGAGGTAAGTTCTTCCTGTGGCATCACATATCCCCTAACTTCATTCAATATACTCTAAAACTACACATAACGTAGTTTGAAACATGATTCTATACATGATTCTCCGTTTATGGAATAGACGTGGTCAAAAAAACGACTATAATTTTTAAAAAATTTTACAGCATGCTATTTCTCTTTTGTTTTTCATTATAAAATTCCAGATCTATTTCTTTGAAATAATTGTATGTATAATCATGACATATATCTTTAGCAGCCTAATAACCAGAAGAGAGAAGAAGAATGAGCATATTCATTAGATAGAACTGTTTATGTTGTCAATGGTAGCTACTTAAGAAAGTTCTGTTGATTTCACTAGAACTATGAACACATGAAAATATTTGCTAATCTGGTTCCTGAGTATGAAATTTAAATCAACTTGCAAAAATTAACATGTACTTATGAAATGCAAACATTTTTATTATTGTAGATGACAATAAGAGCAAGGTACTATTTCCTTGTCAGTTATTTGAAAATGATGAACTTTGACAGCTAAACCAGCAAAAATTATGCATAATTAATGTGAATACCCATCTGGTAGATGGTAAGTCATGATATCATACATATGTGGTTGAAGCAACAGGAAAGCCCCCAAAACTCCTGTCAAGATAACCTAAAAATAAGTCCAAGAATTCAAAACTTGAATGTGGCTATAATATCAGCAAGATAAAAACAATCAACTTCATTATATACTGTTTGGAAAAAGACTGCGTATACAAAAGGGCGTGAATTACATAGAAAAATAATTCTAAGAAATAATCGACAACTCTGTTTGATATCCAGGGGTCACCGATTGCCCAAAAGCTGATGCAAAATGAAATCCTTTTTTCCCACTTTGTATGGATGAATATCATGCAATTTTATATACTTTAATTTTTAAGTATATCTAAAGTAAGCTCTTTTAGAAATCAATAGTAAGGATTAGTTACCTTTAGAATACCTAGACAAATTACCATAGTAATAATGTTACTGAGTATTCTAATTCAGTGTTGTACTGAAAATACTTCTGAGAAGTACATAAAAGTAATATTACATTGATGCCATGAAATACTTGTTAATTATGCAAAGCCGCCAGAGGAATCCCTAAAATTTTTGCAAAGGATGCTTTCTTTCTCTGTATCATCAGTGCTTTCTCATTTCTGTAATAGGGTTCAATTGCTATTACTCTTACTTAATTTAAAAAAAGATTGCAGGACTACCATTACTTCTATGTTTGTTTATCATTGTCTTCTTTGATCATGATTTTAATGTTATTTTAATTCTTTCCAATTTCTTATAACTAAGTTTTTTTTTTCACAAGAAGTGAGGATAAATATGTTGGCCTGCCTGAGAGGGCAGTGGTTAAAACAGTTTGAGTAACACTAGTCTAGAACACAGACAGGGGAGCTGAAAGAGCCATAAGTTAGTGTTGTTCAGAGACCGAATTTATAGGACATAAAGTTTCTAGTCCCTAGGAAACTTCTTTCTGTAATAGAGCAGGAATGATACACTAGGCTTCATTGTGACCTATACAAAATAATCCTTGATCATATGTACTTTCCTTTGTTATGATTCCATGTTCACCAAGCAACCCTCCACTCATTTGATTTCCTGGGATTTCTGAAATACCAGGAAGGGGCACCCTGGTAGGACACAGGATTATCTACTGTTGAAAATTTATTGAAAGTCTGCTTTTTATACACAATTCTCACGTGAATCTGATTCTCCCAGTTTGACAAGGAATCAGATCATAAGCAGTAGTAAATTTACTACACCAAGGGTGCCTTTTGCCAGAAGGTCATGACCATTTCTGTTGATACCTGGACTAACTCATTATAAACCTATAATAATTTTCATTTACTAAGAACCATAATAAAGATATGAGTACTAATATAATTTTTAAAAATAGTCTTCTGCAAAGGAATACAGAAGTATAATAATCCTTCAGAACTATTTTTATTTTTGTGTGTTCCCTATGACTTCCATTGGTATCAGTTAATTTGCAAGTTATTTCCCCCAAACCATCTCTAAGCATTTATCTAATTCTTCCCTAGAAATGCCAAACCCTGGTCTAAATCCTAAACCACCTAGAGCTTATTCTGATTTCCAAATATACTAGAGGTATCTGATAAAGATTTTCATTATTTTTTTCTTCACTAAGAGTCATTTGAAAAAAGTTGAAGAAAACCAAAATTATTTCATCCCAAAATATATTGCTTTGGCATATTTTAATATAGCTAATGATAGGGGCTGAAAACACAAGAATAGCTGCCATTCCCTCGGCTCCTGTCAAAGGCTAGCTTGCAGAACAGAAAGTTTGCTTCTCGTATGTTTAAAAGAATTTTACAAAGAGCTCTATGGTCAGAAGTCAGCTTAATTAAAAGCTGATATTCAGACTATATCTTTTTATAAGGCTTCTCTGTTCTCTTTTGGATCATATTTCTCCCATGGGATTCTTTTAATCTAATAAACCCCTTTTTTTCAAACCCCTGCTAACTAGAACTTCATTAACCTTTTGAGAAGCTTAAACTTTCCTAAAATTGGCTCCTCTAAGACTTTTTCTTCCATTTACTTTTGCCCTTCTTTCCTTTTGCCACCTTTGATACCACATAAAGGGATCTAAAGGGGACTTTTAGCAACACTGTGATTTACTAGAAAACAAAAAGAAAGGCACCACCGACCCCCTTATTTTTGGGTCCCCTGTCTTCCTCACAGAGTCTCAAGAGTCATGGGCAGGTTCTTCTCAAGTCTAAAGCTTTGATCTCTTACACTGAACACCTGATCTCTTTGGCTTTGGGATGCATAATGTGTGTACATATGTGTGTTGTATATTGTATTTTCATGTATGTATGTCTATGCATGTGCCTGCATATTGTCTACGTTGTACCAAATTGACTTAAAATAAATAAACACTTATAAATGAAGTAAATAAGCCAAAGTACTTTTCAAGTTCACGTGATTTTAGTAATCTTTGGTAAATACACCTAGTTTTATAACTATTGATAAAATTAAAAAATGTCTTCAAATTCTAATTTAGACATTTTTGCCTGATGTACTGGTATGACAAATTTATGCTGTATCTGATACCTGTTTTAAGGTCATAAAACTATTGCTTCTGTGATATTTCAATAAAAAATTGTTTTTCTTTTCTAACAGGACACAATTAGAGACACTAGTTATTTTACCAAGACTTTGACTATAATTTCATATTTTCAGATATAACCAGACTGCTTTGAGGGATTGAAGTTGACTTTATAAAGACAATAGACTTGGAAAAGACTGGCCTGGTACCTTGTCTACAAGGCTCCCTTCAAGGTTTCTGGCCTTGGGGTAAGTAAAGAATGTCCTTTTTCTGACAAACTCAGAAACTTTAGAATATTTGGGGGAAACAAAGAAGAGAGGATTTTACCCAGTATATACAGGTATTACAGACAGTCTGACAGTTAGTCCTTGTCTTGGCTTGGATCCTAAGCCTTGGGAGAGTTTTAAAAGTCTAATCTGAGGACCCTTATGAAAAGTTAAAAAGTGTCTATATTATAAATTACTATTTTTGCTGCACTTTACACAAATAATAAGGCCAAATTAATGAGACTAAACTTATCTTACAAATAAATTAGCCTTGCCATAAATATCTTTGATAGAACTGAGGGACTGGAGAGAGAAAAATGACGTTTCAGAACAAAACCTATAGTACAACCATTATGAGATTTCAGCCCGTTGTTCAGATTTTGTTCTTTATCTACAATTTGAACTGGATCTGAATTTCTTATGATTTCCTCCAATACTTGGATGTGAGTCTCCAAGCTAATATTTTCAATTTTTTCTGATTCAGAATCATTAAAATTAAAATTGTCTTTTCCTGAAGCCTTACAAATTAAACCTGGTCATCTTGATAAACAGATCCCAGAGAAATCACAATAATGGCTTGTGTATAGACAACCTCTATGCTGGGAACGTCTGTTAGATTACCATTGCCTACCCTGCTCAAGTTAGAGATGCTTCAAACCCAAATCTAGGAATCTTCTCAACTGACTGCCCTCTAGACTCTAGAGAAACTAGCTTATAGACTACTCCAGACATTAACCTTTGTTTTTCATGTCTCTTATTAAAGATCTGTTTGCCTATATCATATATAGAAGCCTAGCTTTTAGAGCCCATCTGCAATGTCATCTCCTGAAATGAGGAACAAGTGTTTTAACTGAACTAACCTATTCTCAGAACTAAGGGATTGATTCAAGAAGATATAGAACAGTGTACTCAAATTCGTTCCTTTCTGATTATTCTTCCCTTTTGGCAATCTCTCATAACTGTTAGGGGTACTTGTGCCATGGGATGAGAAAGAATTCTCAAAGACTAAGATAGGTTTTGAAGCAAGAAGTTTATTTTACTTTCCATAGGAGGAAAGGGCATAGCATGAAAGGAAGAAAGAATGCTGGCCCTGAGGATGAGTGGCTTGGGCTTTTTATTGGAGTTAGAAAGAGCAGAGCAGTTGTAGTTACAAAATGATAAGAGAAGTTGGTTGTTTTCCAGAGCAGTTGTTTTATGTTGGGCTGGTTTTATCTGACTTTTTGGAATGCGGTCTAGCAGATGCCAAGGGGCATATGCCCTTTTCTGTTTGTTCAGTACGCTTCCCGTTCTTCAAAACAAGCTCTTAAAAAAACGAAGTAAAGCCACAGGTGGTCAAGCAAGAAGCAAGCAAATGGGGACCAGCACACTGTTCTGTGCAGTGATGTTATTATGTTAGATGATTTACTAGCAAACCCATCCTTTCAATAACCTCTAAGCCAAATTTCTCTACAGCTACCAATCCTACCTTAATATGTAAAATTTTATAAAAATGAAGTTTCAAACAGGGAACTGAAAGAAACCAAAAATATTTCACCCTAAAATATATTTCTTTGACATATTTTAAGATGCCTAATGTGAGAGGCTACAAACCCAAGAATAGCTGAAAAGCTGCCTTTTGTGTGGGGAGATTTGCATCTGAAGAGGAATTTACATTAGTAAATTAAATTAAACAGCAGATGCAAACAGGCTTTTTCTGAAGTTCCCTCTTGGATCAAGGAAAGATTATCTCACAGGGAAAAGAGACTAAATGTCTCACAGAGAAACTTGCACCACAGGTTACCATCTTTTCTTTCTGAGAGCTGCTACCTGTTACATTTTATCTGAATAATAAGGCCACCTTTGCTTCATACCTTTCCTCCTCTCTTCCTTCCATACCCTGTCTTGCCACACTCCAAACACTTAATCTTCCTATAATCTCAGGATGGTATAAAAACTTCAGGCATCTGGCCCCTCCTTTGAGCCTCATACTTTGTGTATGACTGCTGTGCCCATATGCATGTTAATAAATTGGTATGCTTTTTTCTGTTAATATATTATCAGTTTGCTTTATAAATTCAAGTTATTGAACCTTCAGAAAAGATGGGGAAGGAAATTCTCTTTGTCCCTACGAAGTCAATGAATTTACTTTCTGGCAGCATTCACCTAAATAGAATTCTAGCATTATAAGGTTGAAGGTATTCTGATATTTCATAAGTATTAATAGAAATAATATTTCACATTGAATCAATGTTATCTTGAAGTTATAAGAATTGAGGACTCGGCACGTGGTGACTGGCTTTCAGTTTTAACATTCTTTGATGATGGAGGCAGTTTCAGAATTTGAAAGTTGCTCACACTCCATTTAACATTATAGCTAAATAGAATTACAATCAGCTTGAATAAAACCCTATCAGAGAGACGTTTTTAAATGGAGCAGTTATCTTTCAAAGCTATTGATTACATTCTCCTTGGGAATTAGCTCCAGCTCCCATTTGTGGTTCTTCTTTTTACCACTTTGTATAGCATTTTGCAAGATGAAATACACTAGTAATAGAGGGCTTATTTGCTGGAATGTGTTAGCAGTTGTCATGTTTTAAAATTATAAGCCATAGCACTATTCATTTTTCATATTACCCTTTTAAAATGGCTCAGCTCTTTTTTTTTTTTTTTTTTTTTTTTTTGAGACAGAGTCTCGCTGTATTGCCTGGGCTAGAGTGAGTGCCGTGCCGTCAGCCTAGCTCACAGCAACCTCAAACTCCTGGGCTCAAGCGATCCTCCTGCCTCAGCCTCCCGAGTAGCTGGGACTACAGGCATGCGCCACCATGCCCGTCTAGTTTTTTCTCTATATTTTTAGTTGTCCAATTCATTTCTTTCTATTTTTAGTAGAGACGGGGTCTCGTTCTTGCTCAGGCTGGTTTCGAACTCCTGAGCTCAAACAATCCGCCCGCCTTGGCCTCCCAGAGAGCTAGGATTACAGGCGTGAGCCACCGCGCCCGGCCATGGCTCAGCTCTTAACAATTTTATGCCAGAGTTAAAATGGCAGTTACACATCAATATCCAAAAGTTCAAAATGGAATTTGGTGGTGGTCACAAGAACTCTAACGATATTGGTTCTGCTCACGTCATTCTTCCAATGTGTATTCTTCCTTTACATCTACTGAAAAAGCATCCTCTAAGAGGATGGGGAATTAGCAATTTTAGCCTACATGAAATTAATTTATTGTTTAACCCTCATGGTTTATTTTATCAAATCCTTGTTTTCTACTCTTATCTTCTTTTGTCCTTTATTCATATTATAGGGCATTCTGGTCACTTCCCAAGATATAGTTTCTAACAGTGCATTAACATATGCATATGTAAAGAATTAGAAAAGTGCTTCTTGTGCTTTCATCCTACAGCCATCTTCCTCCCCTTTCTACTCTCCTGGACAATTCTGTTGAGGGCCTTTCAAGTTGACAGAATAAATGTTGAAAGTTTGATAAAAAGAGGATGCACATAATTTGCCACAAAATTTACATGTGTCATTGAGAATGATCCTTTTTTCTATCTGCTGGCTCCTCTGAGTATGTATGTAAATACAGTCATGTGCCGCTTAATGATGGGGTTACATTCTGAGAAATGCGTTGTTAGGCAATTTCATTGTTGTGCAAACATCATAGAGTATACTTACACAAACTTAGATAGTATAACCTACTACACACCTAGACTGTATAAGATAGCCTGTTGCTTCTATGCTACAAACCTGTACAGCATGTTACTGTACTTAATACTGTGGACAATTATAACACATGGTAGTATTTGTGTAACTAAACATATCAAAACACATAAAAAGTACAGTATTATAATCTTAAGGGACTATTATTATACATGCAGTCTGTCATTGACTGAAACATCGTTAGGCAGTGCATGACTACATTTGTATGTGTATCCATACATTAATACATCAAACATGTACTGGGTGTCCTCTCTATTCATAGCACAAAGTTATGTGCTAAGAAAATCCAGATATAAATAATAATTTAAGGTGAAATATTCTTTTTAATATCTATTTGGTACAAGCAATAATTACTCTAAGTGTATATATAGGGAATAACCTCAGATGGTGAGTAATAAAAGAAGTAGATGACATTGCATTGGGCCTTAAAGGATGAGTAGACTTCAGATAGATGGAAAAGATAATTAATTATGTGAGTAATTATGCAGGCAGAGTTGGAAGCACTCATTGGACTGTGAATACATATGCCCGACTACAGTATGAGGTTCACTCGGAGGGGCAGAAACAAATAAAACTGTAAAGGTATACTGAAAACTGGAGACCTTTAAATACAAAGATGAGTCAGTCCTCACTGAGACAGGCTGTATCTTGGGAGTTTAATCTCTCAAACAAGTGGGAAATGGGATTGGTTTTAGAGCTTGAAATCTGGTATTTCTTATGTCTAGGAAAACCTGAGCCCCTATTTGCCCACTGAGTAAGTTTTTAAGATCTTTATATCTAGGATTCTGCCTTGGTTTCCTTATTTAATCTACAATAGCTATAGTCGGAATTAAAGTCCTACTGTCAACCACTGTCTACTTGGCTTACCCCTTCCTTCCAGGAACTGCATCTAACATTCTCTGTTTCTGGTTTAAGGCTAGTATCATGCTCTAAGCTCAGAACCATAGTGTGGAAATCCATCTGATTCCAAACATTACCACTACTTTGAAATTACTGCTAATATTACCATAACCACTGTATCGAATAATGCCTAGGTATCACTAATATGGGTTAAACCTGAAGTTATTTTGCTCCTTTGTGTACTAACTTTAACTTACTTCTTACCATGACCTCTATTTCTTCATAAACATCATCCTTATAGTTACTAAGTTTGTTTCCTGCTCCTTCCTCCCCACTACTGGTTTGCTGCTGTTATCCCGCTGTATCTCACAATTGAAGCAATGCAAGATTAGGCCTTCTGTTTTATAATGGCCTCTGATTTATAGACAACAGAACCAAAGTCATCAAATTCCAGAACTGTAAAGAACCTTATAGTTATGTCAGCAAGTCTAAGCCCTTCATTGTACAGAGGGAATCTAAGTCTCATGAGATTTAAATGGACTTGCCCAAGGTCTATCACTAATTACTGGAAGAGCCAGTTCCTGTTTTTGTTTATTTCTCTAGATTTTTGAAAAAAGCAAACAGGCAAAAATATTAGCACAATATCCTTCTAGTATCTCTGAAACCTGGAAGAAAATTGTTTTTTTCCCCAAAAAACCTATTTCACATTTTCACCCTTCTCCTCAACCCTTTTCTGCACCCCTACTCTTTCTCTTTTTAACTGGTGACCGTGTCTTCTAGTTTATGTATAAAATGTACATGACACACTAAGTGCAAGGGGCCAATAAATGTTGGCTATTATTACTCCTTTTCTATTTCTCCTAGTTTTCCTAGTCAGGGCTTGGTATCTCTTTTAACTTTCTACTCCTTTCTCCACTTATCTACACAGTCTACACCCAGACCCATTCTTAAAACTTTCCATTTTTTCCTAAATTGAGCCCTTTCTCATAGCTCACCCATCCGCCTCTATCCTGGATTCCAGTTCTTCACACTTTCAGGTAATTCCCCGTTTGATATATTTTGATATTTAGTAAGTGCAACTTCTCCCTTTCTATTCTGATTTCTTTTAGCATAGATAGGTAGGTAGGTAGGTAGATAGAGAGATAGATAGATAGATAGATAGATAAATAGATAGATAGATAGATAGATAAATGTATGTTCAAGTGTCCCCCATTTTAAAAAATCACAACTCTCAATTCTATTACTCTATCCCTTTTGCTGTTGGAATGCAAGTTTAGAAGTGTAGTCTGTACTTAATATATCCATTTCTCATCTTCCATTATTTTTTCAATCATTTCAATTTGACATATATCCTCCAAACTCCACTGACATTGCTCCTACCAAGGTTTCTAGCGGTTTCTTTATTGCTAAATCGCACAGACATTTTTCTCCACAACATTTGACATTGATAACTTTACTTCTTCCTTAAAACTTCCTTCTCCTTTGACTTGTTTGAGGCCAAACTTTCCTATACTTCTGAGTGTTTCATTTTTTATTTGTCTCTTCTGTGGGATTTTTTTCCTTATATACATCTTAAATGTTAGCTTTCCCATATGCCTTGTCTGTAGACAAATTTTCTTCTCTTACTCTATATATTTTTTTTGGGGGGGGTGATCTCATGCACCATCATGGCTTCACCTATCACAGAAAATTTATGACTCCCATATATTTGCTTTCAGTATCAAAACTTCACCTGATATCCAGAATTTATATCCAATTGCCTATCAGGTAGTTCTACATGGCTGTACTACAAACATATTGAACTCAGTGTCTTCCAACATTCTCTCCAAATCATTTCCTTTTCAGATGTTCCTTTTCTTGCTGTTACTTACTATTATTCACCTATTCGTCAAAGAAAGAAATCTGGGAGTTGTCCCTGATTCTTCTCTCTTATGCAGACCTCCTATCCAATTAGTCACCAAGTCCCGTTTCTTCTACCAACTTAATATAGTTCCTTCTGTACCCACTGCTATTGCCTTGGTTCAGTTCTGCATCACTTCTTTGCTAGGTTATGATTACATTATTCAGTAAATGTTTATTGAGTGCCTACTACATGCCAGACACTGTTCTAAGTACTAGTGATACAGTAATGAGCAAAACACAATAGTGTCTATTCTCATGAAACTTGCTTTCTATTGGGAGGTCAGTAAACAAATGGATAAATAATATAATTTCAAACAATGACAAATGTTATTAAGAAAATAAAGCAAGACAAGAGAACCAGGGGCAGGTGTGCATGTGTGTGTATTTTAGACAGGGTAGCCAGGAAGGGCCTTTATGAAGAAATGCTATTTAAATGGAGAGTCGAATGATGAGAAGGAGCCAGTCAAATAGATAGAGGAAGAACATTCTAGAAAGAAATAGCAACTATAACCCAGAGAGATGAATGAGCCTAATGATTTCATAAATAGCAAAAGGATCCCCATGACAGAAGCTTAATTGTGAAGTGATAAGAGATGAAGTTAGAAGTGTGATCAGATCATGTAAGTCCTTTAAGATTATGCTACTGAGCTTGGGTTTCTAGCCTAGATTTAGTGGAAATATAAATGAAAAAAAGGGCTGTGATCTGATTTACATTTTCATTTCTGTGTAGAAAATAAACTATAGATGATCAAGTATAGGCATGGGGAGATCAAGTAGGAATTTAATTCAGGAGTTCATGTAAAAGATGATTAGGATGATAGCTATTGAGATGGTGAGAAGTAGTTAGATTTCAGATATCATTTAGAGTTAGAGTTGACAGGACTTAACTGATATATGAGGTGAGAAAAAGAAAGGAATCAAAGATGTTTTGTAGAAACAGACCTTTCTTTTTCTAATTTTGGCTTCCCTTAAACTCACTTTTCAAAACAGTACCAGTGTTGCTTTTCAACAATAATATTTTGATAATGACGCTTTCTACATCAGTGGTTATTAACCAGGGGTGATTTGGCCCATCAGGACATGTTTGGCAATGTCTGGAGACATTTTTCATTGCTGCAACTTGGAGGAGGGGGTGTTGATACTGGCATCTAGTGGGGTAGAGGCTAGTAGGGATGCTGCTAAACATTCAACAAAGCACAGAACAGCTCCCCACGGCAAGGAATTATCTGGCCTAATATGTCAATAGTAACAAGGTTGAGAAATCCTGCTTCACTCAGTTTAAGTATCACCTCCTCTGGGAAACCTTTTCCAATTTAATAATATGGTAATAATAGTTAACATTAACTGAGCACTTACTATATTTTCTCTAGTGTTAGGAGGCATGCATTCATTTGTGAATTGGGAATTATCCCCATTTCACAGATAAGGAAACTGAAGCTAGAATGATGAGTAATATGGCTAAAGATGCAATGTTAGGGAAATAGCAAAGCTGAGATTTGAACCCCGATGTATTTGACTAAAGGGTTCTAATAATTATACAATACTGCCACCACATTCCCAAGATTGAAATAGAGGGATTCCTCCATGGTGAATCGTTTGATTTTAGAGCTAATTACACTGTATTTTAACTGTTTATTTGGCTGTCCCTCCACTAAACAGTGGCCTCCTTGAAGGCAGGCAATGCACCCTTTGTCTATGTATCCATAGGGCTAGAAAAACGTCCGGCAGATTATAAACACTTGATAAATGTTTACTAAATGAAAACTTACATTCTAGAGATGTGTGCACAACTTGTTATTTCTCCAGAGTAGTTGTTTGGATTCAGTTAATTTCACAAATTCATTTAGCAGGTTTTACAGATGGAGATTAGTCTCTAAGAGAGTTAGCAACTGACATAATTTACATTTGTGGTCACCTTATTGAGATTTTGTTGGTGGTAGGGTGGGGAGATTTAGAGAGGAGATGAGCAATTGTTTTGCATTTTGTAAGCTTTAAAGTGTAATTTCAGACAGGTGATAGCTCCTTTTATATGTTGTTGTAGAAATTTATAAGCACTCTATTTCCTGATTGATTCTCTAAGAAAGATCAGAGTTTCTGTCTCTGGCCCAACACTTACTTAAATAAGAAAATATGTGAAGGAGTAAATAATATTAATTGAGTTTGTGTTTTCAGGATGATTTTGACTTTGTGAAGTTAGACACAGGTATGGAAAAACAGATATAATTGATAGAAAACTACTGTACTAACCACATATACACAAAAATGACAATTTTATGGATTTATTTTAGAGCTAGACTTGTTCAATATCACATGGCTATGCTGATGTAATAGGTGTAATTTGCTAATCCTTACCTAACTCTGCCTTGGCATGTCCCAGAGATTCTTGGTTTTAAGAAAAAAGGCAGAAGGCCTGAGTAACTCTCTTCCTGGGCCACTCTCTGGATCCAGAGCCTGGTATAGGCTGTAATTCAGATTTTTCTCCCTACCTTGGCTGGCTACTCCACCCAATTTAGACAATCGGACCATCTTGCTAAATAAGGCCGTGGGTCCACAGAGTAAATAATCAGTATTCTTTCTACCTAATGGAGCTCTTCTGAATAACTAGCAATAATTAATGATAACTAGGGATTTATTCAGTAAGAGAGCAGTACAGAGAGAAGAGGAGAGAAGATCTAGGACACTTGGAAGATTATTAGGGAGTGGCAGGCAATTATGATCACAATCCTAGAATTACAAACATCAGTCAATAGAGAAGAGATAAAGCCAGTTTTGGACAGATCCAAAAAAAAAGGTGGCAGAGAACAAGGTTTTAAGGTTTCCTGGGTCCAAGCAGGAAAAGACATTGTTCCTAGGGTAACTGGCAAAAAATGAAAATGAGGACCCAGGAATTGGAGAAAGAGACAGGAATTTGGGAATAAGGCAACAGAACCAGCATAGAAAATTAGAGTGGTGTCAGTAGCTGGATTCACTTGATCTTGAATTCTTGAAATAATGGTCTAAAACACTTTCTATTTATGCTGACCAGGAATAATATTGGTTCCAAAACTGAGGGAAGAAAGGGGTTAATTTTTCAGAGCTATAAAATTTAAGGAATTCAGTGACAGAAGGCTGATCAATATCATTTTATATATACTCTTCTCCCCAAGTTAGAAAAACAAGGTGGACAACCAATCCCTTTCCCTCATAGGGTAACTCACTCTGGGTGGGGTCGGAAAGTCTACAGGCCTCCAGGTAGAAAGACTTTCCTTAGCCCGAAGCTTTATCTTCTGGTCGATGTCCCCTACTGCATCTTTCTTCTATGTGGAGCTGCAGATGTTCTGTCCATTGACTGTGCTCAATGTCACAGGGTCTTTCTTCTCTAGGATAACTCCTGATGTGTCATGCTCACCATGTGTCTTCATAGAATGATATTTGATATTTCTGAGGTTGCTTTCCTCCATATACAGACACCAATATCCTATAACATATTCATTGATTGAGTCTATAGGATGGTGGTCAGCATCACCAAAGTCTCCCTTCCCCGAATACTGTTTGTAGCTGTCTCCCAGTACCTTTCCAAAAGAGCCAGTAGCAATGCTCTCCCTGAGCCCTCTAGTGGCAACTAGGGAATATTATGCAGCTTTTTCGGGGTTTGGCTCATTTAAATTAACTCAGCACTCTGACTCTGCCCAGGCAATTAAATCTAAGCCAAAGTAGAATATAGACCTATTAAACATTCCCTGGTCCCCCAGACCCTCAAATGTAGCTTTCCTATGGTGTGATAGGGTAGAATACATTATTTCATCTCTGTAAATACCATATCAAATTATCTAGGGGGTTTGATAAACAGTCTCTAAAATATTTTCTCAAGACAAATGAATGACTTGGGGAACTGTAAAAAAGATCTCTGACTTACAGGAATAAGTAACTTTAAAATATAAGATATTTATTAGAGCAACTTTCATTTAGTGACGTACCTTCAATGGTGGGTCAGAAAGATTCTCCATATTGTCAATAGCTGCAGCTTTGTATAGTGATCACTGATGCTAAGAATGGTAACTCTGAGGCTCTTTATAAGCTTCAGTCTTAAATAAAATGTCAATAAGCATACTAAGTCAGAGAAAAAGATTCAGTGAGTTCAACATACGCTTGTGGAATTTTCTCAATTAGAGAGATACAAAATGTTGGGATGATAGAAGGAGGAGCAATTATTTCCAGTGGGGGCCAGGTGGGACAGTTGGGAAGGCTTTGTGGAAGAGGTGATAAGTAAGTTGGGCTTTAAAGAATGAGTTATATTTTCATAGGTGGAGGAAGCAGAAAGAGTATTTGAGGTTGAGGGAACAACATGAGTAAAGTCATCAGAAGAATGAAATTTCATGGCGAATGCTTTGATTTGTCCAGAGCATAAAAATGTGTGAAGGAAAATAGTATCTCAAGGGTAGATTGAAAGGCTGGGGCCATGTAGGGGAGAAGAGAAAATTCCCCTATGCCCTCTGAAGGTTCACTGAAAAACCAACTGACAAAAGGCAGATTAATAGGAGAAAAGGCAGACAAATTTATTCGATCATAGTTTTATGTGACATGAGAGCCTTCAGAATGAAGTCCTAAAGATACAGGGGAAATTATCCATTTTTATGCTTAGGTTCAACAAAGTATGGACAGCTGTATAAAATATCAGACAAAAAGGGTATGATTTAATACTAATAGACTGAGTGGGGAAACACAGCAAGGCCTGTCTATTTAGATTCTTTTTGACCTCTCTGTGCAGCATTCTTTCCTTCGGGATATGGAGCAGGACCCTCTCTGGAATGGGGATCTTACGACCTACAATCAAACAAGGTAGGTCACATAATTTTTTTATGGTCAGTTTTACACAGAAAAGTGGTAGAAAGTTAGAGTAATATTTTTAGGTTTTATGGCTGGCTTTGGGAAAAAAGGGTTGTGGTTTCTATGACCTGCCTTGGCGAAGAGGGATTCTAGTTTCTATGGCTAGTCTCAGGGAGAATAAGGGGCCACAGACAAGAGGGCAGGAGAAGGTGAGAGAGAGGCTATGCTTCTCAGGCTGCTTCTGAGACCTTCCTTTTGGGGTATTATTTTCTGAGGTCCAACAGTCAGATCATAGCAAGTCCAGAATGCCCATGGAATAGCATAAAAATATACCCAGAATCACTTAGATTTTCAAAAAACTTAAATTGCCTTAATTTCTGTTACTGAGTGTATCTTGCTTTCAAGCCCCCATACCTGCTGATATGGACTTGTCAGTTAAAGGTAACTCAATCTCTTCTAATTTATAAAGCAATCTATTTTAGCCAAATATCCAACCAATTCAAGGTGAAACCTTCTTGTCAGGATTTATTTGCCCTTTCAAAGAATATTCTTTCCTCTCTTCCTTCCCAGGATGGTATCTGGATGCACAGGAAAGTGTATGTGTCCTTATAGCACGGGCAAAGCCTTAATTCCACATGTTGTCCTCTGGGTCCTTTTTAGCCTTCGTCAAAATGCTCCTTATCTTGCTTGATTACTAGTAAGCCTTTGATGATGTCTGCTGAAGCATTACTTGCCAAAGCCACCATTCATGAAGCCTGTGTACTACGCAGCCTCCTTGTCCAGACCCCAAGCCTCTGGCTTTTTCAGGATTTTTACAACCCTTCCCTAAGATGTATGGAGACTTCTGGATTTCCTGTATATCATGTTGCTGGCTGTGGGAAACTTCCAGCATTCTTTTTTTTTTTTTTTGTCTTATTATGTTATGCCTCTATTTCTTTTCTACTTGGACTGTCCTATGTTGATGCAGGACACACTGCAATGTGGTCTCCTTCCAGTGCTCCAAATGGGAAGCAAGGATTAAGAGCATTCTGATTTTAACTTCCCCCAAAGCTTATTTGGGATTTTTCATATGCCTTCTCCTTCCTGTGGATGATACTAGGGCATGAGTGTACCATGTGTTTTCTCAGAAAATCAAGACAACTGCTTAACCTTAGTATCATAACCTATGAATAACTGTACTATCTGCCTTTTATTCAAATTTTTATTTTCCCTCCAGTCCCAAGAAAGTTATTCTGTGTTCTATTTTATGACTTGTGGTAAAACATGAAATCCATAATTCTATGCTTTTCGCTTTTAATATTCAAAGAGAAGCATTTGGAATTCAGAAACACAAACTCATATGCAGAAACACATACATACAACTCTTTTTCAACAAAACCTGGCTTCTCACTGGATTTCTCACTGTGGACTTCAAACATACAAATAACAATTAATTTAAACTAATCAGTGACCCCATTATTCAATGCTCTATCTGCTCTACCCCTGAAGCTATGATAGCCACTGATTCAAAAAGTGGAAAAAATTGAAACCAGTAATTATCATAAATTAAAACACATTGGTGTCATGTCTATTTTCCTATTATGTGTGAGTCTCCAAAAATGTCTCTGGTGACAGAGTACAAGATGGCTTGGAGGCAGTGTGAGGAGAATATTGCAAGTCCAGATGAGAGATGATGATGTGGGAATGAAAAGAAAGTAATGGAGTTGAAAACACTTCAGATATAGAATTATTATAGTAGGATCTAATGAGTAACTAAATATGGAATGTGAAAGAGAAAAATTAAACATGAATGAGTTTCTATCTAGAAGAGTATTGTAGATGGCAACTCTACACCTCTATTAACACAACTCTTTCCCTGAAGTAAGGACTATGAGATACATACCATAGTTATTTTAGAGGTAGAACCAATAAGACTCGATGGCCGATGGAAGGGTTGAAATTGATTCTGAGGCTATCTTACTTGAAAAACTAGGTTGATGCTATTGCCAATTATCTGAGCTAGGAAACACAGTTGAGGAACAGGTGAAAGACTGCTGCAGTTTTTTAGACAGTGGAAAAATCATGTGAAGTAACAAAACAATCTCTTGGAAATTAATTTCTGAATTAGGAGTGAGATTGGGGCTAGAGATACAGATTTTGGAATCACCAATTCTACGGTGATATTGAATTTATAGAAGTAGATGATATCATAAGAAAGAAAGTATGGACAAAGTAGGACAGAGAACCAAGCAGTAACCAGATTTTGAAAAATGCTTAAATTTAAGGAATAGAAGGTGGGCAAAAAGATTCACTTAAAGAGATTAAGGAAAGGAAATCTAAATAGATGGGAAATCAGAAGATAAGAATGCCATAGAGCCTAAAGAGGAGAGAGATACAAGGAGAATCTACAGAAAGCCATTAATAATGGCCATTAGCAATCTTTGAGAAAGTTATTTCATTGTAGTGATGTTGAGATATCAGTGGATGGTTCTGACAGGTAGCCAGTGAGAAAACGTTTCTTTGGAAAGAAGGAGATCTGAAAGAAGAGAAATAAAGGGAGGTACAGTTAATGGAAGTTAGTTTTTGTTAGGGTGAGAAATACTTGAGTGACTTGAAAGTATTTGTAGGCAGAGGGCAATGTTCATGTGGAGAGTTAAACATCGAAGATGCAGGAAACAAAATGAATTAACTACTGCAAGTTATCAGAGAAAATAATATAGGGTTGGGATCATGAGCATAGGAGAAAAGGTTAGCTTTTTCAAGAAAGAAATATTTCTTTTTTTTGAGACAAGAGCAAAAGAGTTTAGGATCAGGAAGACATAAAGAAATTTTCAGCCACAAAAAAGTCATGATACCTCAATCTTTAGTTAACTGTAATAATACAGTTTTAAAACTTTCTAGATAATCAAAGGTTTGAAGTTTTCAGTTTATGAAATGTAGTCATATGCACACAGTCTTTTGATCCTTGTACAGTAGCATAAGGATATTTCTTGGGCCTGGAAAATTTCTTTACAAAGAGATAAAGAGCCCTCACAGTTTGTGTTAGGCTCATCTCTTTGTTTGGGAATATCTTTCTCTATTTCAGACTTGATGCGTACTTCTTTGTTCTACTTAAATGTGTGCATCATATGGCATCTGACCAACCTCACTGCTATATCTGTGAGGAGGCAATGGGGTCCTTCGCCTGCAGCACAAGAGGGGTGTATCCAAATCATCTCCTTGCATTGTTTGTGGGGTAAGACTTGCTGGCCATGGGGGATCAACATTCCTATTGAAGCTGATATTGCTCTGTCTCTTCTCTATGTGAGGACAGCATTATTCTGTGCAGTGACTGTGTGAATTGTGTCTTTTTTGGTGACTTCAATACCTGCAAACCATAGAGCGAGTTGACATCTTAGGACTACTGCTCCTGGTGGTAGGCAAAAGGTATCAACTGTTCAATAATTCCAGCCTGGTTACTCTTTTATAAATAAAGTGAAAGACCAGCCTTTGCTATATATGATAATAGTTCCCTGAGAGCCAGACCCATTTGGGGACCTTGCTGCAGTTTTCTAGGTCCAGACTCTCAACTGAAATTGCATTTACCAGGATCGATTTCTTTTATGGCTTACTTCAGTGATATGTGACATCTCTGAAATAATAAAAATGAATCTTTTTCTTTGAAAAGAATAATGTTTGGCTTGTACCAAATCTTATGGCGTAAGACACTGAGTTGCAGTAATGAAGTTCTAAATCACATTGATAGAGCTTCATTCATGGTGAAAAATCATTTCTGCAGTCACTGAGTGGTTGTGTGTGTGGTGGGGGAGGTGAAGAGACGGAGAGGAAGCACTACTATAATCAAGGGTCATGGATGCCAAAAGATTTAAACATGTTATTGTTTTCTGGACTTTCTGGGTTTTGTTGGTTAAACCTATAAATACTTACCATCTCTAGATTGCTCACAATGTGTTACATATTGGACTATATAGATTTACATATTGTCTTAGTCCATCCAGGCTGCTATGAAAAAATATCATAAACCAGGTGGCTTATAAATAATAAACATTTATTTCTCACAGTTCTGGAGGGTGGGAGGTCCAAAATCAAGAAGCTAGCTGTTTTGTGTTTGATAGAGGTCTGTTTTCTGGTCCATAGATGGCAACTTCTCACTGTCTTTGCATGGTGGAAGGGGCTAGCCAGCTCTCTGGAGTCTCATAAGGACACTAATCCCTCTCATTCATGAGGGCTCCAACCTTATGACCTAATCACCTCCCAAAGGCCCCACTTCCTTATACCATCCCTTTGGGGGTGAGGATTTCAACATATAAATTTTGGAGGAGCACAAACATTCAGACCATAGCATATATATTAACTCATTTATTCATCAAATAACACTGTAAGATAAGTGTTATCCTTCTGAGGTTTGCAGTGGTTAGGTAACTTGTTTACAGTCACAGGCTGATAAGGGGTAGTTGGATTTTGAATGCAAATCTATGTGGCTTCAAAGTTCATGCTCTTGGCTAATATTCTAGCTCATTCTTTCTAAGGGCAGGTAAATCATCCTAATCACTTGGAGAGCCTTAGAAATGAAGATTCCTGCATAAACCAAGTATCAGAATCACTGTGCTGTAAATATACTAAGGAAGACAGAAAGAGCCACCACAAACCACAGCACTATACACCATCCAACTACCACCCCCTCACCACCATATCACACCACAAGATAGCAATACCAAACAAATAAATCAATGAAATTCTGTGAGTAATGCTTGGAAGTGAAGTGAAAAGAACAGTGACAACATTCTTGGACCTTGTAGTTCTGGTGGAATCCTAGCCAGATTTCCATTGTAAAGATTCCCTTTTCTACCAATTGTTGTTAGGAAAATAAAAGGCGATCCCACTGCTACACGCACATGTATTTCATGAGCAAGCTCGGAAACAATTAGAAAATGAAGACCAATGTTTTAAGTTGGTTAAGGCCTCCTATTCAATAAGACATAAGGAAGAATTTAAGAGTGTCTGTGTTAAGTCAGACTTTGAGTGGTATTAGAGTGGTTAGAGTAGTATGGTTTTCCCAGGTTCCTACAGCTTCAGCAAGTGAGTCTAATTCATTGTGTTAAAATAAGAGTTTCTCTTTTTACAAAATTCTCCTTGAAATTATTCTGTGAAATATAAACTACAACTTCCTACTCAAAAATTGATAATATTATCTTAGCTCTGTTGAAAATTGAGATTCATTCTAGGCCAGTGCTCAGCAAGCTGCCATTCCTTTTTATTTCTCAATATTTTCAGCAAACTGTCCTACTTAGTAATCTGTCCCTCTAAACTGTAGCATTTCAAAAGTTATTTACTTTTCTACATGGAACAATTATAGCCATTACTAAATTGCATTGCATTATTTATAGCTGAAATCACAGACACAGACACACTATGTCTATGATTTATGTATTTTAACATGAACAGAAATTAAATGGATATAAGAACTGTGGCAATCTCACCAGATATTAGCATATTAAAAATGAGAGCTAATGAATTGGTTTGGCTTTACATGGCTAGCGATAAAGGTCAATAGGATTTGGTAAGGCACCTGTTCAATGGATTAATTTCTTCTAATTCTTTCAAGGATCTGGATTATAACAGGTATCATAAAATTACATGACATAATCATTTGTGTTCAAGGAATCATCTAGAGACTGTTAGAGTTTTACCTAAAATGTCTTGAGAAAGTCTTCATTAAAAGGGGTTTCCTCACCCATAGGGAAACATGGCATATCTCAGTCTATGATAAATAAGAGAGGGAAATATTTTTAGGCAAGGTAGATAGGGAAAAGGCTTTTGTTATTCCTAATATCATACCAAAGAGTCATTGATTCAATATGTACTTATTGAGTTACTACTATGTACCTGGCATTATAGTAGGAAGACCAGAGGTAGGCCTTTTAAGTTACCCAATACCTAGTCACAGTACTTGCCATATTCTGCAATGGTATTTCCATTTTATTGCTGTTGGGATTATTCTACCTAAGCCCACATTTGCAGATAATTCTGAGAAAGAGTCTACTCTTCCCTTGGGTTAAGCCTGAATCCAATTGCAGCGGGTCTGGCAGGGAAGCAAAGAAGAATTTTAAACCTTATCTTTATGGTATAGGAGAGAAGTTGGCAGAGACTTTCAAAGATGGAAGGTGACCATGAGAAATATTGTTGCCATACAAGGTAAGAGAGGAAAAAGTACATCGGCGCTTTACTTAGTCTTAATTTCCAAGGAATTTTGTGGCACTATACATGTCTTCATAATTTTCTGTAACTCTTTGTCTCTATCCTGAAGAATAAGGGGATTTCTATTTTGACAAAACGGTGTTGTACTGTTTCTGTACAAAATTGCAAGTAAATGTTATTTATTAGTTTAATTTCACACCTCAGGAAGCTAGATGCTTTGTTTGACAGCAGTGGCCTTTTGGGTTGAGTTATGATTCATTAGAAAATGATAAGTAAACTAAGGAAGTATAGGCTAGGACATGCAAACCAACATCATAGCAGACACACTACTGTTTTTATCTCTGCATGAATCACTGTGAACAACAACAAAGAAAAAACTAGAATTAAGGCAATGGTGGAGGAAAGACTCCCAAAGTAACAGCTAAATATGGATGATTGTTAAAACCATGGGAATAGGTGAGACTGTTTATGTAAACTTCCTAGAATAATGGAGAAAATCAGAGTGATTCTATAATAAAGCCCTGGAGGAAATTAACATTTAATTGATGAATATAATAAAAGATACTAAAGAGATTGGAAAGGAGCAATCATGATAGGCATAAAGAGAAATATAAGATTGTGATGCTATGTATACCAAGGGTACCCTTTCAACATGGAGGGAAGTGTTAACAGGGTTAAAGTCTGTAGAGAAGTCAAGTAAAATAATGACTCAAACCAGGACAATGTAGATTGATCAATTGATGACTATAAGGTAGAATCGTTGGGAGACATGTCATATTGCAATGGTATGAGCAGTCACAAAGGAGTGAGAAAATGCATATAATATAAGAGAAAAAGAGCTTTTGTAAAATGAAGGATTAGAGTTGGTAGAGGGTTTTGACAATGGTAAATATTCATAAAATTGCTAACAGGCACTGTTATGAAATCTGGGAATAAAGCAATGAACAAAACAGATGAAACCCTTGGCTTCTTGGGGCTTACATTATTGGCGAGGGATGGGGAAAATTTTTAAAAATATTTTTCAGGCAATGAGTAGTTCTATAAAGCAAAATCAAGATAAAAGGATAAAGAGGGATGGGATGCTATTTTATAAGGAGCGAACCTGGAAGACTTTTCTAACCAAGTGGCATTTTAGCAAAGTTTTGAATGAGATGAAAGAGGAATCCATGCTAATATGTAGAAGTGGTGGTTTAGGGAGAGGAAATCATTCTAGGCATGGATCAGAGCAAGATTTCTAAGAGAAGGAAGTGCTTGTCATGTTTGAAAAGCAGAAAGGAATCAGTATGTTTGAAGCAGAGTGAGAGCAAAGAATTAACTAGTTGTCAAATTGTATAATGCTTTGAAAATTGAATGAGACACAATGTCATTGGTAAGATTTGAGCAGAGGAGTGGTATGATCTGACTTATGTTTTTTTTTTTTAGGGATCATTTCCGCTTTGTAGAAAATAGACCACAAAGGAAAGGTTGCAATAAGAAAAATCATATCTGAAGTAGCTAAAGTAATTAATGCAAGAGATGATGGTGGCTTGTACCAGGGTGGTAGAAGTAGAAGCAATGAGAAGCAGTTGGATTTTGAATGTATTTGATGCAAGAGTTGCCACAATATGCTGAATGATTGGACATGATATATGAGAAAAAGAGGGCAGTGAAAGATGACTACCAGAAATTTTGGTCTGAGCAATTGGGAAAATGGAAGTGCCATGTATTGAGACCAGGCAGTATGCGGTAAGAGCAGATTGGCAAAAGGTGGAAATCAAGTTCAGTTTGAAATAGAAATATTGAGTTAGTAATTGAATATATGTGTCTTGATTTTGGGTCAAGATATATGTATCTTGACATTTAGAAAGGCCAGGTTAGAAATATAAATTTGAAGGTTGTCAAACTACAGGTGATATTTTATAGTTGTGGAATTGCATGAGTCTACTCGAGCAGTGATTTTTGATAGAAAAGAGAATAGAAAAAACCGAGCCTTAGCTCTTTGCCTTTAGAGGCCTAGAAGAAAAAGAAATATCATCAAAGAAGAATGAGAATGTATGGTCAACAAAGAAGGAGGGGTCCCAAGAATGGATTTTGAGCAAAGTGTTTTGAGAAGGAAAGAGTGATAAACAGAGCCAAATGCTGCTAACAGATCAAGTAAAATGACAGTTCAGAACTGACTGTTGAAATTGGAGATTAGGCAGTCATTGGTTTTGATCAGGGACAAGTAAATTAGCTTAGAAACAGTGTACAGTTGAATTGTTTTCTCCAGTATTCCTTAGTTACACATGTGTAAGTGTGGAGAGGGTAAATGTTAAGATTTATTCAGAATTCGTCGTTCTGTGGGGAAGAAACATAAAAAGACAAGAGAATTGAGGGACCTGATGACATACTAATTTACTAATTAATTTAATGCAGTTGACGACATGATCTAGTTTGTACGGGAATAAGAGTGAGGCCAACGTGGTCAATAAATTGCATAAAGTCAAAGCGTAAGTGCTGGGAGAATGGGATTGCTGGAAGAATAATTGTGGTTAGAAAGTAGGATAATGAAGTTAAAATTTTCAAGGTGGAGTCATTTTGAGTGAAGATAAAGTCCTGCAAATGATCATGGATGTGGGTATCTGAAGCAGAATATAGGCGAAGGTCACTGGGGTTGAAGAATGGACAATGAACTATGTTGCTAAAATTTATTTGAATTTTTTTGAAATTCATCCCAAATGAATGTTAAAATCACTCATAATTGTAGCAAGATTTGAGATACAAAAGAAGATTATAGGCTGAGCATCAAAGTCTTCAATGAATGTCAGGGTTGTATTAGGGACCCTGGAAGTCTAATTTACCCTCACACAATCTTTAAAATAATTCTTCTGTTTTCTTCCCTATACCTCCAAAAAAAGCTACATTATAATTTTGTGTTATATCAATATGTGCCTATACTATTTGAAAAGTGCGTTTTTTCAATCTATGAGCTCTTTTAGTTCTTCAAAAGAACTGGAATATCCTTCTCAATACTCTATCTCATATTGTTTCCTCTTTCTTATGGTATTCCTTTGTTTTGCTGAAGCATGTCCTTGGTGGTTTCCTGAGACAGGGTACAGAGGAGGTAAACTTTTTGAGACTTTGCATGCTTGAAACGATTTTCATTCTACATTAATACGTGATCGATAGATTTTCTGAGTATAGAATTACAAATGGAAAATCACTTTCCACTTGTGATGGCTTGCTCCAAAATCTCTTACTTCCCATTGTGATAGTTGAGTGAGCCAGTGCAATTCTGACGACTTCTTCTTTGTATGTGACTTGTTTCTAGAAGCTTGTAAGATCCTATCTTAATTCACAGTGTGCTGCAATTCAGTGAGACTGTGTCCTGATATGGGCCTCTTTTCATTATTTTAGTTTTGAGGAAGAAACCTAACATAAGCCCTTTTAATCACCAACCATGCCCTTCAGTTATGGGAAATACTTTTGGAGTACTTCTTTGATATCTTTTTTCCCCTCCCTATTTTCTGTTTTCTTTTTTTTTTCTTTCTAGAATTTGTAAGACTTGTATTGATTCTATAATTTTTATGTCATTTTCCCTTTATTTATTTTTTCTTTTCTCTAAGGAGGCAGTGTAGTGGTTATATGAACATTTCCTCTGGAGCTAGATTTTCTGGGTTCTAATGCAAGCTCCACCGTTTACTAGGTTTTGACCTTAGAAAGGTCACTTGTCTTCTCTATGATTCAGAGAACTGACTTAGTTTCCACATATGGGAATTGAATAGTGTCTATCTTATGGTTTGTTGTGAAGAGAAAATGAATTAATACATGCAAAGTTCTCAGAACGGTGCCTGATACATTATACGAAGTATATGTTAATAGAATATGTTACTATCGTTGTAATAATTACTTTATTGCTTTGATGTTCTGCCTTCTATATATGTCCTCAATTTTGCCTTTAACTGCCTTCAATGAAATTTTTTAAAGTTTTGATATTATTTAATTACCAAGATATTTTTCTTGAACAGCATGGTGATGATAGTTAATAATATCATATTGCATATTTGAAATTTGCTAAGAATGTAGATCTTAAATATTCCCACCACACACAAAAAAGATAACTTTGTGAGGTGATGAATATGTTAATTTGCTTCATTGTAGTAATCATTTCACAATGTATACATATATCAAAACATCACGTTATACACTGTAAATATATATTATTTTTATTTGTCAATTATACCTCAATAAAGCTGGAAAAAGATACTTTTTTTGTTCTTTCATTTCTCTTTTTATAGCACCCTATTCTTTTTTCATGATGGATGCTATATCTTTTGTTTCTCTAAGGAGTTAATTAGAATGTTTTTTAATCTTTCTTATGTTTTCTCACATTGTCTCTGCTTCTGTTTCCTTTTTCTATTTCTTCATCTTGGTCTGTGTTTCACATTGAAGATTTTCATCAAATATTGGTCATCCTTGGCTCTCCACTCACATTTGAGAGTGAAGAAAGAACTGTCAATCTATATTTAAGGGTAAAACTAAAAAGCTATTTGAAAGCTCTTTGTTATTCTGTTAGTTAACTGGTGATTTTCACTATAGAGTGATTGTACAGAGACATGAATATCTGAGTGTCAGGGACAGGTAGGGGAGAACTGCTAGTTTGTATATGTTAGTATACGAGGTTTTCCCCCTGGGGAGGCACTGATTCTTCAAAAATGAGTCTCTCATTTCTTGCCTGGTTGCTCGTGTTTGGGGAGCCAGAAAGAGATTGGGCACCTCAATTTTCACTATGAAAAAATTCACTGTTTTTTTAAAAAAATTTCTTTCTCCCATCTACCACTGTGACTGATATTCTAGAGTTTGGAGCCTTTCTTGATTTCTCCAAAGAAGAAACACCTGGTCACCTGCTAGAGTGAAGAAGGAATCCTGGAAGTCTAACTTCTCCTTGTATAGTCTTTAAATAATTCCCATGTTTTCTGCCCTATATATCCTCTTTCATCATCTTTTGAGATACTTGGTGTTTCAAACTTTCCCAGTTCCATGGGGTCATTAATTTTCTTCTCACTAGCATCTTTTGTAGGCTTTTAGATATTGGTCTAATTAGTTTTGTTCAGTCAACATTCCTCTATCTATTTGATATTTCTCATCAATTTTTGTCTCTTGCTGAGTTTCCTTTGTCCTTGTGGTTTTATGCCTTATCATTCCTTATGGTGTTTAAGGGTACAGGTTCTAGAGCTGAACTCTTCGGGTTTGAATCCTTGCTGTGCTATATTACCAGCTGAGAGAGCATAGGCCATTTACCTAACTTGTATCTGTTTCTGTTTCTTTCCTTTTCATTTATTGTTGAAAAAATAGAAATAATAAAAGCACCTATACCATAGAAGTTAGTACTTAGAACAGTGTCTGGCACAAAGTACCTGTTCAGTAAGTGTCAACTGTCATTATTTTTATCACTACTAATATTATTATTATTATATTATTCTCTTTATGAGTTTTATGCAAGACTAGAGATAAATACACACGTTCAATTCTCTATGTTTAATCATTTATTTTAAAAATGTAGATGGGACAAATGAAGACTTTATTATTAATTATCCTTGAGAACTTAGAAGAACAGGACAGAGTAATTGTGAATTTTTATAAATGACATTCTTTAAAAGCCTGGAATGCATGAAGTTTAAATAATTAGGAACATGCCTCATTGCATTTCTCCACTTTTCTGAACTCATTATCAGCTTCGTCTTAATGTTGGTTTCCCTTACAGTCACAAGGTAGCTGTAGCAGTTCCATGTATTTCATGCAGATATGACAATGTCCAGAGGCAGAAGAGGGGCAATGTTATCAGTATCTTCTTCTGAGGAATGAAGAAATCTTTCTCCAAAGCTCCCAGTAGATCTTCACTCATGTCTCATTGCCTAAAATTCATGATTACCTTGAAATCAATCACTGGCAATGAAAATAGAACCTCAACAATTGACTAGATTGATCAAGATTTATACTTGGGGCTGAGAATAGGCTCCTAAGCCCTTGGGTCATGTGGGGACACATGAAATAAATAGTACTCTTGCAAGAAAAAAGACGGAGAAGTGAATATTTAGTAGGCAACCAAATGTTGCAGAGAAAATTATGCTCCAGGCTGTTCTGTAAAGTCATAAATATTGACTATACCTCAAATAGGATTGAGACTTATAACTTCAATGAGCATTTTGGGAAAGAAAAAGTTAATTTCCCCAATGCCTCTTTGCCTAGTAAGTATTCTGTAATACCAAATACTAGGCTTATTTATATTCAAATCAAATTGCTATTGTAACTTAAAATTTGCTTATCATAGTGTCACAAATAGCTAGTTTCCTTATTCAGATAAAAACAGACAAACCTTTCCAAGTTAACTACTTCCTTACTTTTCAGGCATTATACATTAGAGAAATGTATGATGAAAATTGTATAAAAGAAATATAACTATATTTTGCATTCAGAAGTGAATGTAAGCACAGTTTCATGACTCCTACCTATGCCCAAAGATATCTGAGAAAAGTGAATAAATCCCTTACCTGACTTCCTGAGTCTTTGGAAAATGAATTTTAATTCTCCAGTTTGCCTTACACATTTTAGTGAGCTAATTACAACATTTTTACTGTTCAGCCTGCTTAAAAATCAAACTGTGAAAGTTGTGATAAACCTACTAGCAATTAAGAGACAGCAAGATGGATTATCTCCAGATGCTCATGGGACTTCTTGAAGTTTGGAGAGTCACATCTGTTTCTGTTATACTTTGGTATTTTTTTGTTGATTGTGGAAGCTCTTTGTGGCCCTGTTGACTTGCAGATATGCAAATAGGCTTTATCCAAGCGTGCTTATTTTCTGGAATGGAAAGTTTCTAGGCAGATATACAGCAAGAAGTCATGGTACATTCACCCTCAGAGCCTGAAAAACGTATGCTAGGTCTCATAAGTAAACTTTTCATTTTGGAGGAGACAATGAAAGCTTATGATATTTTTCAGTGTGTTTTAGATTGGAGAAGAGGTGAAACATTTTTCTTCTATGAAATATGCTGATAAGAATAAAAAAATAATGCCTCTAACTAAGTCCAATAAAACCTGGAGTATTCTTTCTTTGAGTTCTCGACTTCTCTTTCATTCAGGTTTCCTACAAAAAAAATTCATCAAATTCTGCATTAGGAGCACATATACAGAAAGCTACAAACTTAAGAGACATCATTCTTTGGCACAGATATGTCAGTGATATTAAAGATTAAAGTGACTTTTTAAAAAAAGTTTTGTTAATTCACATGTAGGCTCAGTTCTGTGATTATCAATCATAGTTGAATCAACCATTTTAGATGGATTTAGGGTTAGGAGTCAGAAATTATAGACAATTTAGCCACCAGCAGAACAACACAGCTTTCTACAACCAAAAAAAGTTAATCAACCATGTATATTTATTCATATAGCCATGACATTTACTGACAGTGTGTCCAACCCCCAATGCATCAGAATATAGTTAATTCACTTTATCTCATAAACACTGCACATATGATTTCATTAATATAAAATTCCTTTACTTAGTGTTTTAAATTATCTAAATACTTATAGGAAACTTTAGTTCTCCATCATTTGTTGAAATTTATCACTTGAGGTTATAATATATTTGCTTTATTAGTTATATCTAGAATACACTAGTACAAGAAATTAAACCTATACTGATTTGTTTAGGTCTACGTACTGGAGAGCTACATGCTTATGTACGATCAATTACATTTAACATTTATAATAATATTTAACATACAGTACGTTTGACATACAATAAAAAATAACATTTACAAACTCACTGTTGTAAGTCTAGTGCAATGTCAAATGTGATTTGAGAGAGTAAGAGTTAGAACACATGCTCTTTATCCCTAATTCCAGGTCAGGCTTCTTTGAATGAAGTACAGTGTCTGGAATGAAATCAATAATTTCATTCTAGTACATGATGGTTAGCTTATGCTATGGTCTGAATGTTTGTGTCCTCCCTCAAATTCATATGTTGAAACCTAACCTCTAATGTGATGGTATTATGAGGTGCAAACATTAAGAGGTGGAAACTTCAGGAAGTGATTAGTTCATGAGGGCTGTGCTCTCATGAAGAGGATTAGTGACCTTAAAAAAGAGGCCCTAGGGAACTTGTTCATCCCTTTTGCCATGTGAGGATATAGCAACAAGGCACCATCTATGAAGTTGAGAGAGGGTCCTCTCCAGACATCAAATCTGTTGGCAACTTGATCTTGGACTTCTAAATCTCCAGAACTGTGAACAACAAATTTCTATTGTTTATAAATTACCCAGTCTAAGATATTTTATTATTATTGGCACAAATGAACTAAGGAAGCCTATACCTGGAATAAAATGTTTATTCATGGTTGTCACACTAAGAAAGGTCATCCAGAGGCTGGAACGGTATCTACATAAAAAAGAGGAAATGAGAGAGTGAGATTTATCATGAGCATGTGTGAAAGAAGGATTATATTTGTTTTGCATGATAGAGGATAGAACTAGGACCAAAGAGTGGGTGGGAGTTTCATGGAGAAAGAATTTATTGTGTTTTAAGAACAGTTTTTTCTTATTGTATCTCTGTTGAAGAGAGTTGAGTTAATCTTACTCCTCAGTCGATGGCACACTGATATCCTTGCTGCTTGCAAGAACCATACCTGTTTGTTTGTTTTTATCTATTTCCATTTCTCATCCCCTCAGGCAATCGTTGTAATCCTTTAATGTTTACTTCTACTTGTAAAATATGTTTTGTTGTTTTATACTTGTGTATTTTTAGTTTACATAAATGGTATTTTGATCTGATCTCATTCAATTTATTTTCCCTTTTCCTTTCACATTTCTTTTAAGTTCTATCTAATTTGCTGTATGTATTTTGCTATTAAGTTCTATCTAATTTGCTATTTTGTCATTTCTAAATGCTATATAATCTCCATAATGTACATCTAACACATTTTACCTATCAAATACCCAGTAATGAGTATGCTGATCACATCCAACTCCCTGCCACCATAAACAACATTGAGATGAATAGCCTTGGGCATGTCACATTTTATACTTTCATAAGCATGTATATTCTGGGTCACATAGTGTAGATACACTTAGTTTGACTAAATAGCTCCATATTGCTCTATAGAATGGCTCCGTCCATCAACAGTACATGAGAGAACTTGGAGCACAGGGATTAGAAAACTTTTTCTGTAAAGGAAAAGATAGTAAATATTTTAGACTTCGCTGGCCACATAGAGTCTTTGCCACACCTCTTCATCCCCCTCTTCCCCCTCCTTTTCCTCCTCCTCCTTCTACAGTCTATTCCTCTTCTTCTTTTAATCACCCATCAATAATGTAAAAACCATTCTTATGAACTGTACAAACATGGGTGAAGGACTTCATTTAACACTTGGACCATCCAGAGATTTTATCTAGCCACACCTCCCTGCCAACACGTGGCAGATAAGTCACTTCGCTAATTTTGGTCAGTGTAATGGACATAAAGTGAGTGCTCACTGTTTTAAGTTCCATTTCTCTGATTATTAATTAGTTATATTGTCTTTTCAATTATTTGTTAACATTTGGGTTTCCTCATCAGTAAACTTCCTATTGGAATAATTTACTCATTTTCTCTATTATGATTTCTATATTTTTCTTGTTGATTTTGAGTAGTTTCTTACATATTGGATACAAATTCATTATCAGTTTTAGGAACTTTAAGTATCTTTTTCCAATTAGTTATCTGCTCATTAACATTATCCATGATATCTTTCATTGAACAGAAATACTAAATTTTGATTTTTAAAAAAAAACTTTCTAATAGTCTGAGCTATGAACAGATGGGATGAGCCACTACAACAGATAGTAAGTTTCTGAGCTTCTTCAAAGGCTAAATGGCCATTTGCCATCAGTGCTGTGTTACAGTGTTTCAAACATTGAGTGGATGTGTAGACAAGACTATCAAGGTCTCTTTCAGCCCTGGGATTATTTGATATACATGAAGCAGTTTGAAAGAAATATTTGGAGATCACAGGATTTGGGTAGTAGAAGGGATATTAGTGATTCACCTGATCCAGACTTCTCATTGTCTGTGGTAAGAAACAGAGGCCAGAACAGGGGAGGTGCTTGCTTAAATTTTCCACAGCTAGTTGGCAGCAGAGGCTGGACCAGAATTTCCTGCTTCACAGTCCACTGCACTTTCCATTACCTCAAGATAAATTCTAAATTTAATGGTTCGGCAGTAAACACTCCAGGTGGTTCTAGAGGTGGGAGGATGTCACTGAGGTAGAAAAAGTATGCAGAAAAGGGGCATCTACAGATTTTTCTAGGGTCGACTGGCTCATGGTAAATGCTAACACTACTTTTATAACTATCCATAATCTGTTTCGTTGCCATTTTCAGAAATAATTATAAAATCATTATCCACATTTTCCCTCCCCTAAATTATTATGTAGCCTGTAGCTTTCCAAAGCACTCCAGGCACAAATTATGCTATCTTTTCCCTCTAATGCCAGATACTAAAGACTACTGTCCCTTTTCAGCTGAGCTAGGACTGTGTAATGAACTAAAACATTGCAGAATCCTTATCATCATAACATACGAGAGAGCCACTAGCTGCCATTGTTTGATATGTGAAAATCAGAAATTCAGTCCTGTCCCACAGTGTTTGGCAACAAAGCCTTTCAAGATCCATGCACCATTATCCACTCCAGTGGAAAAGCTTATGAGAAAACATTTAGTTGTTTAAAGCCTGTGTCACAACAAATGGCGTGTATGAGAAGTTCTAGCTAGAAAGAAATGCAGAAGAGCACACTGCCATCTACTTTAAGTGATTGTGCAATGCTAACTCAGTTCTAATCCCTTTCTAGAAGCCAAAAAGCTAATAATAGGCCAGCAGTCTCTGTAGTATGGTGAATTTAGACTCCCCTTCTTATGCACAAGTAAATAAACCCTTCATCGTGGCTCAAACCACTCTGCTGCCACCCATAATTGACCTAAAGCACCTCACTCTACTGTCCTTGAGGAAAGAGGGCACCAACTTGCCACTGTTCTTATATTCTCTTTTAGGTTTCTAAGCTTCTCCTCTAGCTCATCACAAATATGGATGAAGCCTATATAAATATGGAGATGGTGACTAGGGCTACAGTGAACAAGTGCTTCATAAAAGGCAGAATAGGGTACCCAAACATAATATAATTGCTTGCTGGTGTTATAATGAATTGAGTAAAATGTTAATTAGGTGATTAATAAAATCTTAGTTGTGTCAAACATGACTCCTGCAGGTTATCTCTCAAGGTACTTTCCCCTAATGTCCTTAAGGGAAAACTAGGGATAAGAAGACACATTTGTTGAGGTAAAGTGTGTGATGAGTAGTCATCTTGAATAAGACAAAAGTAATTCCTATCATCTGTGGTGAGATATTAAATTTGTATAATAAGCTGTCAGAAGTATGAATTTTCCCAGTCACCCCTAGTAAGACTGCTATTGTTTTCATAGTTCACAATGATTTTCTTATTAGTTTCCAACTCAGGCAAAAATCCCATGTCTCACTACTGGACGACTTCTCACCATGAGACCTACTGATCACCGGGATGTCCATACTGACACTGTTTTTCACCGTCATTCATGGGTATGAAAGCATGTCTTTCCATATTGAAAAAGCTAAGTGTATCAGGTGCAGTATTAATTGACTATTGTGTGTACTGGCCTAACTTTCATTATTAGGAATCTTTCATCACCTATGGGTCTTTTTCTTCCAAAGAAAAATAATTTTTTTTCTGACTCTGGGGACAGTAAAGAGGCAAATAATATAAGGAGTCATTGTTGTGGTTTCTTCTCATGGAAACATTAAATAGAATCATGAACAACCAGGAAAAGTCCATCAGACCTTTCTCTATTACCTTCCTTTATGAAGGTAATGCAATCCCCAGATCAGGATTTGTTAGTGGTCAAAACTGAAGTTGCAAGTCTCCATTGGATATTTCATGGTAAGGACCCATAAAGATGGTGATTTTCTTCCCTTTTATAAAATCCAAATGAAGCCTTAGAATCATATTCTCTCCCTTTCTATTTCAATGAGCTAATACTCTGCTTGAGATTTATTAAGTCCAAGGCTGACATTTCCACTGACCACAGTCTGGACTTCAGTCAACAAATATTATCCTGCAATGCAGCACACATTGCTATCTGCTCACTGTGGAGATTTTGCAAACTGCAAATCTTTTACTCAGCCAGATCATTATGTGCTTAGGATATTCAAGGTTACAAAAAGCTAAGTGACATGTACTCTCAGGTACTTGGCAGTGTAATTGCAATGCAGTGCGAATCAACAAGTATTTATTGAGTACTTATGTGTCTAGCATTGTAATCATGGCTTTTCTTCACACAACTCTTGATATGGGCCAGAATGGATACAAGAAATTTTACTTGGCAGAATTTCTTCTTCTGTAATGTTCCTTCCACCACCCTATTATTTTTTTTTATTGGAGCCTTTCCTCTGGATCTCCAAAAATGTTGGTTTTCAGATTCCCTGAGGGTAATTAAGAGGCTCCAGACATGGCAATTAGAGGAAGTATCTTAGTTGTCATTGGTAGAAAACAAGAGTCAGAATTGGACTTGGGATAAATATTGGGGAGTAAGAGAAAGTTGCAGTTTGAGATAGAAAATGTACATTAAATGGAAAGGGAGAGAAGGAGAAGGCCACCTCTGACTAGGCTTCTCAACCTCTTAGTGTTTCTAATAATTTGTCTTTCGTGTGGAATAGAGAAACTCTGCATATGCAAATTGGTATGATGAGTCAAGAAGTGTAAACATCCAGAAAGAAGTAGATCCAGTCATATCCAATTTGAGGCAAGAAAGAAAAAACACATTTCACTGTTGAAGACTCCTTGTTTGATTATCCACACCACTGCTTTTCTCTATTAAAATGGATAATGTTGAAAAGTTCAGGATCTAGTAAATTCTTTATATGTCACTTTGAGGAATGTGTGTGCCAAATAATTCAGAGGCACAATTAACAAAAATATCTATAGCACAATGATTGAATGCTCTTAACTAGTTTGTCCCTTTTGCTTATCTGTCCTTGTGGTAAGTCTGAGTAAGTTGGAACAATGAAATCACATGCAGATTTTAAAGACACTGCTGCATAATTCAATATCAAGTCACATTGTTTTTAAACATCAAGATTCCACTACTAATTTTCTTCACAAAGAATTCATTTCCATATATGCTATTCACAGAGAAGGCACAAGGTGGCCTTTTTTGTAGTGATTTTCATGACGAAATGATAGACAACATTAAGAAGAAACATTGTTTTATGAGTTTTATTTGTACTACTCTCCCTACCTGCCTAAACTCTAATAATTGAGGACACCAGAAAGGAAATTTGCTGAGAAAGAAAGATAGGATACACAGAAAGGAATTTTCACCCTGCAATATAGCCAGAATTTTGAAAAATTGGGAGTAGAGGTAGAAAGTGCCAGAAAGATAGCATGTTCATGAGTACTCTGGTTGCCTCAGAGTGGACCAGATATTCAAGTATTTCGTAACAGCATGTGACCACCTTCTAGGATGATGTTACACTGACAGAGAGAGGCTCATTGCTACCGCTGAGTTAATAAGTAGACCAGCAATACCGTAGTATAAAGTTCCACCCTAAATCATTGAAAGTGGCTTGAAAATATATACTGGCTGATCTTAATATGTGAGCTAAAATCATAACTTGCTTTTTTTAAAAAAAAAAAAAAAAACTATGTCTCGATTACCTCAAAGAGCTACAAGTAGAACTACCATTTGATCCAGCAATTCCATTACTGGGTATCTACCCAAAGGAACAAAGGACATTCTATCAAAAAGACATCTGCACTTGGATGTTTATAGCAGCAAAATTCACAATTGCAAAGATGTGAAAACAACCCAAGTGCCCATCAATACATGAGTGGATTAATAAAATGTGGTATATGTATACCATGTAGTTATACTCGGCCACAAAAAACAATGGTGATCTAGCACCTCTCGTATTATCCTAGATAGAGCTGGAGCCCATTCTACTAAGTGAAGTATCCCAAGAATGGAAAAACAAGTGCCACATGTACTCACCATCAAATTGGCATTAACTGATCAACACTTAAGTGTACATACAGTAATAACATTCATCGGGTGTTGGGCAGGTGGGACAGGGGAGGGGGGGGTATATACACACCTAATGGGTGTGCTGCACACCACCCGGGGGATGGACACTCTTGAGGCTCTGACTCAGGTGGGGCAAAGGCAATATATGTAACCTAAACATTTGTACCCCTGTAATAAGCTGAAATAAAAAAAATTCAAAAAAATTAACAATACAGAATCTATTTTCCCCAATTAAAAAAAAAACTATGTCACCTGCTTCTGTAATTATTCACTTAATGCTTTATTCATCTTTCTATATGATTAAACCTAATTGTTCTCTAATCTTGAAAGGACTAATCTTTATATGCAGCAATCACTATTTTTGATATTTCTATGAAAGTGCTTGAATAATACTGATTATACTTTTTAAGATTTGTTTTCAATGTTTTACATTCCAGAACTGTTATTTGTAGTCATTTGTATTCTAATTTTACAACACGTAGTACTCAGGAGAATAAACCCTAGGGAACACTGTGCAATAAGGATGTTAAGAGACATTTTTGTCATATTTATTCTTATAGTTTCTGTAAGAAAGTGCTTATTGTGCAGAAATAACCAGGATAGCTTACAAATATAAATACCTGGAAAGATCCCCAGGGTCCTCATTATTTGCATTGTTTGATAACCACATTCTAATTGCTGATAAACTAAGGCTAGTGTTCTTAGATTGATATTCTCAAGGTTTTGTTTTCACCATCTTAAAATTGAAAACATTCAAGAGAATTATGAAATATGTATTGAGCAATTACTACAACAGAGATACAAAGGATGGGTAGACTTAGTAATTAGGGATCAAGAAGTAGTTTTTGAATTTGAAATGAACAGTACAAATGGGAAAGAGAGCAGAGTACATGATATGTTGTAGATCAGTGTTCGGTTGAAATGGAGGAAGGCTTTCATGCAGGATAAAAATTAGAAATGGCTTGAACGATCAGAATTAGGTTGTAAAAAAGCTTGAATGATAAACTAAGAAATTTGTTTTATCCTATAGTTAGTGGGGAGCCATGGAGTATTATAAAGTATTTCACTTCCTTTCAGGGAAGAAGCATGTCAGTATTCCATTATCTATTATTTAATATAGAATGCAGACATTTATTTGGAAATACAATAATAATTTAACTATTAGCATGACATCCCATGGTGGCATACAACTTAAATTTTCTATATGTGAGATATCATATGAAGAATGAAATTGATTTAAATTTCTATTCCCTTTGTACTTGGAGGTGGTGATGGATGTGTGATCTTGATCTTCAGGCAGTGATGCTGACCATTATCATTACCTTTATTAAATTCCAACAATGTGCAAAAGAAAGTGCAAAATATACAATTTGACAAGGCATTCCTGGGCATGGTTGAATAATTGATGGTAGTTCAGGGTGAATTATAAAACTGTTAACTTTTATGTGTTTTTCTATTGGTCAGAATCATGAAAGAGACTGGTATTTGGGTGAGATTTGAGCTCTTTGAGGGCAGAAAGTATAACATTTAATATTATTGACATCCAGCATATAATTATATGCCTGGAACATATTTTAGGGATCAAAAAAAACTTATTGAGTGAATGAGTGAATGAATGATATTCCAGACTTCTGTAATCTTTTCCACTGTGATTTCAACTCCTTTCCATTTCATTCACCCATTGGAACTTGTACATGGTTATCACTAAAACTCATTCACGCTTAAGACATGGTAATTAATGCAATGCATGATTCCGAATGAATCTTAGACAGAAGAGGAGGAAAATTGGTGATATTTAAATAAGATTTTTAGGTTAAACAATACAACTGTATCAATGTTAATTTTATGACTTTGATCATTATACTTTATGTAAGATGTTCACCCATGCAGAATCTGGATAAAGGCCACAGAAGAATTGTTTTTATGATATTTGCAACATTTGTGAAAGCCTGAATTATTTCAAAATGAAATTTTTAAAAAATTAAGGCAAAAAATTTTAAAAAACATTTTCACCCTTAAGATTATATTATTATTACATTATATTATTTATTGCATTCCCCCATCTCACTCCTACCTATATCCTCATCATGATCTTTTAAAATTAATTTTTTATTTATAATTGATACGTAATGATTGTACATACTTATAGGTACAGTGTGATGGTTCAATGTATGTTTACATTGTATAATGGTCAAATCAGGGTAATTACCATATACATCATTTTAAACATTTATCATTTCTTTATACTAATAATATTAAAAATCTTCTGTTCTAGCTTTCTTGAAATATACACTACATTGTTATTTGCTATAATCACCCTACTACTATTTCATAGAACACCAGAATTTATTCTTCCTGTCTGACTGTGTCATTGTACCTCTTGATCAACCTCTCTCCATCACTCTTCTCTCCCCTCCCCAGCTTTTGGTAACCACTATTCTACTCTCTACTTCTATGACGTAAACTTTTCAAGATTCCACACGAGTGAGATCATGCAATGTTTGTCTTTCTGTGCCTTGCTTATTCCACTTAATGTAACATCCTCCAGGTTCATCCACATTACTGCCAATGACAGGTTCTCATTTTGGTTTATGGCTGAATAGTATTCCATTGTGCATATATAACACATTTTCTTTATCCATTCATCTGAAGATGGGTATTTTGGTTGATTCCTTGTCTTGGCTATTGTGAATTGTGCTGCAACAAACATGGAAGTGCAGAAATCTCTTCAGCATACTGATTTCACTTTATTGGATATCCAGTAATGAATGGGATTCCTGGATCATATGGCAGTTATATTCTTAATTTTTTGAGAAACCTTTATGCTGTTTTCCCTAATGGCTGTACTAACTTACATTCTCACCAATAGTGCATAAGAGTTCTTCATTCTCCACATCCTCAGCAGCATTTATTATTTTTTGTCTTTTTGATAATGGCAATTCTAACTGGGGTGAGGTAATATCTCCTTGTGGTTTGTATTTACATTTCCCTGATGACTAGTGATGTTGAAGATTTTTCATATACCTGTTGGCCATTTGTATGTTTTCTTTTGAAATATGTCTATTCATATCTTTTGCCCATTTTTAATTGGGTTATTTGCTTTTTTTTTCTATTGAGTTATTTGAGTTCCTTACATATTCTGGATATTAGTCCCTTGTCAGATACATAGTTTGCAAATATTTTCTCCCATTCTGTAGGTTGTCTCTTTACTCTATTGATTGTTTCCTTTGCAGTGCAGAAGCTTTTAGTTTGATGTAATCCAATGTGTCTACTTTTACTTTTGTTGCCTGTGCTTTTGAGGTCTTATTCAAAAAAACCTTGCCCAGTCCAATTTTATGAAGCATTTCCCCTATGTTTTATTCTAGTAGTTTCACAGTTTTGGATCTTACCTATGAGTCTTTAATCTATTTTGAGTTGATTTTTGTACATGGTGGGAGATAGGGGTCTAGTTTCTTTCTTCTGCATGTAGATATCTAATTTTCCCAGCACCATTTGTTGAAGAGAATATACTTTCCCCAATGTGTGTTAATGGGAACTTTGTCAAAAATCAGTCTACTGTCAATGCATGGATTTAGTTCTGGGTTTTGTATTCTGTTCCATTGGTCTATGTGTCTGTTTTTATGCCATTACCATGCTGATTTAGTTACTGTAGCTTTGTAGAATATTTTGAATTCAGGTAGCGCTATGCCTCCAGCTTTGCTCTTTTTGCTCAAGATTGCTTTGGCTAGCCAGGCTCTTTTGCATTTCCATACCTCATTATGATCTTTGATCTCACAGTATTTTCCAAATGTATTGCAACAGTTTTTCATTTCATTAATTTTTCTACCTAGCCTGTAGTGACAAATTCTATAGTTTAGAAACAGTTTAACCTTTTAATTGTATCCTTTCATGGCCCCTAGAATTGGCCATATTTTTGATCTTTCACCATTACCGTCATACCATCCACAAACCTAAGTCAACAATTTCTCATCTGTTCTTAGAATGCAAAGAGTTACTAGGGAATTAACAAAATGATGTGACACTATCTACCACTTACTATCTTCAGCTTTCCAATGCTCTAAATGCTTTGCAATCCTTTTATTTATATCTTATTAACTTCTGATCATATTCTGCTTACTCTTTTTACAATGCTCAAGCACCCTTAATCCTGCCACACAGATATAACCACAGTTAACCTTAAGGGGCTTATTCTGTTAATGTATAGAAAGAGGATAGTTCAATAGCTGAAATTTTCAAAATTAGTTTAGCCTCAAGTGTATATACTCTTTGTAACTTAATTTTCTCATTTAATAATATAACTTGTGAATTTTCAGTACCATAAAATATTATTGAAAGAATAATTTTTAATTCTTATAACATTTCATGTCACAAAATAATGTTGCAGTGAAGATATGCCCATTTCTGATTCTTCCTTAGTCTAAATTCTTAGTAATGAAATAACAGAAACAAAGGAACTATGTATTTTTAAGGCTTACTGATTGATATTGCAAAATTTTCTTTTAAAAGTTTGAACAAATTTGCATTTTTGCCAGCAATGTAAGAGCAAGGCTATTACAAAGCAAATGTAGTAGTA
>NW_012149964.1:258517-262879 GCF_000956105.1 Propithecus coquereli
AAATCATTCTCAGCATGATTGACTAGATGAACAAGATTTTTCTCTGTTAACTTAAAATGCCACTGTTACAAGAACTAACTTTGGCAAATTTATGAATTTTTCTGTTTCATGAATTTTTCCTCCTAGCCCCATGCCATTAGCAGGCTACTTAAATTATAATACTATGGTTTTTACATATTTTTAATATCTCAAAATGCAAGTCTCCACTCAGTAACTTCTTAAATCTTTGACAAATCTTGTACGTGTACTCCACTGAAACATTTGGAATTATTTTGAAAAGTTAAAAAAAAAAGTCTGTTTTCTTTACATTATTATGCTAGTTTGGATAAAAAGATCCAGATGTACAATACAGTGTCATCTCCTTCAAGAAAATGTGTCTTTCTGTTATTTCTTGTCTCATTTTATGTGACTCCAAGTTTTGTAGTTGCTTCTATATAGATTCTATTAAATTTAATTCTAAATATTTATTTTGTTTCTGTTTTGAAAAGTGCGTTAATGATTTTGAGAAATTCTACTTTCTCTTTTAAATGCTTTTATGAATGGTGATTATATTTTCAGTTTTACCAATTGCCTTTCAGGGTTCTATCAAAATCATATGTGATGAATTGCTTTAATAGATTATCTCATATTGAACCTTCACGTTGAATTTTCCCAGCATGCCTGAACTAAATCTGGGCTTGGTATCATAAAACTGGTCTTAGTATAGAATATTTTAAAAGTTAGTTTTATTGAGGCATAATTTATATACATAAAATTCATCCTTTTTAGTGGTATATCTCTAGCATTTTTAACAAATACATCCATGTAATCACCACCAAAATAAAAATATAGAACTTTCTGATCACAGCTAAAAGTTCTCTGTCGTATTTTGGATTCAGTCACCTTCATCTACTGCCAACCTCTGGTGACCATTGAATGTATCCTTTCCCAACAGTTTTGCCATTCCAGAATAACATATAAATGGAACCATACAGTATGTAGTTTTTTCAGACTGGCATCTTTCACTCAGCATAATGCATTTGAGATTCAACTTTGCGGTTGCATAGAAATTTTCTAAGTGGTATTAATTGTATAGACGTACAACAATTTTTTTATCTATTAAAAAGTTGATGAACATTTGAACTATTTTTTATTTTTGCATTATAAATAAAACAGATATAATCATTTCTGTACAAGTTTGTGTAGACTTATGCTTTCATTCCTCTTCAATAAATATTTGTGCGATTTCTGAGTCATACAATAAACAAATGTTTAACTTTATAAGAGATTGCCAAAATCCCAAAGTGGTTGTAATATTTTACATTTTCCATCACGATGGATGAAAATTCCAGTTGCTTCACATCCTTACCAGCATTTTGTAATGTCAGAAATTTTTTCTTATAAATCTATTTATCCATTCTAACATGTGTGGACATACTTCATTTTATTTTTTACCAGTTATTTTGAGATTTAATTTACATATCAATCACCCCATTTAAGTGTACAATTCAATATTTTTTAGTATATTAACAAATATGTGCAACCACCACCACACAGTCAATTTTAGAACATTTTCATCACTTCAAAAAGAGACCCCATATCCTTTAGTTAATGATCTCCTATCTCCCCACCCCTACCCTCAGCCTTAAGCAACCACAATCTACTTTCTATCTCTATATGTTTCTCTATTTTGGACTTTCATATGAATAACATAATGTATTATACAGTCTTTCGTGACTGGCTTCTGTTACCAAACCCCAAAATGGGTCCAGGCCAGGTACTGTCATTCTCTGCACAAATAGCCAATTATTAAGACAATGAGGATTGCCAAGGAAGAAAGGAATTTTAATGTGAAAGATGTCTATCAGGAAAACGGGAGAAATGGTCTCAAATCCATCTCCCCAGCTGGCTAAGGACAAGGGCTTTTATGGTGGGTTGTGGAATACAGGTCAGGTTGCATGGGGCTTGAAGTAATGGGGTCTTCAAGTGGTCTGATTCACGAATCAGATGTTGACGATTGGTGGTGAGTCCTGCGGAGAGGCTCGTTGAGTCTGGTTGTTAGGCTTGACTGGTAGCTTTGAGGGAACAAGAAATAACTTAGGAAAGGGGTCATTTTGCAAAGCCGATTACACTTCTTTCCCCTGGAATAATGTTTTTGAGATTCATCCATGTTGTAGCATGTATCTGTGCTACATTCTTTTTTATGACTGAATAATATTCCATTGTATGAATTCCACATGTTGTTTATCCATTTGTCCATTGATGGACATTTGGGTTGTTTGTATTTTTTGGCTATTATGAATAATGCTGCTATAAACATTCATGTACAAGTTTTTATGTGCATATGTTTTCATTTTTCTTAAGTTTAAATTTCTTTTAATAGACATTATTTAGGTTAGTAGCAAAATTGAGCAGAAAGTATAGAGATTTCCCACATACTTCTTTCCAACACACATACATAGTTTCCCTACTATCGCATCTTGCAGGAGAGTGGTACATTTGTTATAACTGTTGAATTTACATTGACACATTGTTATCACACAAGGTCTATAGTTCACATCACTCTTGGTGTTGTATAAATCTATCAAATTTATAATAACATATATCTACTATTATAGTATCATATAAAACCAGCTTCATTGCCCTAAAAATCCTCTGCACTCCACCTATTCATTGCCACCTCTCTAACCCTTAGCAACCACTGATCCTTTCACTGTCTCCATAGTTTCACCTTTCCAGAATGTTGTATAGTTGGAATCATATAGTATGTAGCCTCTTCAGAATGTCTTCTTTCACTTATTAATTTGAATTTATGATTTCTCCATGTCTTTTCATGCAATAATCTATATTTATCTTCATATTTTCTATTTTTGGTGCTTATTATTTCTTCCTATAGTTTCACATTTACATCTGGTATCATTTTTTCATCAGTATGTAGAAAATCCTTCAGCATTTTTTGTAATTTATGCCTCCTTGTGACAAATTCAATTTTCATTTACCTAAAATATCTTCATTTATCCTTCATTTTGAAATATATTATCACCAAATATAGGATTATGTTTCATAGGTTGTTTTTCTAGTACCTGGAGGATGTCTTAAGTATCATATTTTCGTCATCCTCTACTGTATCTGCTGAGAATTTAGCTGTTCTTTTTATTATTTTCTTCTGTATATGATGGATTATTTTTCTCTGGATGCCCTTAAGATCTCTCTCTGTTTCCATTTCAGCATTCTGCGTATCATCCTTTCTTTGCATTTATCTGTATTGAGCTTTTAAAATCTGTAAATTGATCTATAAGTTTTCTGCAAGGATCTGTAAGTTTTCCTTTTGGAAAAGTTTTAGCCATGTTTTCTTCAAATATTGTATCTGTCCTTTCTCTTTCTTGTTTCCTTCTGGGACTATAGTAACATATATTAGACCATTTAATATTGTCCCAAATGTCACTGAGTCTCTGTTCATGCCTCTCCTTTAGTCCTCAAACAGGTAAGTTCTAATGGTGTACCCTCACAACGTTGACTGTTTCTTTTTCTCTAATCTGCTCTTAAGCTCATTCACTAAATTTTTATTTTCAGTTATTCAGTTCTAAAATTCCCATTTAGTTCATTTTTATGATTTTACTTTCTGCTGATATTGTTCATCTGTTCATATATCATGACGATTATTTTAACTTTCTTAAAATTCTAGAACATATGTTAGCTCTTTTAATATCTTTGTTTACTAATTTCAACATCTTTGTCATCTTGTGGTTGGTTTTATTGACTGTTTTTTACTATATTTTACATTTTTTCTATTTCGTTGTATATCTTGTAATTTAAAAAAAAATTTATGGTGGACATAGTGTTTGATACATTGTAGAAAACATGGACTCATCTATGTTCCTTGTAAGAAGGCTCATTTTTGTTCTACAAACAATTGTCTTGGCAGGACTCGAACTTCTTACTATGTCTCTCCTATGGTGAATACCAGATGAAATTGCTATTCAGTTTGTCTTCAAGACGTGATTTGTCCAGGATTCTTGGTGCCTCCTTGGCATATATGTCCTCTGGTGGTTATCCAAGTATTTGAGCAGGGTTCCCACATTAATCTTTGGGCTCACGTCTCTGCGTTTCCCTTGTCTCCAGCATTTGTTACCTTAATTTTCCAGTTATTCTGCCATCACCAAACTCTTCCTCTAACATCTCAAGACAAGTGAGAGTGAAGTTTTATGCTACAACATGCCACATGGATCAAGAAGTGTCCTATGGTAAAATAGTACAAAGACTTGAATCTCATTAAGTACAATTTTTGTCTTTCAGTGGTTCACTTCTCTTCAATTTCTACCTACTTTTAGATGCTTTCTACTGCCTTCAAATTGTTGTGTAGATTTTCTTTAGTATTTTGTC
>NW_012149964.1:265854-266487 GCF_000956105.1 Propithecus coquereli
GATTTGAATAGTTTGATTCAAAATTCTTTTAAATGACTCTTTAAAGTGTCTATTCAATCTATAAGGATATTCTTAAATTATATTCAGTTGAATAAATTTGATTTTGTTATATATACATGAAATAGAAGGCCATTTACTTTGCAGTGGCAAGCATTTTCATATACATATTTCTGGTACTAAGTTGCAGTGTCACTACTGGTGATCTAAATCAACATTCATGGATGACTGCATTTTATAACCAGTTTTATTAGGTACCACTCAAGTTAATGCTATGAATCTCATAGTGAGTAATAACCTGGTATTCTATAAATAAAAGATGAAGAACAGAAAGTGTAGCTGTCTTAGCCAAGGTAAAACATCAGCATGAAATATTAAATAGGAATATGTACAGAATCAGTTCCAGAGTTCATCATCAAGGTTCAGAAGCTTTAGATTAGGGCTTGCTAATATCATCTAAAACCCTTGGGAATTTTTGGTTCCTCACAGAAGTTTAAGTAGCTAGATCCTTGGCTCTTATTAGCCTAATTGTGAAATTCCTTTACCACCTTAATTACTCCCCTTTGATTGTCTTTTGCCCAGATCCTAAAATTCTCCATACTATTCCCAGTTCCTAATGACCCCTTAGAGAAGAGA
>NW_012149964.1:267682-270669 GCF_000956105.1 Propithecus coquereli
TGTCCAAGTTAAGTAAACACATTAGTTTCAAGGATGTGTTTCTGTGTGTGTGTATTTAATCACTGAGGTAAAAACATATCTTAACAAATGTAGTAAGTCCTAGGATTAATACATTAATATTAATACAAAAATAAATTGGTGAGTTGGAAAATAACAGTGATGAATGTACCCAGAATATAGCACAAAGATCTGAAAGATGAAAGTGAGTAAATAAGTTAGATAAAAATAGTACTGATTGAGTCATTCTAAGTATGTCTATTATGAATTCCTGAGGTAGAGAATAGTCAGAGAATGGAGGAGATGTAATATTAGAAGAGACAAAAAATGAGATCTTTAGAGAGTTGAAGAAACACATAATTGAAAATGAACCCCATATTCCAAGCAAAATCTCAAAATAAAGCCACATAGAAAAACTTAAAAATATTGATGGAGAAAAAGCAAAAAAGATCCCAGAGAGAAAAGCAGGACATCTACAAAGGAAAAGCAAGCATTCTGACCACCAACTTCACATGTAGAACAATAGATCAGTAATAATAGATAGAGGCATATTATCCTTAAAATGCTGATGGAAAATATCACTCCATCTGAAATTAATTTAAGTGTGGGGTTTAAAAATATATTTTCACACCAATCAGGACTAGGAAAGGTTACTAGCTACAGACCCTCACTGAAAGACATATAAAAATAGTTAATTAAAAACTAAATAGTGAATAATACTAAAGAAATAAACTGAACATAAAGTTAGAGAAATGAGAAAGAATAGAAGTTGATTTTAAAACATAAATATATTTGATTAATTCTTGATATTTCAAGAGAATTAACTTTGTGTATGGGTATGTCTGTGCTTATGCTTAATAATGAAGGGAAAATTCTAGAAATTAGACTGTGATAAAATCAGATATGGTTGGGAATGTGGAGGAGATGTTATAAAATGAGTTATTAAGATCATTTAAGATTTTCTATTTTGGGGGAGGAAAATAGAGATATTGAATTAATTCATACTTTGTTAGAGAATTTTAAAGGTAAGGATGCATGTTAAAATATTATGGTAAAATTTTAAAATAATGAAAAAATAATCACAACTTTCAAATGTGGACTTAAAATATAATGAATATAGTAAACATTATTCAACAAAATACAGAGTATAAGCATTACAAAACGTAATAATGCACAAAATTAAATGGCAGGAACAATTACAAATATCAGTAATCATAATAAATATAAGTAAATGGGTTAAACTCACCTATTAAAAGACAGAGTTTCAGATTGAATATACACACACATAAATACTGTAAACTAAAACAAAATATTAAGCCCACCCCAGCCGACTGAATGGATACCCTCTTGGCCAAGGGGACACCAGAAATACTCCAAAGCTGAGTTGCTGGCCATGAGAAGGGATGTCAGATATGCCTCATCATGCCCCCTTCCCTTCCTGGAGATATCCTTTGTAACTCATTAATAGGCCTCAGGCTATGCAAGACAAAGCTTAAACCATACCTGCAGGTGCTCAATTTATATAACAAATCATTTGAATCTGGGTATACGGCCTGTGGCTTATCTCTGATTAACAGACTTCCTTATATTAACTTAAAACATTCCAAGCCTTTAGACAAAGCTTCATTTCTTTAACCAATTACAAATCAAAGAGTCTTTAAACCCACCTATAACCTGTAAGCCCCCATTTTGAGATGTCCCACCTTTTTGGGCCAAACCAATGTATGCTTTCCATGTATCGATTTATGACTTTATGTGTAATTCCTGTCTCTCTGAAATGTATAAAACCAAACTGTAACCCAACAACAGTGAATCCACTTGTTCAAGGCTTCTTAGACGTGGCTCTGGGCCATGGTCCTCAAACTTGGCTCAGAATAAACCTCTTTAAATTATTTTACAGAGTTTGGCTTCTTTTCCATTGGCAATACATATACAAACCATTTGTATGCTGTTTGAAAGAGAAATGACTAAAACAAACTAATATGGATAGTTTTAAAATGTTAGGAAAAGAAAGCTGACATAGCATTTTTAATTTCACACAAAATCACACTAAAGGGCAAAAGAAGTGATAATGATAGAGGGAAATACACAATGAAATAAGAAATAATCAACTAAGAATATAGAAAAATTAGTGTACATATTAAAATATATAGATTTTATATACGTGAAGCAAAAATTGAGACATTATAAAAGGTGAGACAGAGCAGGGATGCTTCTTAGGGGCCTGTAGAGGGGGGATTGTGGGGGTAAAGGGGCCCAGCATGGAAATAAAGGGAAATCTTGAGTCCCTTCAGGGTAAGTTTTGGGCACCTGGCTAGCCTTGAAAAACGAGTGGGCAACCAGATGAGAACAATGACCCTCCAAGAGAGCCAGAGTCACAAGGTGTTTTGGTTCCCTAGGGAAACTCAAATATAGCATCTTAATATATGCCCTGGAGTTGTTTTCAGAACCCCCAAACCCAGCATGGATAATGCAGATAATGAAGAACTGAGGAATTGAACTCTGACTGAGGCACCTGTCACACCCATCTTAATATTCATTTCCCCTAATGCAAGAACCTCTAGTCCTCCACTTTAGGATATCTTGCCTTTTTGGGTCAGGCCAATGTATAACTTCCATGTATCGAGTTACAGTTTTGTCTGCCTAAATGCATCCTGTCTTTAAAACCCTGGCTTGTAAGCCATTGAGGCATTCAAGTCTTAAGTGTTAGCTGCCCATACTCCTTGCAAATAAAGATGCTTCTATCTCCCCCTGCTACTCTGGCTCCGGTGTCTTGCTTTACTGTGCTGGGTGAGTGGACCCCAGTTTGTTTCAGTAACAAAAGCAATTTATACAACCACAAACTCAGTAGGGGACTTAACACAATGCTATCAAAGACTGGTAAGTTAAGCAGGAAAAATTCTCAAGGTTTGGACAACACAATTAGCAAGAAAGATTTGTAGATGTGTATGGATATGTCCAAGTTAAGTAAACACATTAGTTTCAAGGAT
>NW_012149964.1:270788-271671 GCF_000956105.1 Propithecus coquereli
TCAAGAAAGATTCAAAATGAATTAGTTAAATGTTCAACTCAAAATAAGCTAGGAAAAAATAACAAAGTAAACCTAAAGAATATAGAATTGATAAGATACTAGAAATAAGAACAGAAAATAATAAAGTAGAAACAGATAAACCCAAGATAACCAGTTATTTGACAGGACTAATAAAATAGATAAACCTTTGTTAGGGATGACTGAAAAAAAAAACCAGAGAAAAAGCAAAAATAAATAATATTTAGATCAGGAAAGGTTTGATAAATTAATATAGAGTAGGAAATTTATAAATAACAAGATTATTTCATTTATGGATAATAAAAAATCAGATAAAAGAAACAAAATGGTATAAAAATTTGATTGTGAATATTGACAAATGAAAAACTTTCACGAAATAATATTAAAGACATCTAGTGAAATTAAATTCTTCCCCAGCCTTGCCCCTCAAAACAGCAGCCCCAAATTGTTTTATGGGTGAGTCTTACTCTATTTTCAAGTTTTGTCACACCCTTTCTTAAATTGTGACAAAGAATAAAAAGAGGTAGATCTACCCATAAGGCTAATCTAACTTTAATAACAAAGAGACAAGGAGCATAGAAGAAAAAGGTATAGATAAATCTTATGAACATACATGTAAAAGGTCCCAAATAAAAATATCTCTAAAACTATAGTTCAGCTGTCTATAAAAAAGAAAATACATTAGGATTAGGTGGGCTCCTTCCAAAAATATCAAAAAATTGATGACAGATTAAAGGAGAAAAAATATGATCATTTCAGTAGATCCAGACAAATCATTAGATGAAAATCATCACCTTTCCATGGTAAAAGCTATTAACAAATTAGAAATAAAAAGAAAGTTTCTTAAACTGATAAATGTTTTCCA
>NW_012149964.1:272221-306119 GCF_000956105.1 Propithecus coquereli
AAATTTCAAAATTTTCATAATTTTGAAAAAGAAAAGCAAATGTTTTGCTATAGATGGTTATAAATCTATGATAACTAACAAAGTAAGATATTAACCTACAGATAGAAAAATGGACTAATGGGACAAATAGATATGGCAGAAATAGATCCATATGTATATGAAAACTTTATGGGTGTTACTAATCAAAAATGGAAAAGATGGATCAATCAGTAAATGATGCTGTGAAAACTGCTTGTCCATATAGAAAACAATTATGTATATCCTTAACTCACATAATGTAAAAAAAAAAAAAAAATCCAGACTGGCTAGAAACTTGAATGTATGACATTTTTAGAGGAAAAGAACATGATTATGACAACATCATTGTGATGTTAGTATCAGAAATGATTTCTTAAATATGATATAAAATGTCTAAATCCTAATGGACAATATTGATAAAATTGGCTAAATTAAAAAAAACTAAACTCTACAGTAGAAAAAGCCATAGACCAATTTAAAATTCAAGCCACAGATTGGGAGGAAATATTCTCCATGACAATAGCCAAAAAAGACTTTGTATCCAAAACATAAAAAATTACTACAAAACAATTACACAAAGACAAACACCAGAATTTAAAAAGACATTGATACCCTACAACAATTATTACCCCTTCCTAGGTGTATATTTTAGAGAAGTTCACATATTCGTACAAGAAAACATATGAGATTATTTTTGAAGCATTGTAATAGTGAAAAAAATGAAAGGATTCTAAATATACTTCTGATAAGAAAGTGGACTCCGAAACTGGGGTTCAGCCTGATGGCCAAGTGTGTTCTTGGCTTTGCACAGGAAAGAATTCAAGAGTGAGTAGACAGAGTAAAGCAAAAGCAAGTTTATTGGAGTCACAAAGAAACAGAAGGAAAGCTTGCTCCATAAGCAGAGCAGCAGCTACCTCTGAGAGCAACAGAGAGTATCCCGTTGTGAGTTTTATACTTTCTATTTAATTTTATGTTAAGTAGAAGGAGGATTATTCATAAGATTTCAGGGAAAGGGGAGGGGAGTTCCCAAAAAGGGAACCTCCCAAAAGGGTCCTTCCCTCTTTTGAACCACATAGGGTAATTTCTGGGAGTTGCCATGACATTTGTAAATTGCCATGGCACTGGTGGGTGTTTCTTTTTTCATGCTAATGGATTATAACTAGCCTATAATGAGCAGTGAGGGCAAACTGAGGTCGTTTTTCATCTTGGTTCTAACTGGTTTGGGCCAGTTTCTCCACCAATTCTTGTTTTATCAGAGACCCTGATTCAAGTGTGATGATTCCTTATTGAGCGGGGCCTGCTAGTTCGCTATCTCACTTCAATAGGAGAAAGGATAAATACATTGCAGCATATTCATTCAATACAATACTATACATCATTTAAAGTGGGTTAACTATAGTTACAAATATCAACACAAATAAATCTCTAAAATATAATGTAAAATGTAGAAGATAAACAGCAAAGTTAATGGTTAGAGATTATATGTAGTGTGGCATGCTGCTGGTAAAGATTTTTAATTGAAGGAAGAGTTAATTTTCATTGTTTTAAAATAATAGTAATAATATTAAAAACTAACATTCGAAGGGTGTTTTAGAGTTTTATAAAGGATTTTTCACATATATTACCTGATTTAATCTTCACAAGAAATTTGTAAGTTAAGGAATACTTTTATCCCATTAAAAATAAAGACCAGTTCGGCCTCAGAGGGTTTATTTACATAGTGAAAAGGAGACTCAAACCCAAGTTCAATATGTCATGCTTTATCCACCATGTAGTCTTCATAAAATATCACCATCATGGTTATCTTTTTTCATTTATTCCAAAGCATGGCACTGTTTGCATTCAATTTCTTTTGCCCACTTCATGACCCACTCATTACTGTAGACAGAGCTCTGTCAGATTTCTCCCGTCCATATCAGTAATTCCAGTCATAGTTTTTATTCCCTCCTTATTATTAACCGTAGGCCTTTTATTGCCAAGACCTGCCAGTTCCAATTCCAAAAATGCATCCCAAATCACTTCATGTCTATCCACTTTTTCTGCTTTCACCCTAATCTAAACCACTTTCATCTCTTGCCTGTACTACTGCAGCAGCTTCCTAACTTATACTGACCCGTGCTCCTAACTCCTGGTTCTTCAAGTCCTTACTAGACACGAAATGCCTCCTGTGCTTTATTAGAAAATTTAATGTAGGCGCATGAATACATAGGGTTTTGAAGGTATGAAAAATGAATCTGAAAATCTTTCACAGTGGTTGCCTTTACATATTGCCTCTCCCATTCATTTTGTTCAATTAATTACCTGTCAACCAGCAAATGCTTATGGAACACTGGGAAGAAAAAGTCTGAACATTCTGACTCATCCTGATTTAACTATGTGTCATGGTTGATAAAAAGGCAATTGCAATAAAACTCTGCTTACAATATGAATCATTATTTTTTAACAAGGAAGTACAAAAAAGACAATAAGAAAATCTGTCTCTTTTTGACATAAAAAGACATTTTGTTTAAATTTATAAAACTCAAACAATTACAAAATGAAAAATGAATGCTTCTCAATCCTGTACTTTCTACCCACCAATCTTTCCCCTAAATGTTAACTCTTATTAAGCATTTGTTACCATTTCTTTAAGTATATTCAAGCAAATATATGAATATATTTTTCTAAATTCTACAAATATAATCATACTATACATAGTTCTACACCTTTCTTTTTTACTTGTATACTTTCCATATTAGCTCAAATGGATCTACTTTATTACTGTTAAAGACTACATAATATCCCACTGAATGGATGCATTTAGACTATTCTTTTCAACCTCATCTTGTCTACTTTCTGTCTTTAAGGAATTTGCATATTTTATGATGCACTACTAAGGTCTCCTCCTCTTCTTGTTTGTAACTCAGTAACAATTGAAGTATTTAGAATATTTCTATCATTTTTAGTTATTTAGGATATGAGGAAGAGGCTGCTGCATATATTATAGTTCACTAGCTTCAACTGGAATCACAATAAAATCTTAAACCACATGGCTAATAGAGTTTCATTCTATCCTGCTCTGGTAAGACCACATACATAAATATGGGTACCATATTAAGAAGAGAAACGATGAATTAAAGTGAGCTCCTGAAGTATTTTGAAAAGGTATATTAGAAGTAATCAAGTTTCAAGGTTATTTAGTTTGAAGAAGAAAAGATGTGGTGTGGGTATAAAATTTATTTTCATATATTTGAAAGGCAATCAACAATTAGAATGAGAACTTGGATTCAAGCTTATAGGAGGATGTTCAGACCTAAAAACCAGTCATCTTTAGATGAATACGTTTTGAGGTTGGGGAATACCTATAGGTGATAAGAGGATTTAAAAACAGACATGCAGAGCACAATGTCTAGAGAATATTGAAATAGACAATCATTGGTAGTACACACAGGTGGTCATTATCAGTGTGATTCAGCTTATCAGGCAAATAGAACAATGTGATAGGGAATATGGAAACAAGATTATAGTAGCTCCATGAAGCCTCAGTTTTAGGAGAGATATAAAAGTTTAAACAGTCATCTGAACCCTGAATATCCTCTGGAACATCCACACAAAGGGATCTTTTAACATAAACACAAATGCATACAGTGTCAAGGTACTCTATTTGGAAAGTCCTGTTTAATAAATTTATTTCTTATATAAAGTTGTAATCTATCTCTTTATAGCTTCACCAATTGATACTTCTCAGAGGTGCCTGCACATGTTTGTACCCAACGATCCTGTTGCTCAGAACTCCTTATGCCCATCCCTCCTGCACATGTGCCAAAAATATAATCAAGTATTTTCTATTTTTTAAAATGCCTTTGGCTGGCCCAGCATATAGTGTTTTTCTGAACTATTATAGAATTCCCTGTATATGCCATCTATCAGATATAGATATGGATACAGATATAGATATATATCAGGTATATGTAGCATTAGATGACTTGGTCAGTATACCTTCCTTTCATCCCCAACTTCACTATAAATTTCAAGGCCAAGATCTGTAAAGAATGATGATGGTACTTTGATAGGGATTGCATTAATTCTGTAGATCACTTTAGGTAGTATGGACATTGTAATGATATTGATTCTACCAATCCATGAGCAAGGTAGATTTTTCCATCTGTTTACATCTTCTACAATTTCTTTTCTTAGTGTTTCGTAGTTCTCCCTGTATATGTCTCTCACATCTTTCATTAAATATATTCCTAGATATTTAATTTTCTTTGAGGCTATTCTAAAAGGTATTGCGTTTTTGATTTGATTTTTGGCTTGACTGTTATTGGCATATATGAATGCCTCTGATTTGTGTGTATTGATTTTGTATCCTGAGACTTTACTGAATTCATTTATCAATTCTAGGAGTCTCTTGGTTGAATCCTTGGGGTTTTCTAGATATAATATCATATCATCAGCAAAGAGCGAGAGTTTGATCTCATCTGCCCCCATTTGGACGCCCTTAATTCCCCTCTCTTGTCTAATTGCTCTAGCAAGGACTTCCAGCACTATGTTGAATAGAAGTGGAGATAGTGGGCAACCTTGTCTGGTTCTGGTTCTAAGTGGGAATGCTTTCAGTTTTTCCCCATTCAGTATGATATTGGCCATGGATTTATCATAAATGGACTTGATAATTTTAAGGTATGGCCCATGTATTCCTATTTTGTTAAGAGTTTTTATTATAAAGGTGTGCTGGACTTTGCCAAATGCTTTTTCTGCATCTATTGAGAGAATCATGTGGTCTTTGTTCTTGCTTTTATTTATGAGGCAAATTGCATTTATATATTTGTGTATGTTTAACCAGCCTTGCATCTCTGGAATAAAGTCCACCTGGTCATGGTGAATTATTTTTTTGATGTGCTGCTGAATTCGATTTGCTAAAATTTTCTTGAGGATTTTTGCATCTATATTCATGAGGGGTATTGGTCTGTAGTTTTCTTTTTTTGTTGTGTCCTTTCCTGGCTTTGGTATCAAGGTGATATTGGCTTCGTAGAATAAGTTAGGAAGGATACCATCTTTCTCAATATTGTAGAATAATTTCTGTAGTATAGGTATGAGTTCTTCTTAGTATGTTTGGTAAAACTCTGAAGTATAGCCATCTGGTCCAGGACTTTTCCATTTTTGGAGGTTTTTAATTGCTGCTCCAATTTCTGAGCTTGAGATTGGTCTATTCAGAAATTCTATTACTTTTTGGGTGAACTTAGGTAGGTTGTATGTTTCCAGGAATTTATCCATTTCCTCCTCAACCCATCAATAAATGGTAAAAGGAAATGAACAGAAACTTTTCTAAAGAAGACAGAATAATGGCCAGCAAACATAAAAAAATGCTCAACATCTCTAATCATTAGAGAAATCAAAACCACAATGAGATATCACTTAACCCCAGTGAGATTGGCCTGTATCATAAAATCCCAAAACAACAAATGCTAGCGAGGATGTAGAGGGACAGGAACACTCTTACACTGCTGGTGGGACTGCAAATTAGTGCAACCTCTGTGGAAAAGAATTTGGAGATACCTCAAAGAGCTAAAAATAGAAATACCATTCGATCCAGCAATAGCACTATTAGGCATCTACCCAAAAAAACAAAAGACATTCTATAATAAAGACATCTGTACCCAAATGTTTATGGCAGCACAATTCACTATTGCAAGGATGTGGAAACAACCCAAGAGCCCGTCAATTCATGAGTGGATTATTAAAATTTGGTATATGTCTCCAATGGAATACTACTCAATAATAAGAAACAACAGTGATCTAGCACCTCTTATATTTTCCTGGATAGAGCTTGAGCCCATTATCCGAATGAGGTATCATAAGATAGGAAGAATAGGCTCCACATGTAGTCACCATCCAATTGGCACTGACTGATCAACACTATGGTGCTTACACGGTAGTAATATTCTCCAGGGATTAGGGGGTTGTGGGTGGGTAAACTCACAACTAATGGATGTGGTGAGCATTGTAGAGGGGAAGGGCATGCCTCTAATCCTTGCTTGGGTGAGGCAAAGACGTAAAATGTAACCAAAATGTTTGTACTCTCATAATATCCTGAAATAAAAAAAAATTTCAAGGCCAGGATTATGTCTTGTACATTTCTGTATTTGAAGAACAACTAGCACACTACTGAGACTATTGAGTGTTTTCTAAATAAAATTTCTTACTACTGGCCTTCTCTAAAGATGTGAGTAACCTCTTTGTTAAATGAAACTTCAAACCTGAAAGTATGTGGAGTTCACCAGGGTGACTTCTTGGCCAAATTGCTAGGTAAATAAGTTTGCATTCCATTCCTTCTCTCATAATTTCATTGTCCTTTTGGTTTTTTTATTTCTGCATGCTTAGTGCCTTATAGGCTGCCATTGGCTTCTTAGAATCCAGCGTTATGATTTCTTACCAGTGTAAATGTTACTCTATGCTTCTGACCTAGTCTGTCTGCTCAGAGCCTGCTCTATCCTGGATATGATGCTTGGAAATTTCCCCTTGTTAATGAGTTACCAAAAAATATCTTAAATTTTAGCCTTTTTAAAATTGGTGAATTCAAAGTAGTGGAATGGCAGAAATTCCAGTAGATATCATCAAAAGGGTGTTGGACACAACACTTTTGATTAAATCTCACAAATTATAATAATCCCTTCAGATACTTCTTTCCTCATGAGGCTTTGAGAAAGATATTATGTTATTTTTCTTTAAATGTGAATCAAAATTCTTTAGATGCATTGGCATGAGGAGGAGTCTGATATTCTCAGAGGAAAATATATTGAAAACAATTTAGGATTTTTCTGTTTTAATATATTTAAACATACAGTGTCCACATATGCCTTTTTAACTTTTTTTTTTTTTTGCTTTTTACCTATTTATTTATTTATTATTTTAATTTCAAAATATTATGGGGTACAGATGTTTTTGGTTACATGGATCACTTTTCTAATGCTTGAGTTGGGGCTATAAGTGTGCCTACCACCCAGATAGTGTTCATTATATCCATTAGGTAGGTTTTCAACCATACCCTCCTTCTTGTTCCACTCTGCTTGATTTCCACTGAGGTTTACTTTCCTCTGTGCACATGTTTGCTCATTGGTTAGTTACAATTTAATAGCAAGTACATGTGGTGTTGGTTTTTCCATTTTAGATACTTCACTTAGAATAATGGTTTCCAGTTCCATTCAAATTGTTGCAAAAGGCATTAATTCCTCCTTTTTATGGCTGAGTAGTTTTCCATGGTATACATATACCACATTTTGTTAATCCACTCATGAATTGATGGGCATTTGAGTTGATTCCACATCTTTGAAATTGTGAATTGTGCTACAGTAAATATTCAATGCAGGTGTCTTTTTGATAAAATGACTTCTTTTCCTTTGGGTAAATACCCAGTAGTGGGATTGATGGATCAAATGGTAGGTATACTTTTTATTTCAAAATAATTTCAGATTCACAGTTGCAAAGAAATGTACAACAAACTGCTGTGCACTCTTCCTGAGCTACTTCTAATATTAACATCACGAAATTGACACTGGGATAATCCTCAAAGCTTATTCAGATTTTACCAATCGTGCATACACTAGTGTGTGTGTGTGTGTGTGTGTGTGTGGCTCTATGCAATTTTATTATATACATAGCTTTATGTAACCACCACCAAAATTAAAAAACATAACTACTATAACCATAAGGCACCCTCATTCTACCCTTTCATAGCCACCCCCTCTTCCTTAACTGCTTATAATCACTAACCTGTTTTCCATCTCTATATTTGTGTTATTTCACACACTAGAATCACACACTATGTATTCTTCTAGGATTTCTTTTTTTCATTCAACACAATTCTCTAGAGGTTTATCCAAGTTGTTGTTTACATCAATAGTTTATTCTGTTTTATTGATAAATGGTATTCCCATAATATTGATGCACCAAAGTTTGTTTACCAATTCTCCTACTGAAAAACATTTGGGTAGTCTCTAATTTTTGGCTATTATGAATAAATTCAGACATAAAAGTTGCAATTAAGTGTTTTTTTTTTTGCAGGAAGTATTGTGCCACTTCCTTATGACCTCCATAGTTTCAGATGCAAAATCTACTGTCATTTGAATCGGTTTTCTTCTACAGGTAATGCCATTTTTCTCTGTTTTTAAGACTTTTTATTTGTCTTTAGTTTTCAGAAGTTTAATTTTGATGTGTCTGGGCATGAATTTCTCTCAGCTTACCTCATTCGTGTTTTGCTCAACTTCTTGAATCTGTAAGATAACCTCTTTTACCAAATTTAGGATGTTTTCAGCCATTATCTTTTCAAATATTTTTCCACTCCATACTTTCTCCTCTCCTTCTATGACTCCAATGGCACAAATGTTATATATATTCGTATTATACCATATGTCCCTGAGGTGCTGTTAAGTTTTTAAAGCCTATTTTTTTTCTGTGGCTCAGATTTTGTAAACTCTATTGGTCATCCAGTTCACTGATTCTATATTCTGTCATATCCATTGTGCTATTGAGCCCATGCATTTTTTTTTTTTTAATTTCAGCTATTTTATTTTTCTGTTCTATACTTCCCAACGGCTTTATTTTTTATAACTTGTATTTCTTTGGGCTTTCCATTTTTTTCATTTGTTTAAAGAGAATGTGTAAGTACTTGTGGAAACATGTTTATAATGCCTGCTTTAAAATCCTTGTCAGACAATCTCAACATCAGTTTCATCTCAGTGTTGGAGTCAATTGTTTGTATTTTCCCATTGAAGTGATGTTTTTCATCATATCGTATGACTAATGATTTACAATTATATTCAGGATATTTTGTATATTAGAAACTCTTGATTCTATTTAAATTTTCTATTTCAGCAGTCACCCTATTTAGATTTTGCTTGTGGGTCTTTTCCTACTTTTGTGAGCTGTAGTTCCAATGTCAATTTAATTTTCAGAGCCTCGAGATTCTGTTTTGATTGGCTTTGTATTGCTGGCTCTGCTGAATTTCCTGCTCAATTCCTGCATGTTCTGTCTAGGCTGCCCAGTGTCATTGAGTGGAAGTTTCAGGATATTCTGGGCTTTGGTTGCTGCTGCTGGGTAGGATCAGTTACATTGCTTTCCCAGGTATACCATGGGGATCCTGCTGTGCTATTGCTGCTATGGCAGATTAGACTGTAACTGATCCGGGTGTGGAGTGGTGGATAGATCCATGACCGGCCCTGCTGACACTCCTAATGTAGAAGATATGGCTGCTCTTGCTCTTAGTGTAGGACAGGGACCCTGCTCTTGCCGATGCTATGGTGGATTGGGCTTCTGCTCATTTGGGTGTGCTGTATGAGATGGGTCTCTTACTGGGCCCTATTGATGCTGCTGCTGCCCTGGGTGTTGGGCAGGGACCCTTGAAACTGTCACTGTGGCAGACAGGCCACCTCCCTCAATGTGGGGTAGACTCTACAACTGCTACTGCTCTTGAGGTTGATTGAGCTTGCCACTTGCTCCAGGTGTGAAGTTGTCAGTGTGTTCATGTTGGGTCCTGCTGCTTTTGTTGCTGCTGTTGTGGATCTGGCCTATGCTGCCTTGGATGTTGGTGCTGCTGTTGTGGTGGATTGGGCCATGTGCTGCCTTGAGTATTAGATGGGGTGGGTCTTTCCACTAGGTTTCTATTGGGCTGCCTTTTTATGGATTCTTTGGCCAGCAAAATGAGATTTTTCTTTTGTTTTTCTTCTGTGTCCATTGGAGGTTCTGGATTGCAGGCCTCTCCAGAGCCCAGTCTGGGATCTACGGGAAAACCTGGGGGAGTCACTATGGTATTGTTTTTCAAGTCCTGAAGTTTCTAGACAGTCTGCCTTCTTTTTTCCATCTTTCAGTGTCCTTTTATGATTGTCTCTTGAATTATTTACAGGGCATTTAGTTGCATTTAGAGAAGAAGAATAGGGAAAAGTGAGTCTATGTCATGTTTTCCTGCAATTCAAAGACCTATGCCTTTTATGATGTTTTATAATAAGAGGATGAGGGTGTAAGTATTTGGTAGAGTACATAAAACTAACCTTTTGGGATCCATGTTGGAGAAAGATATTAAAAATAAATATCTACACTTCTTTCTCCCTTCAAACTTTAGTGTAATTGTGAAGAGGATTAGAGATTTGTTTGACTTGTATTTCTTACTAATGAGGTATCAATTATTCACATCAAAGAGCCATACCCGCTGGGTATATTAGCTCCCTTTCAAGAAGTCATACATCAGTTATCATTACTGTAACAAAATAGGGCATTTCTTTTAATTTTATGACATTTTTCTAATTTTTTTTGCAGAGGCTTTAATGATGTTTGCATTCTAGACTTGAATATTAAATTATGCAGAAGGATGACAGATGACAACTTGGAAATCCTAGAAAAAAATGTCAGTTAACACAAGAGCCTACGATTATATCAATAACCAATGAGATGATTTTGACCAAATTTCTAAGACATTTTGCCTATCATTTTGATTAACATCAAAATATAGAGAATTTAATTAAGAATAATATTTTTTAAAGGTAATTGTTTCAGTAAGCTTTCATCTTAGTCCCAGCCTTCCTTTTTATAACCTCTGTTGATTCCATCAAGTAGATAGATACAGATCCAGAAATGCAATTGATGAAATACAGTGGAATAGTAATTTAACTATCTTTTAAATTATCAGGGATATTTTGAACAGTATGTGGCATTTTTTGACCCAAAGACTACTTACTTATTCAAATAGAGTCCATTTCCATTTGAATTTTATTAGAAATCTATATTCTGATGAAAATATAACATATTCTAGGCTATGTTGGAAAGATTCTTCCCATTGTAAGAAAATAATTGTATCTTATGTCTTTTGGTGTTTCAAGCACTTAGCCTACTGCCCTACAACTACAAAGTATTCAATGAATGTTTGCTCTTGACAATATTGATGAAATTATCATTCCTACAAAGGAGACCCTATACCCTCTTAAATGGAGGAAATATACTACCACCTTGAACTCTTTGCAGGAAAAATGCTTTTTAAGTGACAAGTATGAGTAGGAGCTATCTGAGTGTTTGTTAACCTTTACCATGAAAGCAGATTAAAATTCTCCAGAGTGTAATAAGTCCCTGGGAGACTGTTGCACTCATTACAAATTTCCTTCATTTATCTTATTACCTGCAATGACATTTAACATCTTGCTTAGTTGGAATAATTTGATCTAATGCACATTATCTTTCTATGAATGATGATGATTCTAGTAAAAGATGAGAGCTCAGTTATAACAGGAGCGTTTTGTTAAATGTGCGCAATGTTGCCAAAAATGCAAATGATAATTTAAAGATACCATTTTTATCCAGTTTGATCTACGTTGTTATTTTTTCCAAGGCTCTTTTCAGCCTATTACCCCTGATTATCTTCAGGCTATTTCCACATAATGGCTATCTTGACGCTCCTGTCATCCCTTGTTCTGACCTTGTTAACTTCCTTGATTTGATGTTGTGCTTTATCTGCTATCTGAGCTGATGAAGTCCAAGGTTGGCTAAAAAGGAGGCAACAAACCTGAGGTTGGCTGTGGGAATCTGTCCAGTCCTTCTTGTTATCTCTGGTAAAGCCTTTTGTCAAACCAGCTCCATTGTACTACGCTCTGTATGCTAAACTGTGGTTTTAATAGCCACATATTTGATTATTTGTTTTAATATTCTCTTTGAATTAATACCAAATTTTCTACATTCCTGATTCTAGTTAATTAACCGACATATTTCTTGACTGGACTCTGGTTGTGACAATATACTGAGCATTTATAGTACTTTTCTAAAAATTGTTTAAAATTAAAAGTATACTACCTTTATTTGAAGGACACATGCTTCCCCTGGAAGAGCTGGCCTCAGTTCCTGAGCTGCCTAGAGCTCAACTTTAGGCTCTGGAGCTTCCCCAGTATTTTCAGTACTTGACTATCTCAGTTTTTATTAACCTCAGACCCTTAGCATACAGCCAAAGAATGCTAATACCTCCAAAACCTAATGCAAGAAAATGAAAAACATCCATTAACACCCTAGACTTAGCTTACAGAACATGAATTACCTTCTCTCCACATGAGGTTAATTTTAAGTGTCAATTTGGCTAGACCATGGTACTCAAATACTTGGTCACACATTAATCTAGATGTTTCTGTGAAGGTATTTCAAAATTTAAATTAACATTTAAATCAGTAGACTTTGAGTAAAACAGATTATCATCTATAATGGGAGTAAGCCTCATCCAATCAGTTGCAGGCCTTAAAAAAAATAAGACTCACCCCCACAAAGAAGAGGAAACTACCAGAAGACTGCCTTCAGATTTGAACTCTTCTAGGTATCCAGCCTGGCAGCCTACGGATTTTGGATTTGTAAACCTCCACAATCACATGAGCCAAATCCTTAAAATAAATCTCTCTCTCTCTCTCTCTCTCTCTCTCTCTCTCTCTTAGTTGCCAGTGGGGATTAAACCTGATGAGATAATCACTGAATTGTTCAGAGGGAAGAAACCACATACTTCTCTTTCCATTTTGATACCTTCAACAAAATGGATAAAAATGAAACTTATATTTTAAAAATTTGCCATGTGCCACCGTGCTTTTTAAAGCACAAATTGTATGAGGTATTAATAGGTAGTATCATCCCACTTTACATATGTAGAGCCTAAAGCTGGTGAAGTTAAATTATCTTACTAAATGTAAAATAGTTTAGCTAGTGAGTGCTGGAGTCAGATTTCAAGCTTTGCTTTGTCTGGCATCAAAGCTCATGGTGTTCCAACTTGACCTACAGATTTAGCTATGTCTGTTATAACAATGGTCTCTTTACAAATAAAGTAACTTTTGAGAGGCAACAATCACAAAATGTATGACCCTCATAAAGCATCAGTCTACCTGCATTGACAGGGCATCAAAGCAGCTAGTTGAAGACAGAAAGATTTAGTAAATGAATATGCTTCATAAAATATCAAAGAAATAATTTGTTGTGTTTAAACATTTTCCTCCCACTTAACATAATAAGAATACATTTTAGACACACCGTTATCCCACATTGCAATTTTCTTACTATCACAAACTGAATTTTCTTAAAACTTTGGGTATTATTACATAATAATGTCAACGTTTTAGGAAGAACTTTGATCTGGAGAGCAAGCAAAATTATAAAGAAGAAAAATTTTTTTCTCTTAGGTCTCTCTATTAACATTTTCACTATCCTTATCTTTTTGATTCATCCATGGGGAAAACATGGGGAAGACCTCTGGATTTAAGGAAGTTTTTACTTTTCCTCAAATGCCTCCTTTCTCAGTGCTCTGCTGTCTACCCCATTGTATTTTTATCCTCCCTGCAATATGCTTTCGTATAGCCACATCAAACTTGTCACCTCTAATCCTAAAGCAACTATGTCAGCGCCACACTAAATTCTCCATCTTCCTCAGACACGGGTTTTTTAGGTCCATGTATTACAGCAAATCATGTCTTCTAAACTATGCTAAACTTTTTTTTAGTTATTCTTCTGGTGATTTTCCATGCCTTGTGTATGAATCCTCACAGAAGAATAGGAAAGTTGAAGGATTTATAGGATTTACCCAGACCAGGTAACAGAGAGGAGTCTAAGCAATAGGAGTGATACACATAAAGACAGTAGAAAGAACAGACAAGGTTGCCATCACTAGATTATAGATAGTAAAGTGACCAGTGTCATGATAAGGCTGGAAGACTGTGTAATTTAAAAATATCTCAAAGCAGGAAGTAATAGGGACATTTCAAGAAATGTTATGTCTAATTTAGGAGAAATGTAGAGATTAGCAGTCTTTTATTCATGGATTTTTTGGGGGGCCTATGAAAATAGACAGCTCGACTCAAAATTTCACCGATTCACAAAAAAGGAACTTCTGAAGACCATTTTACTAAGTAACACTTTCTTTGAAGACATCCAGATTTCTTCATCCATAAGGGGTATCACTATATATCTTAAGGGCAAAAAAAGCCTGCAGGACATTTTTGAGCTTGACTTCTTTGAAAATATCTGAGTGCTAGAGATATAGTATACTTTTGAAGGAAACAGCAAATGTGGAATTTTTGTACATATTTCAGACCTTATTTAGAATCTGGACACTATTTGGGTTGGTGTCAAGGATGCATGAAATTAAATTTAGGAAATCTCAGCTTTAAGAAATGCCAATTTCTTCCTGCATCAGGTAGTTACATGCTGGGTAAGAATTAAAACTGGCCATCTTCCCATGGAAATGAATCACAATGGTGAGAGTGTTTCCATAATTTTGCACATCAGCCATGTACTGATAATCTAAGAGGCTGAGGGAAGATTCAAGGAGTCTTATAAAAAGGAAAGGGGGAGATTTGTGGGATGGGAAAGAGTCTTATAGGAGTTTGCTACTTTCTGACTAAGGGTCAAAAGTCAGATTTTTAAGAGTGTCTGCAAAAGTTATTCACATAGAAAGTATGTTTTAAACAGAGTGATAAAGCATATTTTAAAAATAGTATTCAACTAGGTGTTTTAATTTAAAAGACCAGAAAACTATTTGGTATATTCTGTGAATAATTTACAGTTTAAATATTAAAATTTTCAAAGCAGGGTATGTTTTACTATTGCATTTGAAAAGACTCAGTTTTAAAAAGGTACATTAGAGTGGTTTTCATATGCATCATTTTTATTCACGTGAATGATACTAATGTCAGATATTTTAAATTTTATTGCGAAAAGCTTGTTATTACACTTTATAAATGTATTATAATATGTATTATAAAATTGAACAAACATCGCAGGAATTTGTTAGTATATTTTTAAATATGGGGCTGTTATTTGCAGTGGGGATTTTCTTCAGAATCTCAGATTGAGACAATCACACAACTAATGAAAAAATGGCCCCTGTATTTGAGAGGATTCTCACTCGATAGGTTTTCAGGAATGCAGAGTAGGTGGTAGGATGAAACACTGATTGGGAGAGGTTCCAATTTAAGCAAGAACTCACATATGTGAAATCTCATATTAGAGAAACTGAATTGGCACACAACAGTCTGTTATAAAGGACATGTCCTTCCTATGTATTTTTGTAGCAGTTCTAGTCTTACATTAAAAATGGCATTTATTTCAAAATTGCTAAAAGAGGAGATTTTAAATGTTCTCACCACAAAAAATGATAAATATGTGAGGTGATGGATATGTTAATTAGCTTCATTTAATCATTCCACAATGTATACATATATCAAAACATCACATCGTGCCCCATAAATATATATGATCAAAAAAATTGCATCTATGAAATCAAATTATGGAATTATTTAAGACTTAAAAGACTTGATGTTGCACAACTGAATTTCCATTCCATTAGTTTCAGATTCATTTCCCTTAGGACCATTAAGGAATAGTTTTAATACATTTATTAGTTTTATAATTAATTCATATAAGCCTTAGTTTCAAAGGAGTAAAATTAGTAAAATTTATGATGCCATTCCTCCTCTGTGCATCATCCTACTATGTCTTCTTTTTTATTTGGGGCCATTAAAATTGCTATTTTAGATATAAAATAAAAAATTCTCTCTTGTTCAAAGTATTAGGAAATGATACCATGTATTAATTTTGGATTGACATTTTAAATTTAATGCTGTTGTTAAATGGCTACATTATAAGTAATTGATTTTATGTGCAAATTATATTTTTTAAAAGAAAATAATATTCCTTTTAAACTTTAAAATGGTTACTCATATTTTAGCAAATTCTAAATACAAAGTTCTTTCCATTTCTATTTATTTATTTATTTAGGTTCCATGTAAACCAGGATTTCAATTTCTTTTTGGCAATAAAATGAAGAACACTTGCAAGCCATTATCGAACGTATTATGTATGATATTCATTATCTTCGAGTTGTGTTTGATATCATTTGAAATTGATATAGGTTCTGCAGGAAACAGAAATCAGTTACTCTATTGAATATACATCCCTTGGAAAATATAAACTTTGACTTTTCATTCAAAATAAGGCACCAAATATTGTGTTATTACTCAATTTTTCTAAAACCAAATGTAATCCAAGGTTTTTGTCAGCGCCTGCCCTTATGTACTTTCAGACACTTAAGGGATAGCTGACATTGTTCTAGGTTGGAAATTCTAGGTAGTACATCATCAACTTTCCAATACAAACCTGAGATGAAAAATTACTCTTAAAGAATTGTTTGTAAACCAATGCTTTGCTTCTCCATAAGATAATAAGAAAATAAGAGTGCTTTGCTTTTGTGAATAATTTTAATGGACTCTGGGACTGTCCTTTATAAAATATAATATATGGTGAAAACACTAGGAAAACTTAGGGATAAAAAGAACTGGAGATACTGAGGACAGTGACAAATAGAAGTAGATTTATGTGAAAGCTTAGGCTTTAATGAACTATCTTACTTCCTAATTTCCATCTATTTGGAAATGTGGATTAAACCAGGCACAATAAAATAAGACACAAATAGAAGTTTCCAAAAGAATTTTTAGTTTAAAATAATGCTTTGTCAGTGGCCTCTAATTCAGACTTCCCCAGCTTCCTGCCAAAATACCAAATGTAGGCATAAATGAATATTAAATCTCACGCCACCACTGAAAACTAACGCTGACCTAATGCTACGTTCTGGAAGGAACTTCCATTCACTATAAGTATATGAAAGTGGGTTAAGAAAAAGGCTTCAGGTCTTTTCTGACGAGCTCTCTATATTTCACTTCATGAAACAGCTTTTCTCTAAAAGGCAGATAGGAACCAGAAAGCTGGGGACAGCTTTTCTTCTACATTAAAAACACTTTCTTTCACGTGGCTCAGGTCAGTTAATCCCAACTGGAACAGTAGTCTTGCTGAATTGAGGAGGTATGGATCAAAGTTAAAGGTTGCTGAAGAAGTTGAAATTTACTTGCAGAGCACTGAAAAAGGAGGAAACTGTGAGATTCCAGATGGTCACCCTTTAGTAGTAAAGACCATACTCTAAAATAAAAGTAATGCCTTAGGATTATGGATAAAAATAATAGTCAATAAATGGGGCTGGCAAAATTGGATTGCCATATGCAGAAGAATGAAATTGGACCCCTATCTCTCATCATATATGAAATTAACTCAAGATGGATAAAGACTTAAATGTAAGACCTAAAACTATAAAAATACTGAAGAAAATCTAGGAAAAACTTTTCTGGACATTGGTTTAGGCAAAGAATTCATGACTAAGACCAAAAAAGCACAGGCAACAACAACAACAAAAAAATAGACAAATTGGACTTAATTAAATTCAAAAGCTTCTTCACAGCAAAAGAAATAATCAACAGAGTGAATGACAACCTGCAGAATGGGAGAAAATATTTGCAAGCTATGCATCCAACAAGGGACTAATATCCAGAATTTACAAGGAACTCAACTCGACAAAAACAAAAACCAAATAATCCTGTTAAAAAGTGAACAAAGGAGATGAATAGACATTTTTCAAAAGAAGACATATAAATAGTCAAAAACATGAAAAAATACTCAACATCACAAATCATCAGAGAAATGCACATTTAAACCACAGCGAGATATCATCTTATGCCAATCCGAATGGCTATTATCAAAAGGACAAAAAGTAACAGATGTTGATGAGGATATAAGAAAATTGAACTGTTATACACTCTTGGTAGGAATGTAAATTAGTAATACCTTTAGAGCAAACAGTTGGAGATTTCACAAAGAACTAAAAATAGAACTACCATTTGATCCAGCTATTCCACTATTGAATATCTAACCAAAGGAATAGAAATAATTATGTCAAAAAGATACCTGCACTCATATGTTTATCTCGGCATTATTTGCAATAGCACAGACATGAAATCAACCTATGTGTCCATCACTGGAATACTGGAAAAAGAAAATGTGATATATAGAGAGAGTGGAATACTACTCAGCCATAGAAAAGAATGAAATCATGTCTTTTGCAGGAACATGGATGGAACGGGTGGCCATTATCTTAAGTAAAACAACTCAGACACAGAAATAAAAATACTGCATATTCTCACTTATAAGTGGGAATTAAATAATGTGTGTGGATGGATATGGACTGTGGAATGATAGATAATTGAGACTTGGAAGGCTGGGGAGTAGAAGATGAGAAATTACATAATGGGTACAATGTATGTTATTCAGGTGATGAATACCCAAAGAGCCCTGACTTCACTAGTACCCAATCTATGCATGTAACAAAATTACACTTGTATCCCATAAACTTATACAAATAAAATATTAAAAAAATAAAACCAAGAGTTACAAGATAAAGAGAGCTGAGGGTAATTTAATTCCCCAACAAAACAAAATTCGACAGCCTTTAATGGAAGATCACACAGTATAGACATCTTAAAAAGTAGCATAAACAGTACAGTCATCCCTTGATATCTATGGGGCATTGATTCCAGGACCTCCTTGGATATGAAAATTTGCAGATAATAACATCCCTTACATAAAATGACGTGTTGTAGTCAGTCTCTGTATCCATGGGTTCTGTATCCATGGATTCAACCAACCCCAGATTGGTTTTGGTTGCTTGAATCTGCAGATGCAGAACCTATAGATACAAAGGGTTAACTGTATTGAGAATTTTAAAAAATTTTAGACATTAAAAGAAGTGGGAAAAGATGAAGTGTAATGAAGAAAAAAATGTATCAATAGAAACAGACCCTGGAATAAATTATAGTTAGCAGAAGGACTTTAGAGCAACTATTATAAATATATTCAAGGAATTAAAAGGAAATGGCTATAATTGGTAAAAAATGGGTAATCTCAGAATAATAGAAATTATATAAAAGAACCAAATAGAAATTATAGACATGAAAAGTACTATATCTGCAATGAAAAACTCACTGTATGGGATTAACAAGGACGACAAGGAATGAGAAGCATCTGGTACCAGTATCTATAGCAAACTATAAACACAGGCAAACTTCTAGACATTTTAACATAAAACCTCACGTTGAAGGTTCTTATCTCAGTTTCTTTTATGTGAGATATCATGTCTGGCCTTCACAATAAAAATCACAAGTCATTCTAAAAGGCAGGAAAAAATATGGCCTGAAAAGACAAAGCAAACATCAGAAATAGGCTCAGATATGATACAGATTTTTATAATTAACGCCCAGGGAATCCAAAAGCACTATGATAAATATTTTAAGGGCTCTAATTTTTTAAAAAAGTTGACAACATGCAAGAACAAACTGAGAATGCAAGCAGAAAGAAGGAACTCTAGAAAGAATCAAAAGGAAATCAAGAATGCCTTTGACAGGCTCATCAGTTTACTGAGTACAACTGAGGAAGTGATTAAAACACTAGAACACAGGCAAATGGAAACATACACATATCAAGTGTAAAGAAAGAAAAAGAATGAAAACAAAACACAGAACGTTCCAGAACTCTAGGACATTATGTCTTCTTTTGAGAAATGTCTATTCAGATCCTTTATCCATTTTTTTTTTCGTAGCCATGGGGTCTCACTGTGTTGCCCAGGCTGGAGTGAAGTGGCTTCATCATAGCTTATTGCAACCTCAAACTCCAGGGCCCAAGGAATCCTCCTACCTCGGCCTCCTGAGTAGCTGGGACTACAGGAACATGACACTATGCCTGGCTAATTTTTTTATTGTTCTTTGTAGAGCCTGAGGTCTCACTATGATGCTCATGCTGGTTTCTAACTCCTAGTCTCAAGCATTCCTTTCACCTTGGTCTCCCAACGTGCTAGGATTATAGACATGAGCCACCACACATGGCCCCTTTACATATTTTTAAATTGTGTTATTTGTTTCTTTACTATTGTTTGAGTTTCTTATATATTTTGGACATTAACCCATTATCAGATGTATGGTTTACAAATATTTTTTCCTATTCCATAGGTCGTCTCTTCACTCTCTTGATTGGTTCCTTGGCTACATAGAAGCTTTTTAGTTTGATGTAATCCCATTTGTCTAATTTTGTTACTGTTACCTATGCTTTCACAGTCATATTTAAAAAATCATTGCCCAGACCAATGTCAGGAAGATTTTTCCCTATGTTTTCTTCTAGTGGCTTTACAGTTTTAGGTCTTACATTTAAGTTTTAATCCATTTTGAGTTGATTTTTTTTTATTTCAGCATATTATGGGGGTACAGATGTTTAGGTTATGTATGTTGCCCTTGCCCCCCCCCCAGTCCGAGCTTCAAGTGTGTCCATCCCCCGGATGGTGCACATTGCACTCTTTGTGTATGCAAATACCCGTCCCCTCCTCCCTCCTCCCCCCTCTCCCCACCCCCTGCCCGACATCCAATAGATGTTATTCTTATATGTGCACTGATGTGTTGATCCGTTAATACCAATTTGATGGTGAGTACATGTGGTGCTTGTTTTTCCATTGAATTGATTTTTGTATATGGTATGAGATGAGGGTCTAATTTAATTCTTCTACACGTGGATATTCAGTTTTCCCAGTACCATTTATGGAAGAGACTGTCCTTTTCTCATTGTGTGTTCTTGGCATCTTTGCGGGAAATCGGTTGAATGTAACCCATGGATATATTTCTGGGCTTTCTATTCTGTTCCATTGGTACATGTGTCTGTTTAATGCCAGTGTTATATTGGTTTGATTACTATAGCTTTGTAGTAGATTTTGATGTCAAGTGGTGTGATGCTTCCAGCTTTTTTCTTTTTGGTCAAGATTACTTGTGTTACTCAAGATCTTTTACAGTCCCAAAAAATTTTAGGATTTTTTTTTCTATTTCTATGAAAAATGACATTGGAATTTTGATAGGGATTGCATTGAACCTGTGGATCACTTTGGGTCATATGAACATTTTAACAATATTATTCCAATGAGTGAATATGGGGTATCTTTCCATTTATTTGTGTCTTCTTCAATTTCTTTCATCAACATTTTATAGTTTTCAGCGTATGGACCTTAACCCTCCTTAGTTAAATTTATTCCTAGGTATTTAACTTTTTTGTACCTATTGTAAATGGGATTTTTTTCTCGATCTCTATTTTTGCATATTTTATTGTTAGTGTATAGAAACACTACTGATTTTTGTATGTTGATTTTCTATTTGCATCTTTACAGAATTTATTAATTCTGACCTTTTTTTGCTAGAAGCTTTAGAATTTTTTATACATAAGATCATATCATTTGCAAACAAATGCACTTTAACTTCTTCCTTTCTAATTTGGATGCCTTTTATTTCTTTCTATTGCACTTGAACTTCCAGTATTATATTGAATACAAGTGGCAAGAATGTGCATTCTTGTCTTGTTCCTGATTTTAGAGTAAAAGATTTCAACTTTTCATTGTTGATTATGATGTTAGCTATTGACTTGTAGTGTATGGCCTTTATCGTGTTGAGTTGCATTCCTTTTATGGTTAATCTTTTGAGAGATTTTTTATCATTAAATGATACTAAATTTTGTCAATGGCCTTTTCTGCTTCTATTGAGATGATCATATGATTTTTGTCCTTCATTATATCAACGTGGTATATTACATTATTGATTTAAATATGTTGGACCATCCTTGAATCTCAGGGATAGATCCCTGCCACTTGATCATGGCAAATGATCCTTTTAACGTGTTGGTGAATTTGGTTTGCTAATGTTTTGTTGAGGGTTTTTACATGTATATTTGTCAGGGATATTTTGGCCTGTAATTTTCTTTTCTTGTAGTGTCCTTGTCTGACTTTGTTATTGTTGAGTTGAGTTCCTTGTAAATTCTGGATATTAGTCCCCTCTTGGATGCATAGTTTGCAAATACTTTCTTGTAGTGTCCTCGTCGGGCTGGTCTTTTCTGGTCATTGCATCTTTCCTGGTTCTGTGTGATTTTTCAATTTTCTTGTATATATAGCTGCTTCGAATGTCAATTCTTTAGGAGTCTCACTCTAGCTTCTCAATAGAGCCTAAGATGTTCTATTGTATTTCTCCACCTGTAATTTCTTGCCTCAGGCATCTATGGGTCTGTAGTGCAGCTTGCACTAGCCATGGCTGATGCTTTGTGTGGCTTTTGTTGGCTGAGATCCAAGCTATGCCATTTTATCCCATTTAAGCTCCAAGTCTGGTCTCAGGAGAAACAGAGACCAGTCCCTCAAGCAGTCCCTGGATAGGGTAGAACATTGCAAATAATGTGTGCCCACTACCTCTGGTTTGAGAGAGGGAATTGAAAATTGGGACGTTGCTTCCTTCTGACCACACTGCCATGTGCCAAGCCAGGCATGGGGCAAGCACAAGTAAAAATGCCACAAAATTTTCTGCTTATCTTCAATGTGGCTTTTTAAAATCAGGCTTTGTTGCTATAAAACTTTAACTATTTTCTAGAGCTCCTATAAAGTTATATTAGGCACTACCTGTTTTTTGCTTTGTGTTTAAATGTTTCCATGGGGAACTGAGGGCCTGGAGCTTCCTACTCAGCCATCTTGCCGACATCACTCACTTCTACCTTAATTTTCAAATATTTATTCTCAGATTTTGTTTTAAATAACTATGTGTGGTTTACAGTTGATACATTTAAAAAAGTATAACATGAAGACATTGGTAAAGATAAATGGTAAAATACTATAAATAGAAAGAAGTATTGGCAATGTTAATATAATAAAATAGAACAAAATATGAAAGTTGTGTTCTCTGATTTGCAGAGATATTTTCTTTTTTTTGAAGGAAGAGTCCCAGTATGTGTGTGGGGGGAGGGGAGGAGGAGGGGGAGAATAGTCTATGTTTAGAGAAAATGTGATGTTTGACATTTTGACATTTTGGATAAATTCTTCCTAGAAGCCAACTCCACTCTTGAATTTTCCATTGTCTGGCTTTTTTAAAAATTTATAATGAACAGAAATTTATTAGCTCATGCTCTGAAGGCTGGGAAGTCCAAGGTCAAGGGGCCAGCATCTGACAAAGAACGTCTTGCTGAGTCATAACATGGTGGGAGAATGAAGGGCAAGAGAGGATGAGAGATAGAGACTCCATTGTCTGTTCACATGAGTTAACAAATTTCACAATTTTGCTTAATATAGCTTAAGTTGGTTTCCAACTGGAATCTTGACTAAGTATATAAATTATAAACTGCCTAAGATAAATCTAACAAGATTTTTGCAAGTTTTATAAAAAGAAAACAGCTTTTCTTAAACACATTGTAAGTGGGTCTGAATAATTGAGACACACAGATATGCTCCTGAATAGAAGATGCCAATTCTTCCTAAATCCATCTATAAATTCAATGTAACACCTCTCAAAATCCCAATGGAAGTATATTTTTATCACATTTTTCACTAGAAAAAAGTAATTTGATGTCTTAAAATAGACTCCTAGTTTGGAGTTAATTGTGTTGAGTTCATCACATTTCTTATACATTTGGGATTTTAGAAAATGTTATGATAAAAAAGATACATAATTCAACATCATTATATTTGCCAAGTGACAGACTTAGCATAACAATTTTTGAATTTGTTTTATAACTTGTAATATGACTTCATCGACTCATACTTTTCTATGTATGATTATATAGAAGATAGTGTCTCCAAAGCTTATTATGTTACTCTGGATAGTAAGCAACATCTATGACTGTGTTTTTTACCTACTGTGCTTTGGTTAACTTTCTACATGAATAATAGTTATTTTAATTTTTACATATTTGCATTTTCTCTTCATAGGGCACAATATTGTTATTGAGACTTAGGATATTGCAAACACAAAGAAAAATTGGATCTTTACAATTTTAATGAAGCCAAAACATATTCTTTTCAAGTTGTATTCTCTTTCCATTAGAAAAATGTGGTTGGATAGAAAACAGACCTGATCATTACATTATGTCTGAGGCACTTCACAATATGGGGTTTGTCTGCCAGAGGACACAATTCATGGTCACTTCTTTGTCTGAGAGCTGCTTGGCTGCTTCTGAGCAGCAGGCTGTCCCTGGTAAGAACTTTATCAATCACGGTTCTCAAGCTGTGGGGGGTTCCTGTCTGGCTTAGTTTGTAATTCCAGACTTTCAAGAGGATATGCAGAGCCTTTTATCAGAATCAATTTTTCCATCTTACATAAATTACATAATCTATGTGAGAGAACAACATGGGGAGTAAGGCAAAATAGCATTCCTTCTTGGCATGCATGTTGTTATTTTTGGATCACTGGTGACAGATTTATTGATTATGTATTTTCAATATAACTTGTGGAATTAAAATGATAGAAAGAATTCCTTGAGAAGAAGAGTTCAACGTATGTTCTAAAATTGGGCATCAAATTGGTTAGACTTCCGCTGATATAGGTAGAGGTGGGATAATGGATATGTAGGTCTCTCTTGGGGTTTTTCTGTGAATGGTTAGGGCTTATTTGCTTATAAAATGCTATCACACTCATCACAATATTTTTGGTCTTTGTCTTCACGTCATTTTCCTTATGTATGGAAAATATACTAAAGGTTCTCATCAGAAACTTACTATCATAGGACCTGTTATAGCATAGGATTCAGATGGAGCTGAGGCCCAGAGATTAATATTACAGATAAATTAGTGCTAAAATAAACACATGGATGAAGCCTAGACATTATTTAATGTAATCCTCTTCTACTTTTTAATTTTTATTGTGTCTAATCAATATTTTCTTCTTTTCTGAATTACTTTCACCTGTGTAAACTGAGACAACTCATTTAAAGGAATATGAAATTGTCCTGGATCCATTGTGTGCTTAGGGATTAGGAATGAACTGAGATATCAAAGCCTGGTAGGCTACTATGAAGCCTAGTACGTACTGCAATATCATGCTATTTTTATTGATTTCCACTCACTGCTTTGTGGTTATTCAATGCTCTATAATTTGTGCTGTATCATATAATAACGAATGGTTGGATAATACTCCCTGGCATGTGTATACATTTTAGAATAGGATAGAATTGTTGTCCTTCTACAATTTTTTTTAGTTTAGTTGCACCTTCAGTCCACATTTAGTTGTTTAGGAAACTGGATTTAACTTGAGCACAATGCTTAGCTTAAAATTCTGCCAATTTCTTGCTTTTACGCATTTTATAATGTATTCAAACTAGATATTAGCTATTCATCTATCGCTCTTGTCAGACCAATCTTAAAATCTGCCTTTTTTGATAAGGATTGTTAATTTCCTGTTGATTACAGCCTCTACAACCTCCAATCACAGTTCTATCAATTTCATTTCAACATTGCTGTTGGAATTACTCATATTGTAAAATAGCAGCATTTAGCTTTTGAAGTTTTTGAATCAAAAGAATTAAATTGGGGTGTTTACCTTTGCTCAGTATAGCTTTTTTTTTTTTTTTTTTTTTTTTTTTTTTTTTTAGCAGTTTTGGATGTTTTGATGACAGAATTTTGCTGTTGCTTTGGATGCAGTGCTCTTTCTTCTGCAAGCTGATAACCAGAATCTTTATGATATGGTGACTTCATAAAAGCAAATTAGACTATTCAACCTGTGTTGTCTTACGCAATGCCTGCAGTTGATATTTACTCGAATGACTGATTTAAGAGTAACTGTGTCTTCATACTGATATTGAACAAAGCCCGACTTGATGGTGGGACAACATTTGAGATTGGTTGCAGGCAAACATTCTCTCCCAACTCTAGCATTTTTCCCCATACAACTACTTAGCCACTGGACTAAGTTGATTACCACCTTCAAAGGTAACATTTTCCCTTCACAAGTACCAAAATGCAGAATTACTCACAATTGCCACAGGACAAAGAACAGGAATAACAAAAGCATGTACACATTTTTTTATTGATCTCTTCATTCGGCTTGGGCTTTTTTCTCAGTCTGATTGCCCAAAGATGTATCTATTTTCTTTTTTCATGTCTAGTGCCTAGAACAGGGCTGTGTTGTGTTACATACATATCATTGGGTGGTGAGGAATATAGTAATTGCTTGGAGATATGTGTGTAAAAACATAATACATATAGCAGTAGATCAGTTGTATCTTAGCCAATTACACTAATTATCTTGGGCTAAGTCTAAAAGAAGTCAGGGGAGAAATAGGAAAAATTTGCAAAGACCATAAAGAGTTCTTCCTTTTTCTGGTTTTACAGGAAACTTAAATTACAACTGTCGCTTCCATTACCTGATATAGAAAATGGAGCTCAGGCAGCTTAAGAATTCTTTAATGTGTCTATAGTCAATTATTCCTGCATAGTCAACCATTTTAATTATTTAATGTGTTTTTTCATTTTTATTCTTGCAAAATGGGTATTTTTATGTGTTACATGCATTTGAAGTTTAAATAAATGGCACTATATTATAGATCTCATTCTTTTTCTTACTTTTCCTATCCGGGATTATGTTTTTGCGTACATCTGATCCTTTGCTTCTACGTGATATACAGTACTCCAGGGTGTGCGTATCTCCACCACAATTTTACTCTAGCGCTGATGACCTACCTGATTTATCCAGCTTCCCTCCATCAAAAACAGTGTATGCCATCTTAAGAACATATCTGATCATTTCTTATGAATATATACTCAGGAATAGAATTGATGGATCACTGGGACACATCATTTATGATTACTTAAACCACAGACACAAAATACTCCTTAATGTTTTGTCAAAGAACTGCTGCTAGAAAATCCTGTCTTTTTTGATTGGAGATGTGATAGAGGAAGTGACTTTTGAGTAGCATTTCAATTTTATTAATAATTAATTATTCATTTCTATTTTCTACTTCTTTTGGAGTTATTTTAATTATTTATTATCCTTTCATCACCATATCATGCTCGAATTTTCTCCTCATTCCTGCCAACACAAACAGCCATTTCCTTTTCATTTAGATGTGTTCTCACAAAATGAGTTGTGTTATTTTATGCATATTTTTACATTTACCTAAATGGTTTTTCTCCTTTTTAATATTTTTTCACTAAACACCATGCATTTAACATCTGTTCATGTTGCTATGTGTACATCTAATTTGTTTCTTCTAAATGTAGCATTATATTTTATGAGGGCATCCATCTCACTTTACCTATCCATTCACCCAATAATGGACATTTGGTTTCATCAAACTACCCACCACCACAAATTACATAGAAAATTATATACTAGTATAGGTCCTTTTATAAATCTAGATAAAAATTTCTTTGTGTTTTATAGCCAGGAGTATAACTGCCAAATTATAGCATACCATATATATATATATATATATATACACTGCTAGGTTAAGAATAACTGTACCACTAGTGATAATTGAGCATTTCTATGTCCCCACATCTCTGCCAATATTTGCATAGGTCCAGCTTTCTACATCCTTTTAGTCTAATAGGTATTAAGTGATACATCAGTGTTTTAATTGGCATTTCTCTGATTATTCAGTTTGAATATTACTTCATCTGCTTGTTAGCCTTTTTGGGATTCATCCTCCCAATGTTCATATCATTTATATATTTTTCGACTTTCATTCCTGCCTTCTTATTGTGGAATTGTAGGACAATCACATATATTCTAGATTTCAATCCCTTCATAGTTTTAGACATTGCAAATAAATTCTTCTACCATATATCTATTAACATTGTCCATAATATCTTTCATTGAAAAGAAATCCTAAATTTTTGATGTCCTCAAATTTATAAATCAAGCTTTATTGTATGTGTTTTGGAATTATTTGTAAGAAGAACTTCCCCAAACCTAGAGGACAAAAATATTTACCTACATTTAATATTATTAACTTTACTTCTCTTTTTTGTGACATGTAGACCTTCAATTATCTGGAATCCATGTTTTTAAGTGTATTATGAAGAGACACGGGTTTTTTTTTTATTTACAGTAAGATGGATTTTTCTTTACATAATCTCAAATACCCATTTATTTCCTTTTGATTTGTTGTATCAATTTTATCATATTTTAAGGTCTTATATATGTGTGAATCTACTTATCTCTGAGTTTCTTATTCTGTTCCATTGGAGTATTTGTTCAATATGTGTTCTTGTACCAATACCACACTGTATTTCTTACTATTATTATTTAATCTGTTTAAATATATCAGAAAGCAAGAACTCTTTATTTTCTCCTAAGATTGACTTAGCTACTTATAAATCTCTATATTGCCCTATGTGTTTTAGAGTAATTTATTGGTATTACAACACAACTGCAATTTTTATTGGGATTGTACTTTATTTATAGATTAATTTAGGGAGAATAGACTTGATTTTTATATGGAATCATCTCAACCAAGACCATGTTTATGTTTTTCTCTTTATTTAGATCATCTTAGGACTTATATATACTAGTGTGAGTTAAATCCTAGAAATTTTATAAATTTTACTGTCAGTGTGAATTATATCTTATATTTGAATATATTTACTAATTCATTAGTGCTGGTATAGGTAAATGCTATTAATTTTTGTAGGTTGTTCTTTCATCTATCTGGCAAACTCACTAGATTCTTTATTATTTCTAGTAGTTTGTATAATAAATCTGTTGGTGATTTTATCTAGACAGCCATACGATCTAAAAATAATGACAGTTAAATCTCTTCCCTCATATATTCATTTTTTTATTTGCTGCATAACAAATTTCCACAAACTTAGTAGCTTAAGAAAATATCCATTTACTACCTCAAATTCTTTTGCGTTAGAAGTCCAGGCATGGCTGAACTGGGTTCTCTGCTTAAGGTCTCACAAGACTGATATTAAGATGTTTATTGGGTGGCAGTCTCATTTGAGGCCCAAGAGCCTCCTCCTAGCTCATGTGTGTGTTGGTAATGTTCATTTTCTTGTAGTTGTAGAGCTCATGGAAACTTGCTTTTTCAAAGCTCGCAGAAGAATCTCTAACCTCTAGATCATTTGTTGAAGTGTTACCTGATTTGGTTAGACCAAGGCAAGATAATCTCCCTTTTCATTAACTTAAAATCAACTGATTTGGGACCTTAATCACATCTTTAAACCCCTTCACCTTTATCGTAGAGGATAACCTAATAACAAGAGTGATATCCATCATAATCACAGGTCTCTCCCACACTGAAGGGGAATGGATTATACAGGAGTCATTTTATCTTTCTGCCTACCACACCCCCAAATCCTTAAATATTTTATGACTTTTTTCTTATTACTTTGGCTGTGACCTTAATCAAGTATATTATTAATAAATACTAGTGGTGATGATGGGGATACTTTTACCAATCTTAAAAGAAATAAAACTAAAATATTTTCATTAAGTAAAAATTTGTTAAATGTTTTTGTTATATAATTCTTACCAAACTAGGGATAAACTCTTCTATTCCAAGTTTGATAAAAGTTGATATTATAAATTATATTTAAATTTATCAAGTGCTTTTTCTGCATTAATCAAAATAAACTTGAGTTTTTCCTTTAGTCTAATGATGGTGCAAATTACATTGATAGTATTGTCTGATGTTGTTTTCCTAGATTAAAGCCTTTTTGACCCTTATGTAATTTTTAATCATATTAATAGCTGGACTTCATTGCCTAACGTTTTATTAGGATTCTTGCATCTATGTTCATAAGTGAAATAGACCTATATATTTTTCTCTTTTATTACTCTCCTTTTGTTTTGAATCCAAGAATATAATAGCATTATAAAATTACTTGGATTTTTGTTGTATTTCTGGAGTAACTTATAGAAGGCATAGTTTAATAGATTCCTGAAAATTTTGGTAGAATTCACGGTTAGAATCATCTGGGTAACTTCTTTTGGTAGAGGAGGGAGATCTTTGATTAGGAGTTCAAATTTGAAGTACCAGCTAGATATTCTTCTGTCAATTTTGTCATTTCATTAAATTTATCATGTAAGTTTTCAAATTCATTTGCGTTTAGTTCATAATAGCATTTTATTTTTACTTTTTTAGTTCTAATGTCTATATTACCTATTTTTTGGTTCTGATTCAGTATTTGCATGGATTTTCTTTCTTCTGTTCTTAATCATTCTTGACAGTATTCTAACTTATGAATATTTTCAAGAATCAAATTTTGATTTTATTAAACATCTCTATTTTTTTTTTTTTTTTTGAGGCAGAGTCTCACTTTGTTGCCCTGGCTAGAGTGAGTGCCGTGGCGTCAGCCTAGCTCACAGCAACCTCAAACTCCTGGGCTCAAGCGAACCTCCTGCCTCAGCCTCCCGAGTAGCTGGGACTACAGGCATGTGCCACCATGCCCGGCTAATTTTTTCTATATATTTTTAGTTGTCCAATTAATTTCTTTCTATTTTTGGTAGAGACAGGGTCTCGCTCTTGCTCAGGCTGGTTTCGAACTCCTGAGCTCAAACAATCCGCCCGCCTCGGCCTCCCAGAGAGCTAGGATTACAGGCGTGAGCCACCACGCCCGGCCAAGCATCTCTATTTTTTATTGATTTCTTCCCTTATCCTTATTATTTCTTTACTTCATGTTTCATTTGTTTTGCTCTGTGGTTCCTTTTACATATGAATGCTTAACTTCTTGATTTTCAATTTTCTTGTTGCCTGAAAAATATATTTGAAGTTATAAATTTTCCCCTAGGTACTGATTTTGCCATATACTTCAAATTTGGGAATATAATATTTTCCTTATCAATCAGTTCTAAACATTTCTAAATTTCCTTAGTTTTCCTACTTTATTTGGTAATATTATTAATTTTCCCCAATATGAGATCATACACTTTTTGTATTTAATTTCATTTTGCTGAATTATGGTCAAAGGCCATATCAATCCTTTGGAATTTAAGGAGGCTTCCTTTGTGGCCTTCTATGGTCTAATTTGGAAATTCTCCATGTGTACTAGGAAAGAATGACTATTCTCTTTCTGTTGGGTTAAAGAGCTAATCATATACATTTTAATAACTAAAATTTACAAATTACTCGTGTGTTTGATCTCTTTTAATATTTATCTGTATGATATATCATTTTCTGAGAAGGGTACACAAAAATCCCCAACTCCACCTGTTGTTATGTCTATTTCTTTACGGCTGTTTCAAACTCCTCTAATTTCTCAACTAAAGAACAAGTATAGTTTGACACCAGGTTCACTGCTGTTGGCACTAATGGGGTAAGTCTCAAAACTTTGAAATTTTTCCTTTCAATATCTTTTAACCTTTACTTTTAACTTGTAAACTTATAGAAAAGTTGCAAAAATAATGCAGAGTTCCCATATAACATTTTACCCAACTTCATTTAATGTTAGTCCTAGTATAATTATCAAAACCAATAAATTAACATTAGTTTAAGGAGATTTACTAAATACAAACCTTACTTCAAATTTCACAAGTTTTTCCATTAATGAAATTTATCTGTTACATGATCTTTCCCAGGATCTCACATTGCATTCATTTACTATTTCTTCTTTGTCTCTTCTGATCTGTGACAGTTTATTAATTTTTCCTTTTCTTTCATGACCTTGGTACTTTTGAGAAGCATTATCCAGTTATTCTACAGAACGTTCCTCAATTTGTTTTTTTTTCTGATGTTTTCCCATGACTAGATTAAGATTATGCATTTTTTAAGGAATATCACAGAATGACGTCATAACATTCTCAGTGTGTCATCTTAAGCAGTTCATGCTGTTAATAGTTTTATTGCAATTGACATTGAACTTGATCACTTGGTTAAATTTGTTCTTGCTGGGTTTCTCCATTGTAAAGTTACTATTTTCCACTTTGCAATTCATAAGAGTCTGGAGAAGATATGTTGAGACTATGAAAATATCCTGTTTCTCCTCAAACTTTCTAACACTGATTTTTGCATCCATTTATGGATCTTGTCTACAGAAGTTACTACTACTACAGATGTTGTTTGCCTAATGATTACTTTTTATTTTCCCCATTCCTTTTACACTTGTTAATTGGAATTCTTCTGCAAGAAGGAGTTGCCCCTTGTCATCCATTTATTTATTTATTCTGTTATTTATTTATATTAGTATCAATTCATGATACTAATATAAATGATACATGATACTAAAATAAGTAATCTATGGGTTACAGTTCAACACTACTACTATTTATGTTCTTGCTCAATTTGTTTGACCTTTAGGATTTCGTTCAGGTTAGCCCTTGTGTCCTTTTGACAAGGGCCCATTTTTTTGTTTGTCACTTTCTGACTTTCTGGCACCACAGGATATTCCAGAGTCATCATAGTTTTCCTTGCCCCAGCCCTACATTTAACTACATTTCCAAGGAGAAAACTTGGCTCATTTCTCACATAAATGCAAAGTAATTTCTGAATTGCTAACCCATACCCCTGTGTGAAACACATTTACTAACTACATTATAACATTTATGACATTATTATTTTTTTTTTCCTAATCTGGAAAACAGTATCTTGTCAAGTATCTTGAATTATGGTCAAAGGCCATATCAATCCTTTGGAATTTAAGGAGGCTTCCTTTGTGGCCTTCTATGGTCTAATTTGGAAATTAGTCAAGTATCTTGACAAGATACTGTTTTCCAGATTGGTTCTTGGATTAGTTTCTTTCTTCCTCACTACTCTAGTGTGGTTAACTCATTTATTTTTAATAGAGGTAGGTTCCATTTTTGTGTCATTTCATGTCATGGTTGGTTTTAACTATTCATTTATTAGTATTTGAATGATATGTCAGACATTAACATAATACTGAGTCTGCAATATAAAACAGTTATACTCAGAGAAGTGTAACACTTTCCTCATCTTTTCTTCTCTGTTCCCTTTCTCCCCTTATTTCCAACTTTTCTTCTTCCCCACTCAACACCAGGATATAACCCCATTTCTTTAGTATCTTTTTTATCCTTGCTGTATTTTTTTACACAAGGGCTCAGGGACATGTGTATTTCTTATATACATTTCTTTCTTACATGAAGGGTGGCGTACTACAGGTATTCTTTTGCACTTTGCTCTTTTCATTTAACACTATGTCTCAGGAATCATTCCACTGTTTATTATTATGACTGATATATTTCATTTTGATGCTATCATAATGTTTATTTTTGTGATATTTGTTACATATGTTTTTTGTTATATTTGCTATGTTCTTTCTGTGTGAAATATGCATTTTGTGTGTGTGTGTGTGTGTGTGAGTGTGTGTACATTTGGTATTTAGGAAGGTTTTTTTTCTAGTGTTTGCCTTTATCCTTTTATCTTTGTACGTTTTTCACTAATAAAATTTTTGTTTTGGGAATATTGAATATTTACAGAAAAGATGCAAAAGTATTATTGAGAGTTCTTCTAAAACCCTTACTCAAGTTTACTTAATACTAACATTTTACATTACCATGGCACATTTGTCAAAACTAAGAAACCAACATTGGTACATAAGTAACTAAACTCCAAACTACATGAAGATTTCACCTTTTTTTTTTTTTTTTTAATACTAATGTTTTTTTGTTCTTCCAAATGCAATTCAGCCAGGGTCCTACGTTGCATTTAGTCATCATGTCTCCCCAGTCTACTCTACACTGTCGTCTCTCAGCCTTTTCTTGTTTTGTATGATGTTGACAGTTTTGGAGAATACTATGAGATACCTTGTAGAATGTCTCTCAATTTAGATTTCTTTGCTGTTTTCCTCACTATTAGATGGGGACTATGGGTTTTGGAAGGAATACAACAGAGCTGAAGTAATCTTCTCATCATATTATATCAGGGAAAAATGATATTAACATGACTGCTGGTGAGGTGATGTTAACCTTCATCATTAGGTTAAAGGATTGTTTGCCAGGTGTATCCACTCTAAAATTACTATTTTTCCTGTTTACATACTCTGTTCTTGGATGGAAGACTAAGTCTATCCCACACTCAAGGGTGTGAGACATTAAGATCCACCTCTTGGAAGGGGACATATTTACTTACATTACTTGGAATTTTTTTTAAGGAAGATATGTCCTATCTCTTCCATTTATTTATTTAACTAAGAGTTTATTTATATCAGTATGGGTACATGTATATTTACTTTATACTTTCAGTTATAATCTAGTACCATGCTATTTATTTTATTGCTCAAAAT
>NW_012149964.1:306679-352737 GCF_000956105.1 Propithecus coquereli
TTTAATTGTCCAGATCATGCCTTTCTATTTTTTAGTAGAGATGGGGTCTCGCTTTTGCTCAGGCTGGTCTCAAACTCCTGATCTTGAGCGATCCACCCGCCTTGGCCTCCCAGAGTGCTAGGATTACAGGCGTGAGCCACTGCACCCGGCCCCCATCCTTGTGTTTCTTGAACTCAATCTTGTTTTATGGCACTACAAGATACTCCAATCTCATCTTGTCTTTCACCTGCTCCAACCTTGAAATCTGCCATTTTTCCAAGGAACTCTGTTTTTTTTAATTGGAGAACAGTATCTAGAAACCAAGATCTAGCCACAGAGTGTGCTTTACTACTAAGTTGTCATTGTTTCTAGGTCTGAATTGACAGAACTAGGTAATATTTGTATGTATACTAACTCACACATATATCTTTTAAAGATAAGCTTAGTCTCCTGTTTTTTTATTTAACCTTTTACTACTGGGTTTGGTATTTTGTGTTAGCTTGGCTGGTTTTTGGTTTTTTCCTAATATTTTTTGAAATTCACCTATACTACACAACTGTCAACATTTTCTATGTTTCTTTTTTCTCCCTTTTATTTTTTAAAAATGGATTGTTTTTATTTTTTGGCAATATATAACATTTGTGAGTTAGTTTTCCATCCTCATCTCTGCCTAGGTTTTAGTCTTATGTGTATATTTCTGTTTTCAAATGCTCAGCATTAGTTTTTTTGCTGATTTTATCCCTGTCCTCTTGTATGAATTTCATTGTCTAGATGATTCCTCAAGAAAGGCTGATGGATACAGAATTCCTTAAGTTCTTTTATGTTGAAAATTGTATTTCAGTAACATTGATATATAAAGGGAACCTTGGCTGGATATAATATCATTGGCTCACAGTTTTTTGTTAAATTGTTTAAATATCTTATATTTTATAGTAGTTTTAGATTTACAGCAAAATTGCAAAGATGGTGCAGGGTTCCTAGAAACCCCATACCCAGTTTCCTCTGTTAACAGATGTTTCAGTAGTATGCTATATTTGTCATGGTGAATGAATGAATATTGAAGCATTATTATTAAAAGAAGTTCATACTTTATTTAGATATCCTTAGTTTTCATTTAATGTCTTTTCTGTGTTCCAGGTCACATCCAGGGTACCATATTATCCTTGGTTGTCATGTCTTCTTAGGCTCCTCTTAGCTGTGATAGTTTCTAAGACTTTCCTTGTTTTTGATGACTGTGACAGTTTTGAGGACTACCAATGAGGAATTTTGTACATTGTTCCTCAATTGGGATGCGTCTGATGTTTTTCTTATGATCAGACAGAGGCTATGGGGTTTTGGTAGGAAGACCACAGAGATAAAATGCCATTCTCATCACATCAATGGTACATACTGTTAATATGACTTATAACTCTTGATATTAACCTCAGTCACATGGCTGACTTAGTTTTTTGTCATGTTTTTCTACTGTAAAATTACTTTTTTTCCTTTTTGGGAAAAAGTCACTATTTGTTCTTCACATGCAGGAGAGAAAATCATGGTCCATCTCCTTGAAGGTGAAGTAGCTACATAAATTATTTGGAATTCTTTTGCACAGGATATTTGTCTCTTCTCTTACATCTATTTATTTATTCAAACATTTATTTATATCAGCATGGACTCAGGAATATTTACTTTATAATACTTTGTGTTATAGTCCAATATTGCTTTATTTTATTGCTCAAATTATTCCAGCTTTATCCATTGTGATCTTTTTCAGTTGGCTCTTGTGTCCCTTTGGCATATTGCTATCAATATGTGCGCATGTGTGTGTGTGTGTTTGAGCATTTCATTACTGTCTGGCACTACAAGATGCTGCAGGCTTATGTTGTGTATGTCCTAGTCCTACAATAAATCATTTTTTCCAAGAAGTCCTGTTTTCTTTTATTGGAGAATGCTATTGACACCAATTTCTGGGTACTAGGTGTACTCATGGCCATTAGGTATCATTGCTTCTAGACCTTCTTAGTGAACAGATCAAGGAAATGTATGTTTTTGTACTAACTCATGCATATATGCATACTTACAGATATTTCTATATGTAATTTCATCTATATTAAGCTAAGTATGAGTTCACAGTGATGTCTCCAACTCTAATCTATTACCACATGGATAATTCTGGCCTTCTCCCCTTGCTGGTCTGTAACTAATAGGGAGAAATTTAGCTTCCATTATCTGCCATTCATTTACTTATTTAATTCCAGTGTACATAAATAATAGTTTCAGAATGGTTAACCTATTTCCCCATATGAGACAACTTTATTAACTAGATTAGAGTGCTTATTTCTTTTGTCTTTAATTTTACTCACCCCACTCATTTGCAAAGTTACCTAGAATAGCACTCCCTCTTCTTCTTCCATGGAGTTGTATCATACATTTGTAATAAAGTTAGATTCTTTTCTCACAGTCTGAATTCTATCCTGAAATCTTCCAACCTCTTAAATGATTTTTAAAATTTTATACATTGGACTTTAATATTTGTGCTGTTAAGTTCTATGAGTTTGAAAAATGCATACTATCATTCATCCACTATTAAAGTGCCATATATTATATAATAGAATAGCTTATTTGCCTTAAAAGAAATCCCCTGTCATTCACCTATTCAACTCTCCCCACACCTAATCCATGGCAACCACTGGTTTGATTATCGTCTCTAGAATTTTGCTTTTTCCAGAATGTCATATAAATGGAATCATATAGTATGTAGCCTTTTCACATGGACTTCTTTCATTTAGCAATGAGCACTTAAGATTCATCCATGTCTTAGTGTAGCTTGATAGCTCATTTATTTTTAGTGCTGAATACTTTTCTATCACCTAGATACACCATAGTTTATTCATTTACCTACTGAAGGACATCTTGGTTGCCTCCAGTTTTTGGAGATTTTGAATAAAGTTGCTGTAAGTATTTGTAGGATTTTGTGTGAACTTAAGCCTTCAAATTAATTGAGTAAACACCTTGGAGGATGATTTGCTGGATTATATGATAGAACTATTTTTAGCTTTGTCAGAAATTTCAAATTGTCTTTTAAAGTGGTTGCATTATTCCAGTTTGCATTCCTAACAACAAAGAATGAGATTTCCTGTTGTTCCTTGTTTTCTGCTTTCTTGGTTTTATAGTTTTTAATTTTTCTCATATTCTTAAGTGCTTGTTTTAGTATATTATGTACTTTATGGAGTATAGACTTAACAGTTTTATTCTGCTTCAAGGTTGTTTTTTAGAGTTGGTCTTCAGTTGATATGAGTGAAATTTAATTTCCTGATTTTGTAAATATTTCCCTATGAACATTATTTTCCTCTTGTTCATTTTTGTGGCATTGGAGTGATATACAAGATTCCAAGTCTAATGGTGCCTTTATGTCACTCTTGCAAAGTCCAGGGTTTTGGGTGATGTTGTGTTGGCTTTGTTTTCTTTATTTTAGTGTTAAGGAAGTGGTTGCAAATCGATGTTATGATTTTTATTTTGCAGGTCGCTAAATTTTCCTTTTTGTTCTTCATTTTCTCTTTACCAACCAATTGCTATGGAATGGTTCTTCCTTCCTTTCAGGTTTTATCTTCCTTCAGAAGCTAAAGGATTATAAAATTGTCCCTTTAAATTTCATATGTCCCTATAAATTCCTTCTGGACCTTTAAATCAACCTTATTTTGAAATTCTTTATTTGCAGGCCATACTCTGATCTACCTGGACACTTTGCCACTACATTTAGATTTAGGGTTGGTTTAATCTTTTGGGTCCACATTACAAATCACCCTTGGGACCCTTTGCTAGCCTCAGTCCCCTTCAGTTTTCCTCAGTGTGCAGCTGCTCAATCACAAAGCCCTAAAGCAGAGCAGAGGTGTGAAGGCATGAATAGTAGAGATTCTCTGACTTGTTGCTTTTGTCCTTTTTTCTGAAAGTCATTTTACAGTCCAAACATTAACTGTCTCAAAGTTATGCTGAGGTATGATCTTAGTGTAAAATGTTCATAGTTCTAAAATTATTTCACATAGTTTGGAAAGGAAATTTTCAGAATTCATAACTACACATTCTCTTCAGCTATCCAGAAGTTCCAGCTCTCTTTCTCTCTCTCTCTCCCTCCCTCTCTCTCTCTCTCTCTCTTTCCCCTCCTCTTTTTTTGATGTCCATCACAGAATACTAAATTTTCCATAGATAATTATAAGATAAAGAATGTAGGTTGATAGTTTTACATACAAGCTTTGGACTCAAACCTCAGTTATAGTTTTGGCTTTTCAACATTTCTTGTGCAAATTATTTAACCTGCTTGAACCTTAGTTCCTTTGTTCAAATATGGCTATAATACAACCTATTTTATAATGTTATTGCATGGATTACATTAGAAAATGATATGAGAAGTGCCAAGCGCACATGTAGAAGTTTAATGAATATCAAATCTTAATAACAAAGCATTAGTGTGACTATTATAGTTGGTTTGCATAAAATCCACTTACAAGCTTCATTTAGTAAGTCCAGCCATTACTAAAATATAATATTAGAGTCCAACTTGCATGCTGCATTGTAGAGAGAAAACACTATAGACTTGTAGGCCATGGAAAACTTTGCATTTAAATTTAATTTGACAAATGAAAATAACAAAATGTTAGTAATACTCATATATTGCCATGAGAAGTACAACCGGCAAAACCAAGTTTTTTTCTAGTAGATGTTTAACAGGAAAACTGTGAATAGATTATTGAGATAAAACATTTATTTTTTTATTCTATGCTTTTGGAATCAATATTTACAGAAAAATTGATCAAGAGAAAATATTAGAACTTCTTACTTTATTAATGTTCTGGGAGCGAAATGCTATAATTTTTACAAAGTACTCATTAACTCATTTCTTGTATATGTATAAATTTATTCCTACATGTTTTTCCTCCCACAGTATTTGAAATTATCATCATTTTGCTCTACTGGTTTTATTTGAATTATTCTTTCATTCATGTAATAAGGAAATAAGTAAGAAATATTCTAGTTCTCCAATTTTGCTTTTAGTTCACTAGTAATTTACCTATTAAAATATTTGTTGTCACAAATCCAATCTTTCAATTAATATAGAAGACTTTTAAATTCATCTAATGGTGATTTCATGAATATTTTGGGAAAAATTAACAACATAGGTCAGTTGAATAATTTATAGATAGAAAATTCTATGAAGAAAAAATTTAAAAACCAGCTTTTGAACAGTCAAGTTTTTCCTCAAATTTCCATATGTTTTGATCATTCAAAATAACATTTGAATTGAAAACCTCCTGATCTTTTGGAAATTTAAATTTTATAAATGATAGGTTTTCCAGACTACTTGAAGCATAATTTTTTTCTGGAAATACAAAGCTACTTTATAATATAGAATTTGATGAGAATACCAATATTTAGTTTCTGAAAAGAAAAAGCAAACATTTACATTTGGCTGGTCCTGTGAAAACATATTAAATTATGAATCAAAACATCAATGTTGGGTAGCAGAGTCCACCGTAGAGTTTGACTGACATGTCTGGCATGTTCATTTAAATAAAACTGTTGCTACTAAATGCTCATGACCCTAAATTAAGGCTTTATTATCTATGCTATGTAGATAGAACAAAATATTCAGATGTGACATGTTCTTTGAATGCAGCAGGAAAAAGATAATTTGATAGGATATTGCTATGTAACTTGCTCAATCATGGCAAAGACCAACTTGGCAAAATTGCAAAGAGAATGACACTCTTTACTTCCCTTTTTCACCTAACTTACTTTCGAATCATGCTGCCAATGACATCATGTTACCTGCTTTGTGCCAAGATTCCTAGAGTAAACTAACCTCCTGTAGGAGAATCCCATAAAACAACTTGAATAAGGCATCTTTTTAATGAATGCATATTTAATAGTGAGAAAACAACCATATTAGCAAGCCCATTGGGTCAGAGTGGGGCTGGTAGACATGGTCCACAGAAAGAAGCTGCAATTAATTGTTAGGTAATGGCTTGTTGTACCTGTTTATGTCTCTGTACCTTTCAAAGTTGTGTTTTATTTCAATTAATTGGGGCTATTTGAAATAAAAGGTCTGGTCTGATTTGCTGCTAGGCTTTCCATGTTGCCCTTTAAAAATGACAAATGAGAAGGGAAAAAAATGAAAGAAAATCTATGCCAGGGAATGTGGGTGGGAGAAAGCTGCTGTCTGGCAGGGTGAAAAGTCAAACACCTAGTTTTAGAACTTTAGTAGAGACTAACAGAACATTTAAACACATGTTCATTACTTTTTAAAAATACACTCATAAGAATTCTGCTTTATTTTGTTCCTTAAAGAATTTAATTTTCCTAAGCTAGAAGAGCTACAAGATTTAGCTAAATGTATGCCACTATCTGTAATAGAACTGCTGCCAAAAAACAAAAATGTACCCATTAATTGTAGCTGAAAATCATTGTTAGCATGGATATATCATGCATGAATTATCTTATCCAAAGCAAAATAAAGCCCTTTCTGCAAGCAATTTATAATGTGCAAAATTACGTTGGTGCTCATTAACAAGATAGATACCAATGTCAGTTAGACATCTGGCTTAAGATCCCACTGATGCAGTTAAGATTTTGACTTTTTATTGATATCTTGCACTATCATGAGATAAAAAAATAATTTGCATTTTTTGTAGCCTAAATTTGTACTGTATGGGAAAGCCGAATGTACATTATGGAACTCCAAATTTTTAGTTAAATAGATGTTATGTATAAAAATAGAAATGGGCTTGCACTGTTACAATTTTAATTGTTTCTGTGTTTTTTCTTTTGCAATCCTCCTGAGCATTGAAAAAAATTTTGGAAAAATTACTTAAGATACAAGCCAATTCTCTCTAGAATATCTCTAATGCCTTCACAACGTAACCCAGGCAATGGAATCCTCTAAACCTCGGCCTAAATTTTCCCTAATAACTGATGTGAAAACAACTAAAATATATTTGCAAAGTAATAAAGTACATCTTCTCACTTGATTTTCCCTGTGCAAAGTTATGACAATATGAAGTAGCAAGCAGTTACTGGAAACCTGTGATCAATTCCTAATAGATGTTTCAGGGCAAAGAGATCTTATTTTGGAGTCTAAGGACTCTGGAGTTTTGTCAATTAAATTCAACCAGTATGTGGGTTAGGATAAGAAAAATTATATCTCTATTTTCACTATCCTCTAATTAAAAATCAGCATTTCCTTTGATTTGAAAGTAAGCAAGACTACAGTAATATCAGCCATACCTATGACTTTATTAGCAATAGAAAACATAGATAATTTTATGTCACATAAAAGTTGTTATAATTATATTGAAATACGGTTTAGGCTCATCTTCAAAATTGTGATGATTTTGGACCTGATGTTAGATCTTGCTATACAATGTGTTAAAATTAAGCAAATATATTATGTTGTAAAAATTTAAAGATATTTTGATAATTGTATTTCTATAGAACTAGCTTTTTAATTTGTAAATGGACATATTAAAATACCTACTTCAAATGGTTATTCTAAGAATAATTAAGTTAATATATGTAAAGCTCTTAGAATAGTGTCTGACACACAGCATAAGCTGTTGTCACCCAATTTTAGAGATTTCATAATCATACTAGACATACAGAGCATACATCCATGAAACTTAGCCATATAAGACAGATGTAATGTATAGCAAAACCAATAGTAGAAGTGACAAGTATCTCAGGGCAACTTAATATTCTTCTAAGAAAGATGGCTTCATGGAAGGAAGAGATTGGCTTTAGCTGGGTTTGACAGAGGAGTTCCCATAGCATCCTCAAACTCCTGAAGGTGAATTTATCACAGTGTATGCATGCATTGGTGAGTGTAAGTAGTGACTGATACAGATTTTAGAACCAATTTGGGAGGCCTGGAGTCCTAGATATGGTAGAAAATATTGAATTAATTCAATTTCTAGCCACAAAATTTGCATATATTATTATCACTGTTGCTATAATGGAAAATTGATAGTGTTCCATAGGCAAAGAAGCAAAGCAGTGTTGTAGTATATGTAAAGCACGGGTTCCTGAATCAGCTAGGCACAGTTTCAAATCCTGCCTCTGCAGATTTGGTCAAATTCATTAAATTCCCTAACTTTTCTCATATGAAATTCTGTTTTTTTATTCATTCAGCAAATATTTGTTTCTTGTCTGTTTATGCCAGGTCATGTGCTAGGTTCTAAGGATAAGGCAACTAAGATACATGGATCCTTATGGCATAGTAGATTCCCAATAAATAGTTGCTGGTATTACTGGTACGAAGTCTTAAAGGTATTTTTAAGGGGTCTCAGGTGATTCTAATCTGTATCCATATTTGACAACCACTGATCTAGAGCAGTGGTTCTCAAAATTGACTATATATTCCAATCACTTGGGGAACTTTACAAATTACTGAACATGGCTCCCACCCTCAGAAATTCTGATTTCCTTTAATTGGACTGGTGTGGCTTGGGCACTGGGTTTTTATAAGTTCCTCAGGTGATTACAATGTGCAGCCAAGGCTGAGAATATCTGAGAAAATACCAAGAATCCAAATACACTAAATATACGTACATTTGACTGTATTTTTGCATTCTGTCCTAAATATTTGATGGTGGCATTCATTAGGGATTTTGACAAATGCAACTTTATAATGATAAGACTCCTTACATGCCATAAAATTGGATAAAAATAGGATGATTAGCCTATTCATTTATCATATATTCTTTTCTATTGTTACAGTGATAGAATACATGGAGCCAGGTTTGAAGAGCAACACTGAAGAACATTTGCCGGTTTACATTGTAACAGGAACTGAGGTAAATGTGTTATGTCATTGTGGTCTTCCTCATCATCATCATTTTAGCACTATTTATTTGGTTTTATAGACATTGAGAAATTGTATGTGCTTGTGTGTGTGCATGTGTGTATACTCCTCATAACAACCCTATGAGCTATTATTATCCCATTTAGAGACAAGTAAAAAAAAAAGGGTTTATGATAAATAACTTGACCATGGTAATAAACTTTGTAAGTTTCAGAGCTGGGATTAGAACCCAATTTTGCCAGACTCCAAAAGACACATTGTTAAATACTTTATATACTGTCCCACTCAAAGGAGTAACCCTTTTGTGCCTATAGTTTAGAATTCTTGTCTTGTTCTGATGAGAAAATATGCCCTCATGCTCTTATCTGTCATCTGGATTTTGAGTTGCTGCCTTTCCAGATCTTCAATGTTTATGTAGCCTCTGTTATGGCTCTCAATCTGATATTGACCTGCAACTTTGATGTTTAGTACTTGCTTTAATACTTATATAAGGTAAATACAATTATTCAATATTACAGATAAGGAAACTGAAACTCACAAGTTAGATAACTTGCCCTCAGTGACAACTAGTTAGTATTGAAGCCAGTACTGGAACTCAGGAATACCAAAGTGCATGCTTTCATTCACGACACAGAATTATAAAACTATTCTACCTGATTTCTCCTTCCACACCATTTCCCATTCCCCTTCCAGACTTCCAACCACTCTCTGCAATAGAACCACACCTTAAGGGGAAATAAAAGTCTACCAAGGCCTCACTCAGCTTCTTAGGAGAAACTGAAGCCCATCAATTTAAGAATGCACACAAATTAAAATTATATTATGTGGAAGCATTGAACCTGATATTCTTAAAAGGAACATCTGACCCCAAGAAAGGAAAAGTAGCTAGTGCTATATACCACTCATTTTTGTGCCTGAAGCCATCAAGAAAAATGCTTAGTATAATTTGTTAAATGAGTTTAATTTTAGGAAGATTCATTTCAGAGATGACTGAATGGAAAATAATAATTAGACCATCATTTGCTATAGCTCCTACTATGGAACACTAATTTCGTGGGGTGTTTAAAGTTGGTACACACAGAAAAAAAATCCCATTATAAATTTGAAAAGAGAAGATTAAGTGAATCTATACACATTTTTCTTACAGGATTTCTCAGTGCCTTTAATGTACGAGTGAACATGGTGATTTCCCGAAGGCAGAATATATTATCCAACAGTTCTAAAACATATTTGATCATCAAACCATTGTTTATAGGCTATTATACACAACACAGGAGAAAATGTCACTTTAAATATTTTAATGAAGGGTTTGGGGATTTGTGTTTATAGGGAATTAACAGAAGAGAAAGGAAGTAGAATTATGGCAAGTCTTGCTTATCTTCCTCTTCTCTAATTTGAAATAGCTGTTTCAATCACTTTGAGTGACACTAACATATTCTTGTTCAGGCAGGGCTAATCTAGATAACAACTAGATTCCAGGTACGAATGGACTAGACACACTCCGGGAATGAGAAGCATCACAGGACTTCATCCCCCCCAAATAGAACAAAGGTTCCCATTTCTTAAGATTCAAAAATGAGTGGTATATAGCACTATTTTTTTCCCTTTCTTTACGTCAGATGTTCCTTTTAAGAATATCAGGTTCAATGCATCCACATCACATAATCTTAATTTGCATGCATTCTTAAAGTGATGGGATTCAGTTCTCCTAAGAAGCTGAGGCCTTGGTGGACTTCTATTTCCCCTTAAGGTGTGGTTCTAGTGCAGAGAGTGGTTGCTCTGGAAACCATATCAACATACAGATAGAATGAACGGCTACACATACACTAATGGTATTTGCAGGTTTGCACATATGTTAGCATTTACTATGAGAGCACGGCATACCAAAGGAAGAAGGAGCAGTGGGAGCAGTTTGCCCCAGTGAGGAGAGAGATTTTATCACTGACATTAGTTAAAATTGCCAGTGTATGGAGATATTTGAAAAATACCAACTTTTAGAGATTTTGGTATTGTTTTTAAATTCTCCAAAAGCAATGCACTCCTTCAGTGCCTGCTCCTGGGGTGGACCACTTCCACAACTCTGTACTCGGTACCCTATTGTTGTTAATAGTTGTCTTTAAATAAATTTCCACTTAAGATACTAAATTGGTGAGAAACTTCCACATGATAATGATCCATTCATACATCTTTCAAAAATGTCTAAAACAGATTTCTACCAATACTGAACATTTTCACATATGCTAAGATTTATTACTCAAAATTGAAAAAAAACGAAAAAAATTACTTGAGCCCCTTAAGATGGCATGAACCTGACCATAGAAATGAGTAGTTATAAACATTGGCATGCTTGTTTTGAAATTCACTCAATAAAACCTATTAAAATCAAGTGCCCTGGAAAGCTCAGTTGCACAAATTTACCCCAGTATGGTCATCTCTTTCATAAAAGTAATACTTCAATTGATTATGACCTGTATCTTTCATTTCTTGTATTTTGAATGCACAAAATATTTAAAGTGCACCAAAGGATGTCCCTAACCAGATGCCAAATTAAAAGGGCCATTAGGCCTCCTTTAGGCTTTGTATCTCTTTGCTGCTACTCTAATTCCTGCTGCTAGGAGACACTGTCGTTCTTTCTCTATCTTAAGGTTTACACTGGCTTTGTGTTATCCCCTCTAGTCTCTGATCCAAAATTACTTTTGCCCCTGTTATTACATGCTCTGTGCTTCTTGAAATGAAATGACATAGTGTAAGACTATTATGCCTTTTATCTGGAGAAAATTAGACAGAAACCTCAAGGTCTGGTAGAAAAGTCGAGGGTTGAAAATGTTCTTCATCAACATCAGACATGCAGCCATAATGTGAGGAGGACAGTAGGCGGTACATTATTGGTGGTAATAGAAATGTGGAAAATATAATTGCTAATTGAACATGGGATAAAGGTCAGTGAATACTATAAAATAAGAGGAAAATTTATTGTGTTCTGCATTTCATTTTTTGCATTACTATTAAAAGAATGAAAAAATTCCATCTGGTCTCTTTAGTTCAAAGAATATTAATATATAATCTAATAGTCAAAAATTGTAATGATTATTTATGAACTAAAGTACTCTAGGTACTTGTCAATGTAAGGGATTTGTCATCTAAAAGATCTTGAAACTAACTTCTAGCAATATACAAAACTAATGTATATTAGAAACTGATGATCATACCTCCAGATTCTTGATACAATTGACATAGGTAATGTATAGGCAATGCTATTTGGAAAATAGGAGGATAAACTACTCCTGCATTGTCACACACAATACATAACATCATTAAAAACAAACCAATAAAAATAGCAAAATGTCAGCTATAAAAAAACAAAAAGAATATGTTGTAGAAAGAGGACTGAACTGAGAAAAAAAAATGTGAAGTTCTTGTAGAAGTTCTGCCAATAACCAGCTGGGTAGCCTTGGGCAAATCATTTAACCTCCATGGCTTTCAAATTTCTTATCTATACATGAAAGAGTTTGAGTAGATCATCTTTAAGATCATTTTCAGCTCTTGAAGTAAATTATTTTAAATATAGCAACTGACCTATAGCACCTTATTTAAGAAGAGTTAGCTCTTATCTGTTTCTTTAAGAAAAATGTATCTTAAATTCCTATATGCTATCTATGGAATTTTTGAGCTTTTTCTTAATGAAATTCTGATATAAATATTCTAATATAAAGATAGCACTGCATAGGTTAACCCTCTAGAATATCAGATGGTATTGAGGGGAACAAGGATGTTAACAAAATTCCTAGGAGTTAATCATCTATATCTTAATTTGTACTATAGTATACTACATTTAATTTTCTGATTAAAGCAAAGAAAACCACTTCTTTCCATCTGTGATCAGTGTCACTCAATTTTATATATTCAATTCTGAAATTTTATAAGAGACATGAAGTTAGCCTAACCATAAATCTTTCATGTTCTTAGAGCTGGCATGGCTTAATTTTTCATACCTACGACCTGGACAATTACTGATGTTTGAATTAAAGTGTGCTTCAATTCACAAATTGTATTAAACTCAAAATTTTCTTTACTACCTATTAAGTTTTTTAAAAGTTAGATCTTTTTCCTCTACATGTAGGAGAAGTAAGTTTTATCAAAATTTTGGCAATATGACTCTGTATATTAAAAATATTTCTCTTTCTAGATTTGACCCAATGTAGCAAATATTTGCAGAGTGTCTACAAAAACCAGGGGAAGCACATGTGCTAAACTTAGGCATTTGCTAAGACTGCATGTTTTCTTTCTAACCATTGCGTTGTTAAAACTTTATGAAGTTTCAATTATTCTCTCTATTGTGATCATCAGTATTAAGAATCACAATTTTCCCAACCATCCAATCACATTTGGAACAGCAATTAATTCTTATTTGCACCTCTCTGGATGGTTTTGATGAGAAAAATTTATTCAAAGAATTATGTCTTTATACAGTGTCTAAAGTACAGTATGCAAATATACTGGTAATTATTTTATTGTAGTAGAGAGATATGCATGGAAAACATCTTGAAGTTTTTAGTAACTACTCTTCAATTAGAAGTCACAGATTAGAATTCAGTAAGCATACTTGTCAAGTGATTTCTTTCCCCCTTTGAGAGTAGTAGTATGTAGAAATAGGAAACAAAATCAATCCAAACCAAAACAAACAAACAAAACATGAATATTTCACTAAATTCCAGAGATGAAAAAATATTTGGGAGTTATTGATTCCAATTCTGTGTATCACTGATAATATGCTATTTTTGATAAATTAAGGTGACTTCTGCTTTTGCAGATCCAGGTTTTGGGATTTGTCATAATTGAGCATGGTAAGATATATAAACAGAAACACACACACAAACATACACACACACACACACACACACACACACACACACTTAGCACAGGCTTTCAAATAAGGTTTGGATTCTATTCTTGGATGTGTCATATTCTGACTTTAAGTAACGCAACTTTTCTCAGAATTAGTTTTCTAATCTATAAAATGGATCTAAGGATACCCAGTTTGCTGAGTTATGATGAAAAGGAAACAATAAAATGTATACAACAGTGAAAATATATTGTTTTAACAGTTGGTGACAGACTTCCTCTTAAGGAAATGGCTTTATTTAGAAAAAGTAAACTATTTATCTAGCTATGGAATATAAGTTCCTAAAACCATGATTTAGAAACAGACAGCAAGAAATAATTAACCTCTCTGCCTGAGAAGTGAACAGAATTTTTGGATAGTGGAGAGAAAGGGAAGAACGGGGAGGGAAGGTGGGGGTGGGGAGACAGAGAGGAGCAATCAAAATTATAGAAGTCTGAACTATAAAGAAATAGGCGACTGGAAATATTTAATGTCAGGGTGACCAAAAGACTCTTAAGAACAGGAATGATTAATTCTAAATTGTTGGTATTTTTGCAATGTAAAAATCTTCTACCTCCTGAAAGCTTTAGTAAAGTATGCTACCTACAATTGCCTTTTGTAAATAGTTCTTGTAAATGGTTTAGTGCAGAGGAGAATATATGTGTGATGTTAGAATATAAGATTCAAACATCAGTGAAAAAAAGGAGCTTAAAGCTAGATGTAACAATATAAATCTTCAGGAGACTAGGAACCTTGGGGAGGGCATTGGGCTACAGAGAATGAATAATAAATGCTTAAATTAATTTATCTAAATGTGAAAAGCCAGAGTGGGCTCTGCTGATATCTAGGTTATTTGTATAAGTGATCTGTATGGTGGCATATATTCAATCCTCATAAATACCAATTACTATAGTATAAAATGTAGGTAAATGTTGGATTATACTCTAGGAATGATTGAACTGAAACGAAGAAAAGGATGAGTAGAGTTTCAAATGCCACCCACCCTTTTTCCCATAGTTGAAGTTAGTTGGTCCCTCCCTCATGTTTCCAAAGGAATATTCATGTACATGACAGACTCCTGCAGAACCATGTGAATTTCTTGAAGGTTGGGGACATTCAGTATTAATTGTTGTATTCCTGTTGTACACCACAAGACATGGCCTATAATAAACAGTCAAATAAAACACAGTGACCAAATGCTTAGAAGAGTGCCCCAGCAATTTGAGAAGATAGGGAAATCCTAGAAATGTAGTGATATGAATATGTCTTTGAACTGTATCATCTGCTACCTCCTCTGGCAACATTGGGACTAGGTCCTTTTCTTATATTCTGCACCATAAAGGCCATAGATATCCTTTAGTGTCTATCTTGGAAGTTGAGGGAGATGTGGTCCTGTGAGTTTTATTCATAGGTGATAACATTTTATTCTTGAGTGCCTATAAAGAACACAATGAAGAATAATTATTTTTACTTGTTTTGTTTTTATTTTACATTCACCATTTTGTTCATATTTACAAAGTCTCTTCATCTTAGGTGAGTAAACATGTAATATTTGATTTTTTCCCTATTATATTTCATCTTTGTTGCTTAAAGCCTTGTTTCAGTGTTCACTCCAATATTAATATTGCATTTTTTACTAGTGAAGGGACACTTTAACTTGGCTGTCAGGAAAAGTTAAATACATATGTGTGAAAAATACAGGAAATGATTTACGACCACTTCAATTTTTGCTTTTCATGTATTTGGACAACTTTATTTATTAAGGTACAATTTAAATGTGCAGATGTTTGAATGACACCAGCAAGATGGTAAAATAGGAAGTACCAGCCCCCTTTGTCCCCCAGAGATACTGAATTAACAGCAATATATGAACCAAAATACCTTCATGAGAACTCAGGAAACCAATTAAGAAGTTTCAATACCCCAGGTAAGTGCAAAGCCAAGAATAGACCATTAAAATAGGCAAGAAGAGCCATTTCACTCTATCTGTGATTGCACCTTTCCTAAGCCAGCATAGCTCAGCTCAGTTAACAGTTTTCCCTCAGAGGGAAAGAAAAGACTGGAATATGTTTCCAACATTCTGGCTTCTCAGAGGGCTTTCTAAGGGAATGGTTTGTGTCTCACCTGATTTAAAGCGTTAATGGAACTGGCATAGTTTGGATGCCTAGGAGCCACTAAAAGCAAGAGAGGGTGTGGGTAGCTTCTTAGAGCACCAGAGGGCTTGTGGTGATACAAACAGAGGCTGGTATAGCTTGGCATGATCAGGAGAAGGTGCTCAACCCCTGGTTTCTCCTTTACAGGAGAGAAGGGCAGGTTGCTGCTATAGCATCAGAGAGCCTGCAGTACTGCAAATAGATACCAGAAGAGCAAGAGATTACAAGTAATTGAAATAGAAACTAGCAAACCTTTCTAGTTGGGAAATTATATGCAAAAGCCCAGAAAAGTCACATCCCCCAAAAAACATTTCGGAGGCCTCCAGAATCTCCACCCAGGCTGATCATTGAAGCTCTGCCCCTGTACAAAGCCAATTCATAAAGACTGGGAAAGGTGACAGTTTTTTAAATTGCATAAAACTCGGAAGAAAATCACAAGGCATATGAAGAAAGAGGAACTCATGGCTTAATCAAAGGAACAAAACAAATCTTTAGAAAGCAACCCCAAGAAATGGAGAACTATGAATTAGCTGACAAAGAATTAAAAATAATAATTTTAAGGAAGCTTAGTGATCTTCAAGAGAATACAGATAGAGACCTAAGCAAAATCAGGAAAATGATGCATGAGAAAAATGAGAATATCAACAAAAAGAAGCTACAAAAAGAGAAACAGAAATTCTGGAGCTAAATAATACAATAACTGAATTTAAAAATTCACTAGAAGGGTTCAAATGCATACTTGATCAAGTAGAAAAAATAATCAGTGAACTTAAAGATAGGTCATTTGAAATAGTAGAGTTAGAGGAACGAAAAGAAAAAAGCAATGAAGAAAAGTAAGGAAAGCCTAAGGGACTTAAGGGATAGTATAAAGTGGATTTATTTATACATTATGGAAATTCAAGAAAGAGAATAGAGAGAAAATGGGAAAGAGAACATATTGAAGAAATAATGGCTAAAAAATCCCCAAATCTCAAGAAGGAGATGATCATCCAAATTGGAGGGCAAAAGACTCCAAAGAGAGTCAATTCAAAGACCTCCAGACTAAGTCACATCATATTAAACTCTCAAACATCAAAGAAAAAGAGTCTTGAAAGCAGCAAGAGAAAAGTGATTCAATATTTACAATGGAGCTCCAACTAGATTATCAGGAGATTTCTCAGCAAAAACCTTACAGTCCAAAAGGGAATGGGATGATATCTTCAAAGTGCTGAAAGAATAAAACTGGCAACCAAGAATACTATTTTGGACAAAAGTCACCTTCAAAAACGAAGGGGATGCTATTGTGAAAGGTGTTACATCTTTTATTTGATTTTCAGTTTGACTGTCATCGGCATATATGAATGCCACTGATTTATGTGCATTGATTTTGTATCCTGAGACTTTACTGAATTCATTTATCAATTCCAGAAGTCTCTTGTTTGAATCCTTGGGATTTTCTAAATATAATATCATATCATCAGCAAAGAGTGAGAGTTTGATCTCTTCTGCCCCCATTTGGACACCCTTAATTCCCCTCTCTTGTCTGATTGCTCTAGCAAGGGCTTCCAGCACTATGTTGAATAGAAGAGACATATATCTTTATGATTTATATAGGCAAGAGATTTTATTTATGCATAAACCATTAAGGACTATAGTAAGGACTCTTCAATCTCATTCATCTTATTTTCCATCCATATTCAGAATTCTCTGACATTTTGACAATTTCTTATAGGTTGGGGCCCATTGCTGGAGATCTATTGGGATCCTTTAGGGGTGCTGAAACAGCTTGCCTTTTCATTTTGCCAGAGTTCTTACTCTGGTTCCTTGTCATCTGAAATCTATTCTCTCAGCTCAAGAGAGATAAGCTTGTAGTGCACCTGTTCTCCTCTGCTGGGAACTCTAAATTTTAGTGTAGAAATGGAGAGGTCCCTGGATGGCACACTTATGTCCTACTCTGGAAGATTGACTCAGCTCGAGATGGGCACATGTACTGTAAGTGTTTAACACTGTAGCTCTCCTGTGTCTCCTGCTTCACCATTCCCCTGTGGTTGTAATTGGTGGTTCCTGCGTTGCAGGGTGAGTAAATACCCCACCTACTTCTATTAGCAGCAGTGATTATCAGCCTGAACTGGCTTGAGAACTGCTCCACTCAGATCTACAGCCAGTGACATTTGTCAGCCTGTGCCAGCTTGAGCATAGCCCCACCCACACCCTTGGGTGGCAGTGATTGTTTGCTCATGCTTACTTGCCAAACTCAGATCTGTGGGTGGTGGCATTTGTTGCCCAGTGTGGCTTGAATGTAGTCCCACTCAGGTCCTCTGGCAATGGCAATTGATGTCCTGCACCAGCTTGAGGGCTGCCCACTCAGATCCATAGATGGCAGCATTTGTCAGCTGTGCACTGGCTTGAGTGCAGCTCCACCCCATGTTCACAAATGGCAGTGACTGTCAACTCATGCTGGCTTGAGAGCTGTTAAGGTTAGACCTGTGCGCAGTGGCATTTGTTAGCCCTTGAAGCTCGAGCGTAGCCTCACCCATGCCTATGGATAGCAGAAACTGTCAGCCCGCTGTAGCTTGAGAGCTGTCCCATTTGGATCCTCTGGCTGCAGGGTGTTTTGGGCAGGCTCCAGATTAAGTGCAACTCTGCCCATGCCCTAAGGTGGTGGTGATTGTCAGCCCATTCTGGCTGCCACATTCAGATTCTCTGGCTACAGTGTTTGATCACCAGGTGCTGGCTTGAGCCCAGCCTCACCCATGTCAACAGGCTGCAGTGATTGTTGGACTTACCAAGTCCCACAGCTATAGTGGGGGCATGAAGCACCTACCCATGGCACTCACAAAAGTGCCCAGCCTGCCTGCTCCCCACTCCCACCCCTTCCCCTGGACTGAGGGGTGATGGGGAGGCAGCAGCAATGGATCTGACCTCTGGGTAGAGGCAGTGCTGTGGGTCTAGAGTTGTGAAATGGCACCAGCCACATTGCTCAGGGTTTGTGAGCTGGTTGGTCACTGCTATGCCCTTTCTCCGGATCGATGCCTCTGCACAGTCTCTAGATAACTCCCTATGTCAATCCTGCAGCCTTCTGCAGTGGAGGGCCCATCCTGCAGGTTGAATAGCAATGATTGTGGGGAGAATGTGGAGGCTCAAGATTTTCCTTTCTGTACTTTCCCCATGTGTGTACTCATCTTCCTTGTGTACTTCCAAACTGCAGAGCAGGTCACCCCTCTTCCTTCTCCTTCACTTTGGGTGCCTCCTGTCACCTCTCTTTTGATTCACAATGTTCTCTTAGATGACTGATCTGAAGATAGATATCCACTCACCACCTACAATTGTCTCCATGAGAGCAGTGTCTGCAGGCTGCTTCTAGTCCACCATATTGGCCCCCCTTTAAATTTACTTTGAAATCAGGAAGTTGACTTACAAAATTGTCTTTGCAAAAATAAGACAAATGCTAAATAATATTTATCGAAGAGTTAGAGACAAGAATATATTTGGGCACTTCTTGGAAGGCATGGGACAGAGTACCAGAACAGTGGGGCACTGGGGGGACAGTGTGAGTCCTGGTAACCCAGCCATGAAGAGTCATCTCCCGTTTTCTTTTCTTTTGTTTTTTTGTAGATTCTTTGTTATTTTCCTATATACTCTTGCTTGTTTATTTATTTAACTTTATTTTCTGTCTTTCCCCACATGAATGTAATTCTCATGAGAGCCAAGGGTCTTATGTGTCTTGTTCAGTGTATGATATATTATAGGTATTGAATGAATATTTGTTGAATTATTTTTTAAATTATTTGCTGCAAATTATCCACTGACTGGAAGTGTATTTATTCATCCCCTTATTTGACAGTATTATAAGAAACATTGTGGTCAACACCTTCCAGCTTTCTTTATATTTTGAAATATTTCCCAGAAGTGGATAGATATGTCAATGGGCATGAATATTTTTTCATAGGCAAATCATTTAACTTTTTAAAGTGTCAATTTCCTTATTTGTATAATTAATATAATATTTATACCAATATTATCAAGTGGGCTTGTTGAAACATCCAAATGAGCTAATATATGGGAAGTGCCTTGTGTATTCTAGAGTAATATATTCATAAAAGCACCACTATTATACTGGTATTTTACTATTGTATTGTTTATGAGAAGAGAGGTTTTTTTGCATATAATAATTACTAGGTAAATTGAACTATTATATAGCAATATGGAAGAATCACCAAGGACATCATGATTTAAGAAGTCTTAATACTGCTGCCTAATAGAGTTATAGGTGGAGCATGGGTCCATATTACAAAATAGCTTATAGTCTTGTTGAAGAAGCACTGGTGTATGAGTATATGCTATAAGTGAATAAAAGTCTACCTGATAATACAGCAGTATTCCACTGGTGCTAGTATGTACACTAAGTCCTAGTATTCATAGAAGAGAATAAAAGAAGGTTGTATCATTGGCCCATAGGAATGGGTGGGTAGGACTGGTATGACATAGGGATAGAGAAATGTGGTTATTTAAATTTGTGGTCACAGCATGAACCAAGACATAAAAAAATTATTTTGTACTCTGAAGTACTGAGAATTTGAAGTGGGAACTTAAAAGAAGAGATGCATGTGCAAGAATGAACAGGAGGAATTGACAAGTCTGGGCAATTTATTAAGGGGTGAACAGGATGAATGAGCTTCTCATTCTTGTCTGAGAGACTTAGTATGTTCAGGGGAAGATGGGGAGGTAACTAGGTAACTTAAGGACATTCACAGAAATGTTCAGTAGGCAATTTACATCAGGGAACTTGAGCTCAGATGTTAGGATAGGTCAAGCCTACAGATCTAGAGAAGATAATTGAAAGTATAAGACAGAATTCACCAGGGTAATTGGTTTAGAACAGTAATTCCAGGGTCAGGAACTGAGTCTTTAGTAAATGCTCACATTTGGAAAAATCTGGAGGAAAGCTAAAAACAATGGAGATTTTTTAAAAAACCCAATAATTGGAGAAGTAGAAGATGAAGCTGAATAATAAAATATCTTAGAAACCGAAAGAGTGAAAGCACTCCAAGCTAGCCTTGAGGGACCAGTCAACAGTTTCAAATGCTGCTGAAAAATCAAGATAGAGTACAAAAAAAAATTGACTGGATTTTGTGCTTATAACATTAATTACCTTCAACAAAGCAGCTTTAGGGAATTGTGGGTTTAGGAATAATGACTTTATGAAATTAAAGAGTGAAAGAGCTGTGGTTCAATGAAGATAAGTAATACAGTTAATTCTTATAAGAAATAGTTTATTCACTCATCCATTCATTTAACAAATATCTGATTGCCCATTAGATGCCATGCACAGTAGTACATGCTGGAAACATATGGTGCCTATACTTACAGATACATTGTAATCAAATATTCATACATATAAACTGATGTAAATTATAAAACTCTGGTAAGTGGTATTTGGTTCCCTGAGAGTGTCAGGTATGAAGATTTGAACTAGGTTTGTAATAATAATGTGAGGAAGTGATAACACACTTCAAGGGGATGTAGAGTATTAGGATGAAAGGTAGAAGAAAACAGTAATGTCAAATGATTTTATTTAATTCTTAAATAAACATTGGACAAACATGCATATTCAAAGGCAGAGGAATAGGAGCGACTGTAATATGTGTGGAAGTGTAGAGGGGGGAGTGAGAGAGTGAAATTTGACTGTGCTTAGAAAGGGCCTCAAAGAGTATCTGTACTCTGATAGGATTTTCACAATTTCAGAGTCACAAACTCATTTAGATCAATTTACCAGAAGAGATTTGGCTCTTGGGTATTGCTAGCTAAACTCCTATAATAGAGTGATTTTTAAAAGCAAAAACATCAATATATTTGTTAACACTAAGCAATAAAACTTCCAAGTAGAACTGAAGACTCCTATTGACTAATTTGCCTGTTGCCTGCCCAGTAGGGAAACCAAGTCAATATCAGAGAGTTACTTGATGAGAGGTCAGTGCGGTGATTTTAAGAAAGAGTGTACAAGTTAGAATTAATTCGTTGTGAAAATAAACCTCTAGAGGAGGTGGAAAGAATGAGACAGAAACCACTTTTATGAAGGAGTTTAAAAGCACTATCAATAGATTGGTTATACTGCAATTTGATAAATTGCAATTTACCTTTATTTCTGGTGCTGAGTAAAAGTGAATATGAAATTGAGAAGATAGGCTCATTGAAAAAGATTTCCCAAGGGCAATAATTGAATATCACTTTAGTAAATACTAGGGTATTTATGACAAATTTAAATTCCTATACTTCTATTCAATTCAAAGTATTCACATATAGGTACATATTTATACAGATATGCATATATACACAAACACATTCCTTCCCACGGAATGGCCATAGGGAAAAAAAGTCCTTAATCTTTGATTTGAATACCTTTAGATTGCTTTTCTCCACAACTTTTAGAAACTATTCAGCAGCCTCAGGGCTTAGCTGGGACAGACTCAAGTAAGCTTAAAATTATAAGGAATTCTAACATCCATTTTTTTTCTGCTTTGACTTGAGATACCTCACCATTTTCCCCTATTCTGACCCTCTATATTTAATCACAGGTGTACCAGAAGTCAAGTTCACTTTACTCATGTTTTTCCCCTTCTGTTCAGTTTCTCAAGCATGTGTCCAACAGGTATCATGTCATGCAGAATGCTAAGCTTCCTAAGCATACTATATGAGGAGCAGGTTACATGTGAAGATGTTTTCCCCGCTAGACTTACTCCATCTCATATTTCCCAATGAAGTTTTTCTGAGTTTCTTTAGGCTTTGAGACCATATTTATCCCTCTTTTATTCTAGCAAAGGTATGGAAACATGTCTTTTTTATTACTCTAGCAAATGAAATATTAATTTTTTTAAAAACTGAGAAAATCTGTACAAAAAATTGATTTCATGATATTACAAAATATGTCTCTGTGGCATACCTTAGGTCCACAGAATCTTTAGTAATTTTCTCATCCCTTAGCCTTGTCTAGGCTGAGCTTAAAACAAATAATAGAAATTGCCCAAGGGAATTATGGGCAAACCCAATTAGGAAGGCTGGTGGGGGCCGAAGATCCCCTCAGAAGCTGCTTACTGCTCATATGTTCATGAGTGAACAGGTGGAAGGTTTATACTAATTTAGCTCTGCAGATGACCTACAGGTCCTGCTTTAGTCTCTGATCTTTCACTATCAGGTTCCAGAAGGCATCTTTGGATCTGATTCAGAAAATTATCTCCACTCAGTTTCAAATTGCCTTGATCTAATTTTTGGTGTACCAGCTCTTTCCCTTTTGTAAAATATCAGTGTCATGCAAATCCTATGTCATACACAGATCATTGTTTGGACAAATCAAAAATACAAAGTAATTTTCCTCAAAATGTGCTCTGCAGACCCTGAAGGAGACAATAATTGAAGCCCTATCCTGATGACCTTGGAACTCTCTCTTCTTCCCAGCTTGAATGAGGGTTTGTTTATAAGGGCCTGCAGGTAAAACTCTTCTTTGAGAAACTGACTAGGTTATAGCAGCCACACACTCTGACACATACATGCAGATCGTGAAGTGCCTGGGAGTTAACAACTCAGTCTTTGACTGACTATGGAGGCAGGGCATGAAAACCTAGCTCCCTTGACTCAAGTTGGGATAGACTTTGAGGTTGAAATTTATGCTCTAGAGCTCTCCATGGGATCAGACTGAACCCTGGACTTTGAATGAAATGTAACTCCTCTTTGGATTTTTCCCCCTTTCTCTGTTTTTCCCTTCTTTTGTTATTTTCTCCTGGGACTATTTTCTTAACAAACAAATCCTTATTTTAGGTTCTTCTTTTGGGAACTACAAGCTAAGGTATACCCTTTTATCAGAGTTATTTATTTGTAATGCCTGTTATAATTGTTGATTTCTGGCCCAATTCCAAAGACCGAAATATAAATTTTTAACAAAAATTGTGGATAATGTTTATGCACAACAAAGTTAAGAACCAATGGTTTGAATCATAATTATTAATATTAACAAACTATGGTGATTCTAAACCTAGGTTTCTGTCTTAGTCCATTTTATGCAGCTATAACAGAATACCTGACACTGAATAATTTTATAAGACACAAATTTATTTTTCACGGTTCTGGAGGCTGAAAAGTCCAAGATCAAGGCACTGGCATCTGGTGAGGGCCTTTTTACTGTATCCTCACATGGCAGAAAGCAAAAGGGACAAACACCCTGTGTCAAGCCCTCTATAAGCCCTCATAAAGGTACCTCATCCTATTTAAGAGGGAGGAGCCCTCGTGGCCTAATCACCTCTTAAAGACCCCACCTCTTAGTGCTGTCACATTGGAAACATTGAATTTAGCAGAGGCCAAATTCAAAGTGCAGCAGTTTCTAATCCAATCTACTAGCTTAGGCTCTCTAAATGATCAACACCATCTACCCTTGATACCTGCCTTCTTCACATCACTTCCCTCCAATATCCAGAATGACAAATAGAAGGTAAATACACATTTTGCCATGTATTTTTCTTTGCAAAATAAATCCCAAACTTCAAATAATTTGTACATAGCAGAGGCTTTCAAATGAAATATTCACTCTTGAATTTCTGAATTTATATAAAGTTATGAAAAATGATTATAAAAGGTAAATAAATCTAATTGTGATTTTGAACGTGTTTTGAGAATGAGGTCTCAATTTATGAGCTTAAAATTCAAGTTCTTCTACAACCTAACATCAGTCCAACTGCACTGATTTTGTATATCAAGCTAATTGTATGTATGTTAGTTGGTATTTGGGGAGAGAACTATTGGTGACAATAACCTGAATTGTGTTTCTTATAAAATCTCTTCAACTACTATTTGCATAGAGAAATATTACCACCCACAAATTTCTCCACAAAACTTTGGAATGTAGAAGGACCTTGTTTCAAATTGGAGAGGATAGGATAATTTCAAATAGGATAATTCGGAGGGACACACTGTGTGTGAGTATTTTTACCTGCTGGATTCAATTTTAGGTGAAGGCAGAAATGTGTCTTGATTTTTGTTTAATTATGAACCTGTGAATCATTTTGTAGGGTAAAAGGGCACTTTAGTAGTAGAGATCAATTTACTAGCTCCCTAAAAACTTGTTTTTTCAATTATTTAACCTATATTATTTGAGGGAGCAGGACTCTCTCATTCCAAAAAGCTTGAAATTACACACATATTCAACACTTTTTATTGCACTAAGTCTATTACAGAGCCTTTGTTTTTTGATCACAATGATTTTTCTTGTTCAGCCTGTTGATGTACTGGATTACACTGACTGATTTTCAAATGTTGAACTAGACTTGCATACCCAGAATAAATTACAACTGGTCATGGTGGATGATTCTTTTTATACATAATTGGATTCGATTTGCTAATTCTTATCAAATATTTTTGTATGCATGTGCGTGAGATGTATTGGTAAGTAGTTTTCCTTTCTTGTGATGTTTTTATTTGGTTTTGGTATTAGGATAATTCTAGCCTAATGAATGAATTAGGAAATATTTGCTCTGCTTCTGTTTCCTGGAAAGTATTGTACAGAATGGGTATCATTTTTACCTTAAACATTTTGTAGAATTCACCAGTGAAACCATCTGGAGCTGGTGCTTTCTTTTTGGAAAGTTATGAATTATTGCTTCCATTTTATTAATACATATAGGTCTATCCAGATTATCTGCATCTGCTTGTGTGAGTTTCTATAGTTTGTGTCTCTTAGGAAATTGGTCTATTTCATCTAAGTTATCAAATTTGTGGACAGAATGGTTTATACTATTCTTTTGTTAGCCTTTTAATGTATATGGAATCAATAAAGATGACCTCTCTTTCAGTTCTAATATTAGTAATGTATATCTATTCTCTTTTTTTCCCCCTTGGGTAGTCTGGATAGAGGTTTATCAAATTTTTTGTTTGTTTTTTGTTGTTGGTTTTTGTTTAACTGCAATGTGGTGGTGTGCAACTTTAAAACTACATAATTACCATAGCAAGGAGGAATGTGAAATGTATTTAATTCAACAAAGCTTCATTGAGCACCTGACCAAAACAGTTTTAGAATAGCAACTGTGTAAGACAATATATAATAAACCAACCATAAGTTATCCATTCCCAAAATGGAAATAAGAAGAACAAAAGACGCCATCAGATAAGACTTTCCAAGCATACCTTCATTTTAATGAAGTCCAGAATTAGGTCTGTAATTAGTGAAGTTTACTTAGATTTTCTCAAGTGCAAACTTTTTTCTGATGTCAGATGTAGAGATGAAGGTGACAACGTAGGCTAATGTGGAAAGCCAGAGGAAAAAAGTCATGTGTCTGAAAAATAACTAAAAATTAAATTTATTTTTAGCTATTATATCTTTCAAAGGGGTACAGTAAGAAAGAAAACAGGTTAGAACCAGTTTGTATGGATCAAACTTTTCCTGTCACAGTAAAGTTTACATGAGAGACAGTGTATTATTTTTTTGTATTCTTATCTCATTTTTTAAAATTTCAGAATATTATGGGGGTACAAATGTTTTGGTTACATAAATTGCTTTTGTACCATTTGAGTTAAAGTTGTAAGTGTGCCCATCCCCCAGATGGTGTACATTGTACCCATTAGGTGTGAATTTACCCATCTCCTCCTCCCCCTCCCACCTGCTGGATTTCCAACGAATGTTATTTCCATATGTTCACATTAAATATTGATTGATTAGTCCCAATTTAATGGTGAGTACATGTGGTGTTTGTTTTTCCATTCTTGCAATACTTCACTTAGAAGAATGATCTCCAGTTCCATCCAGGTTAATACAGGAGGTATTAGTTCACAATTTTTTATGGCTGAGTAGTACTCCGTGGTATACATATACCACATTTTATTAATCCACTCATGGATTGATGGGCACTTGGGTTATTTCCACATCTTTGCAATTGTGAATTGTGCTGCTATAAACATTCAAGTGTAGGTCTCTTTTTTATAGAATGTCTTTTTTTCCTTTGGGTAAATACCCAGTAGTGACATTGCTGGATCAAATTGTATTTCTACTTTTAGTTCTTTGAGGTATCTCCATACTACCTTCCATAGAGGTTGTACTAGTTTTCAGTCCCACCAGCTATCAATTTTATTGATCTTTTCAAAGAACCAGTTTTGGTTTTGTTGATTTTCTTTATTAGTTTCCTGTTTTCCCTTTCATCGATTTCTGTTCTAATTTTTATTATTTTTTTCTGCTTTATTTAGCCTTAAATTGTTCTTCTTAGTTCTCTAAAGGAGAAGCTCAGATTATTGATTAGATTTTAGAACTTTCTTCTTTTCTAATACATACATTTAGTGCTATAAATTTCCCTCTAACCCTTGATTTTGCTGCATTCTACAAATTTTGATAAATTATATTTTCATTTACTTCAAAATATTATTTATTTTCTCCTGATACTGTTTATTTGGCTCATGTATTATTTATAACTGTGTTGTTTAATCTCCAGATATTTGGGGATTACGCAGCTCTTTCTGTTATTGATTTGTGGCTTAATTCCCTTATGAGAACATACTTTGTACAATTTCTATTTCTTTTAATTTGTTGAGGTGTGTTTTATGGTCCAGAATGTCGTCAATTTTGGTGACTGTTTCAGCAAGCTTGAGAAGAATGTGTATTCTGCTGGTATTGGATAGAGTAATCTATAAATATCAATTAGATCAAGTTTATGGATAGTCCTTTTAAATCAACTATATCCTTGATTATTTGTCTGCTTGATCTGTCAATATTGAGAGAAGTGTATTGAAATTTCCCAACTATAATAATAAATTTGTCTGTTTCTCCCTGAAGTTCTGTCAGTTTTTCCTCGTGTATTTTGATGCTCTGTTATTAGGTGCACACACATTAAAAAATGTTCTTTTTTTTTTTTTTTAGAGAATTGACCCTTTTATAAGTATATAATCTCCCTCTTTATTCTTGATGATTTTTCCTATTCCGAAGTCTGATTTGTCTGAAATTAACATAGGTACTTCCGATTTCTTTTCCTTAGTGCTATCATGCTATATTTTTCTTCATCTTTTTACTTTTAACCAACCTGAATCTTAATAGTTAAGGTAGGCTTCTAGCAGACACATAGAGTTACATTTTGTTTTTTTTTAATCCAGGTTGAAAATCTGTCTTTTAAGAGATGTTTTAGATCATTTACATTTAATGTGATTATTGATATAGCTGAATTAATATCTAACATGTCTGTAATTGTTTTCTATTTGTTACACTTGTACCTTGTGTTCTTTTGCCCCTCTTTTTCAGCCTTCTCTTGTTTTGATTAATTTCTATAACTTCATTTTATTATCAGTTACACTTAAAATTGTTTTGGTGATTACTCTAGAGTTTATGCCATATTTTTTAACTAATCTAAATCCACCTGAAATAACACTATTCCACATTACATGTAGCACATCTACTTTATATCAGAGTATTAGGAATTCTTCCCTCCTATTCCATGTTTCATTGCTATCATCCATTTCACTTATTTATAGGCTATAATCATTCAATACCTTGTTACTATCAATATTTAAAATAAACAGTTATATTTTAGATCAATTAAGAATAAGAAAATTAAAAGATTTTGGTTTACCTTGTTACTTCACCAATGCTTTTCCTTCCTTTATGTTGTTCCATGTTTCTGACCTATGTCATTTTAATTCTGCCTTTAGAAAATATGTTAATATTTCTTGAAGGCAGGATCTTCTAGGGATGAATTCCACTTTTTAAAATATATTTTATCTTTTTAGAGCAGTTTTACGTTCATAGCAAAATTAAGCAGAAAGTCCATTTAATACTCATATGCTCCCTGCCCCCACAGATACACAGCCTTTGCCATTATCAACATCCTATACCAGAATGGTACATTTGTTACAATTAATGAACCTATATTGACACATCATTATAACCCAAAGTCTATGGTTTACTCTTGGTGTTTTGGCAAATGCATAATGACACGTGTCCATTATTATAGTATCATACAGAATAGTTTCACTGCCCCCCTAAATCCTCTGTGCTCTATTAATTCCTCCTTCCTCTAACCCCTGGCATCCACTGATATTTTTAATGTCTCCATAGTTTTGCCTTTCCTAGAATATAATATAGTTGAATTCATACAGTATGTAGCCTTTTCAGTTTGGCTGTTTTCGCTTCACTTAATAATATGCATTTTAGGTTTCTCCATGTCTTTTCATGGCTTCACAGCTTTTATTTTTTTGCACTGAATGATATTAGTTTGTCTGGATATACCACAGTTTACTTATTCATTTACCTACTGAAGGATATCTTGATTGCTTTCAAGTTTTGGCAATTATGAATGAAGCTGCTATAAACATCTGTGTGCAGGCTTTTGTGTGGACATAAGTTTTCAACACATTTGGGTAAATACCAAGGAGTGAAATTACTGAATCACATAGTAAGAGTATGTTTAGTTTTGTAAGAAACTGCCAAACTGTCTTGCAAAGTGACTGTACCATTTTGCATTCCCACCGAGTGAGAGTTCCTGTTGCTCTGCACCCTCATCAGCATTTGATGTTGCCAGTGTTTTGGATTTTTGTCATCCTGGTAAATATTTAGTGGTGCTTCTTCATGTTTGAAGGGTAATTTCATTGGATGTAGAATTCTAGGTTGTTGGGGTTTTTTTCTTTCAACACTTTAAATATTTCATTCCACTCTCTTCTTCTTTCATAGTCTTGGATGAGGAGTTTGCTGTAATTCTTATATATTTTTTTCTGTATAGATAAGGTGGCATTCCCCCCAACCACCAACCCCCCAGGCTTTCTTCAAGTTTTTTCTTTGTCTTTGAATTTTTGCATTTTGAATATGATATGCCTATGTGTAGTACTTTTGGTATTTATTCTGAATGGTAGTCTCTGAAGTTTCTGTTTGTGGTTTGGTTTGTGTCATTAATTTTGAAAAGTTTTAAGCCATTCCCCTGGCATTCCAAATGTGCACATACTTTTATAGTGTCCTTTTGATATTTTACAGTTCTTGCATATTCTATTCTGTTTTTAATTAGTTTTTCTTTTTGCATTTCAGTTTGGAAAGTCTCTATTGACTTACCTTCAAGCTCATTGATTCTTCACTTGCCTTGTTCAATCTACTGATGAGCCCATCAAAGGCATTCTTCACTTCTCTTTTAATGTTTTTGATTTCTAGCATTTACTTTATATTCTCTCTTTAGAGTTTCCATCACTCTGCTTATATTACCTATCTTTCTCACATGTTATATATTTTTTTCATTAGAGACCTTAATGTATTAATTATAGTTCTTTTAAATTCCTGGTCTGATAATTCCAACATCCCTGCCATACCTAAGTCTGGTTCTGATGCTTGCTTTATCTCTTCAAACTGTTTTTTGCTGCCTTTTGGCATGCTATGTAATATTTTTAAAGGCTAGAACTGTGGTAAGTAAGCTACTAATGTGAGAATTTATGTTAATTTGGCTAGAAGTTGGTTTTTAATATTTGTTGCAGTTAGAGTTACCAGACACTTCAAATTTGTATAGTGTCCTGTTTTTGTCTCCACTCTTGACTTTGGTATTCCCTAATTAATCCTCCCAAAATAAAGTCTGAGTCTTGAAGGTCTTTCCTCTATAATCCATTGTTATTGTACCGGTGATAGTGTTAAGATGTGAAGGAGAAGTAATCCTATATAATTTTCCACTTAAACATCAGTCTTTTAATGGGCCTATGTTTTGGCCTATGACCTTCACAAGTGTTTTTTGTTTTTTATATATATAATGTGGGGGTGAAAGGAAACATCCCCTTTTCCCCAAAAGTTTACTGAAAGATCAACTCACAATTAAGGCTGATTATTAAAAGAAAGAGGTTTATTTACCATGCACAAAGGGAGAATGACAGAGTGGTTATCCAATTTTCCAGTGGGGTCCACAGATTTTTATGCATTTGTTTTAGAGGGGAGAGGAAGATGAGGAATATAGATAATTCTGTTTAGAGGCAATAGGTTGTTGCTAGGGAGGATGAATGGGTAGGGGAAACAAATTGACTTGTAAATTAACCTGAGAGACAGGTATTATTTCTAAAATGATTTAGGTCAGATCTGGTTGCATTCTTGATCTTCTTTCCTGAAATATATTGAGATAATAGGGAGGGAAAGAGAAGTCAATGGGTCCATCTGGTTATGTGATAGCGGGAAAGCCCATTCCAAGGGCCCGTTGATCTTTAAGGGCCTTTAATTCAAAATGCTCTTTATAACAAGGATTCATATTTTGGGATGAAATTTCCTGAGCTCCTTCAATACCTTCTTTTTATTCTCTCCTCCTCTTTAGGTGAGACAAGAAGACTAGAGGAGGCTGGAGTGAGTAGAACTCCATTTTCCCAGGCGTATGGGATAAGGTTCTGGTAAATTATTTTCCTCAGGAAAGTAGGCCCTTGTTACAAAGAATGCCCTAGGAATATTTCACAATGTTTCACAATATTTCCCTTCCACTTGCCAGAGCCATGAGATTTTTCTTGGTTCTTTGACAATGAGAACCTAGAGGAGTTCCTGGCAGTAAATCCCATGAAAGTACGAAGGCATTTCTAAGGCTCCATCCCCAGGAGTTTCTAATTTTCACATTAGTACACACTCAGCCTCTAGAAACTTGTCAAAGTTACCATTTAGATGTTCCTAGCAATTTATGTATGGCTCTAGTGGTTATGCTCTATTCAAGGAGATCACAGTTGTGACTCACTGAATTTGCTTGTCTTTCCCGATTTCAGAATGGCTGCTTTCCCTGTGACCTCAATTCTCTGATGGGTCCAAGAAAAGTCATTGATTTTCAGTTTGTTCAGCTTTTTTCTTGTTGTAAGAATAGTAGTGATCACTTCCAGGTTCTTTACTTGTTAGAGCTGACACCACAAGTGAGCCTTTGTTCTTTGTATTTGAGTTTATTATTTGATTTATTTCACTTCATCCTTCATTGTTTGTCACATGTCAGGACCAATGCACTTTATATTCTTTCCCTACTCTCTCTTCTCATCAGACAATGTCCTAATCCATGAACACTAGCACAATATGAGGTAAGATTAATCTTAGATACACATAACAGAGAAACCTAAAATAACAGAGATTTAAAGATGGTAGAAGCCATTTTTTCTCTCATGTTAAGGAGGTTTTGAGGTAGGCATCCCAGGCTGGTATAGAGATACCTTTGGAGACATACAGATTCAATTTATTTCGTTCTCCTACAATAGCCTTACCATGTAATTTCCAGTTCAGAATGGCTGCTGAATCTCCAGCCATTAATTTTCCTGTCTAGAAGAAAAAAGGCAGAAGGTTAAGGGAAAACAAGGGCATGCATCTGCCCCCTTTTTAGAAAACTTCACATAGTTTTATCCTATTGTCAGGTTGTAGTCTGTTCTCGGTTCTTTGTATGCTCTTGGCTGAAGAGTGATCAGACACACCAAAAGCAAGGAAAGCATGAAAGAAAGTTTATTGAGGAAGGACAAGATAGGTTTACAGAGCAAGAGCAAGATACTTGCACCACAGACGGTAAATGGACACCTGTTGTAACAAAATGGCCTTGGTTGTGGTCTGGGGTCTTGTTTTATAGTGTCTAGGATGGGCCCTCCTCATGGTTCAAACATCACCACTCAACCACTTTGATGGACAGTTGGGAGTTATATAACCTGAGTCTTATTCCACATGTGGATTTCCCATGAGCCTCTCTGAAAGCCCATTTTGGGAGATGAACTACAACGTAGATTTAAGCTAATGACATGATAATTAGCCTTAGGTTGTTCTAGGTCACCTTCCAGACACTATTTGTACCTGTGCTGCTTGGCCTTGTGCTAGGGAATCCTCTGCATTCTTTTGCAGTTGGCACACTAAGTTCTGATTGGTAGATGGGTAGGGTGTTCACTCCTTCCCCAGATGTGGCAATTTCTCAGAGCACCCATCTTTGTACCCAGGAGGGACCGGAGGTCCCTAGCTGTCTACCTAACACTATAACTTCTACATATGTCTTAGTCTTATGACCACACCTAGCTGTAAGAGAACCTGGGAAATGAAGTCTTTTTTGCTGTGTGCATTGGAATCCCAAATAATGACAATAGTTCATCCGCTAAGCAAGGAGGTATAATGTATATTGAGTTGACAAATAATAGAGTCAGTGAACAAGATTCAAAAGCAATAGTATTTGAAAGTTAATAGCAATTTGATTTAAATTAGAGTTATTTCTCCAAAGCCAAAATTTAAAAACATAATTACAACTGGCCTTATTTTTATTGGCTAATGGACATAAAAATTCACAAGTAAAACAAATCACTGTTTAAGACAAATTACTAATCAGGTCTTGCTTTGAATTTCTGGGAATGTAATAAATATATTCCTATAATGGTTCACTTCCACACATTGGCTTGATTATTAGGCAACAACTGGTGAGCACAATTGTTGGATTTTTGGAGGAAGAGAAGAAGTGCTGTGTTGGGCTGCTGCTTTATTAATAGGGAAAGTTGGGTTGGGGGAAATCAAGGAAATAGGAAAAAAATTGCTTCTGCACTATGCTTTCATGTTTGATTAAACTATAGCAGTTACAAAAATAATTTGTTTCTTTTTTATCAACACTAGACAATTGTTATCTAATTTTTAAATTTAGCTGAAGAAGTGAAGGCATCACAGGTCTCTGCTGCCATTAATAAAGAGTTATTAGTTCCAAGTTGGTCAATTTTATCACAAATTACTGGATATTAACTATATAACAAATTGATAATGCAAGAACTCACTGGGTAGATTCAATACCTGAGTGTTTTTTCTAATTTTCTATATGATGCTTCTTTAAATAAAACTGTGTAGTTACGGTTTAAACATACATAGTAGATTTTATTTGAGACAAGTGATCAGGTTTATGACATCATCAGTTTATTTAACAGAGAATTCCCTAGTTTCTATACTTTAACTGGAGTGCTTTGAAATTCAGAAAGAAAGGGAGAGAAAACTTCCTAGAATGTTGCAAATCCTTCCTTAAGAATAGTATTTAAATAATATCAGTTTCTATTGTTTAAAGGAGCCAATGATTGAAATGGATGAGCTAATGATATTACCACATTTAAAGTGTTTATAAATTATATTATGTACCATATTGTGAGGAATATGACCAAATAAGATATAAACAAATTGATAATTTTTTTTCTGAAATCACAAGAGATTAAGATCAATCAATTCCTTCCACATCACTTATATAACACTGTGATGTTTGAGATTTACTATGATGTCCCTGAGGTCCTGTAACTAGATCATGAGGTGCTTTCTTAATAATTAAGGAATATAAATTGTGTTCAGTGTTGCCTTCCAGTGGAATGTCATTTTGTTGAAAAGGGGTAATCATGTAAAATATATATGTTAATTGTCAGCTAAATAGAAGAGCAAATGAACTGAATCATCAAATTAGCCCTTTAGACAAATGAGGATATATGTGGGTCAAATAAAGGTACTTAGCTCACTTTCAGGCATCACTTAGAGGGAGTTTGCTCACTGTGGTGTAAATGAGCATTTAATACTTTTAGAGGTGCCCCCTGGGCTGATACCCAAGATATTTTAGCAAGGTGCTATTTCTCTACTGCTTAACTCAGATGATTAAAATCTGTAAGGAGTAATTTGCCCTGAATTTGCAGAATATCTTATAATCATCTATATTAATGCAAGATTTTAAAAATGAAGTTACTATTTTAATTTTCCTCATTGTATCATCCTGTTGGCTTAAGCATCTGTCAGCTCCTGTAAGGTGGGGAAAAAGGATTTATGGTTTTAAAATGTACCTAGTACTAAAAGTAAAATCAAATAATACCTCTTTATAGCCGGCTGCTATGATAACGTTCCAAACTCTAGCTAACTAGATAAACAAAAAGCAAATGAATGTAGCATAAGATTGATTGCACATAGAAAATAATTTGGAAAAAATTGGCAACAATATACAGTGTAGGGAGTTATCTCCTTCCATTTTCCCCAGAACTTATAGGTTGCCAAAGAGTTATTATTTTTATAAATGAGTTATAGAAAATTATTTTACTAGTCCTCTTACCAATCAAAAAGCTTATCTCCCCTCAAATTCACAATGCTTTTTAAAAATAAATATGCTATTCTTGAATCAGTTCCAGTACTATGAGATCCTTTATGTATCTGGCTACTATTATGGACTGAATTTTGTTCCCCAAAAATGCATATGTTGAAGCCTTAATCCCCAATGTGATGGTATTTGGAGATGAGGCCTTTGAGAGGTAATTAGGTTAAAATGAGGCTATAAGGATGAGGTAGTCATGATGAGATTAGTGCCCTTATAAGAAAAGACCAGAGAGCAATACCCTTCTCCCTCTCCTGCTCTTTTTCCCTCTCTCCTTTCTTGCACCCTCCCTTTCCTTCTCTTTTTGCTATATGAGGACATAGCAAGATGATGGGCATCTGCAAACCAGGAAGAGGGCCCTCACCAGCTAGCACCTCAGTCTTGGACTTCCCAGCTTCCAGAACTGTGAGAAATAAACATCTATTGTTTAAGTCATTCATTTTATGGTATTTTTTTATGGCAGGCTCAGCAGACTAAGACATTGACAAACTTAAATTTTTCTCATAATGAAAAACATAGGTTAATTTATTCATTTATTAGGTGAGTACACAATTTATTCTAGGAAATATGGTAGTTACTGGGAATACAATATAATTTAAACACGGTTCATGCCATTTTGGAGCTTACAGAATAACAAGAGTGACTGGCAATAACAAATCCAATGTGAGAAGTTGTATGACAGAGGGAAGTAGAGAATTCTAGGAGAACATATGAGTGTGACACCTAACTTGAACTGCACTGTGTACATGAATCAATTCTTTTACCTAGCAAGGTAGTAAGTACCAAGAAGTTAATTTTTGCATAGAAAGAAATAGTCATTGATATTTGGAATTAAAGTTGTGGTGGTATTAAATGGTAATATGTTCGTATTATTTAGGAATACCTAAATTCTACCTTTGCCCCAGCTCATCCCTGGAGGTTCATTAGAAGATTATATGCAAATGTAAAATGACAAATAAGATATGAAATGCTCCTCTATTATTATCCAAGTCAATGAAAGCTGAAATACAAAGATTTCTCATGAGACTGAATTAGAGCATGTAACTTAGAAAGGAAGAAAAGACCATGCTTGTGCCTCAAATCAAATCCTGAATTTACAACCAGCCTTTCACAAAACTAAAAGTAACAAGAAGGTCTAAATTCTAAAGAACCCACAAGAGAAAACATACTAATTATCTTCCCTTTCTGATCTTGCCTCCATGTAAAAAAGTAGAAGGATGAAGAGGTTTAGAATCTTTTATCATGAAGTTACTATTCACTAGTATTTGTGACCTAATCAATTTCCTAGTATCTGACAAATCATATTATTATCACACCCCCTCCCCAAACCACCCTCTTTGGTTTGGGGAGGGGGTGTGAAGGAGGCACAAATGAAAGTGGGTAGAGAAGCAGTCAAATGGGTGAGAGGATTTCATCTTCCTTGATTCTCCCACTTTTGTGTTTGTTCTTTAAAGCCATCTAGCTTAACAGCCAAGCCCATGAGGTGGTTGTTCTCGGGAGAAAATGAATAAAATGTAGAAATTCTATCTTTGATAGGCTTGCCTCATTTTTCGCAGCTCCTATTGATCCTTCTTGGGCCAATACAATGGATGTTCTGACTGACTGTCCTCAAAAGGTTAAGACATTGGTCAGGATAGGAATCTAATTAACTGTAAGGCCTCCCTATTCCTGAGGTTGAATGTTTACTTCTTACTCTTTAGTTCAATTAATAATGTGTAAAGCTACACTATCCTACCTAATTCTTTATAAAGGGTTACACAATGAATATCACATATTATTAATAGAGGTTGATATTGGGCAGTTGGTATAAAGTAGAATGAAGATTGCACAAAACTGTTCATAGGCATGGCTAGAATAAGAGTTCAAGTTGAGATTATGCAAGGTGATACACAAGAGATGGCTGATAATATTATGCCCTCCATTAAGTTGAATTAATCTTGAAGTCTGTGGCCACTCACAAGCTCTATAAAAGTCTTAATACAGAAAGGTTAGAGGAAGAAGTTGCAGTCTCCCCTTCCTCTTACCCATTCTAAGGACATAATTAATACTTATCCCCTTCCTTCACTACGCCACCTTACACTGTGATTAACAGTGAATAAAAGAGTGCATATCCCAAATTCTTATCAATAGTAGATATTGTTACCCAAAACAAAATTGCCAATATCAGATGAAAAATGGAATCTTGTTGCTTTAATTTTGCTATTTGATTTCCTAAGAATTTAAGCACATTTTTACAATGTCTTTTACATTTCTTCTTTTGTGAAGACCATATTCTTCTCTTTTCTTATTATTCTGTTGAGCATTTCTCTAATTTGATTTTTAAGAGCTCAGAAATAATTAATAAATTAGACTATAAGTCTAGAAAATGTGAATGACCCATGAGAGACAGATTTGGGGCAATGGTATTATTCTACAGCCCTTAAATTGCACTGGATAGGTTCTTTCTTATTTCTCTGTACTAGTTGTAAAATAAATTGTTATAGTAAAGAAATATGAACAATTAACTTTGAGTTTTAAACCTAGGATTATGGTGAGTACCATCCTTCTTATAAAAACTAAAAGGAGGATGTTTTAAAAGTGTACATTATATTGATATTTCTGAACTAAAGTGTCATTAATTTAATTATTTGAAAATATTTCTGGTTCTGTTTAGATAATAGAACCAAAGTATTTGAATGAGATATGCTCATGCATAGCACATTACTCTAATTTTCCCCATTGGTTATCACCAAGGTAGAGTATCAATTGAGTTTGCAGGTTTATCAGTCACTTGCAGTACTGTTTACATTACGTGGGCTTCCTTAAAATCCATGTCATGGAACAAGTTTAATTTTCTGCTCAAGAGCACTGTTTAATTTACATTCAGTGTGTTCTGTTGTTTGAGATTTAGTCTCTTTCAGAAAATAGTTTTAGCAGAACACGTCCTGAGGCAGGTAATAAATTCTAAGTAGCAGAATATCACTGAAGAAATTTAGACAAGTGCCTGTTCATTAATTAAGCCCACTGTGTAAATTAGCTTTTGAGTGGATGTGACAAAAAGGCAATTTTTGGTTCAAAACAAAGAGAGTATTTAATAATTTTAGCTGTTTAAAATTAGAGAACACCACCTCAAAAGATAGTCAGTTCTCAGTCACTATCAGGGTTAAATGTCCAGAGACTCAATTGTTTTAGAGAAAGATCCTGCTAGGAATGAAGGATTGACTCACTGGTGTCTTTATAAGGATGGCCTAGGCCCTACCACATTAACAAACAACCCTAAAATAAGCTTAGGACAACAAAATTTTCTCACATTCTAAAAGCCCACGAGAGGTGGGAGTGGTAGGCAGTAGGCTCTGCTCATTCTTGTCACTTTGGGACTCAGGTTGATGGGGCTTAATCTTGGCATGAGCCTCTGTTATTACTACAGTACTGCTAGCAGAAAGTGGTGAATCACAAAATGGCTCTTAAAGATTTCCTGATAAGTGGCATTCCATTTTGTTGGCCAAATATTATTCAGCCTTAAAGAAGAAGGAGATGTATTTATTTGACCTTTTAAAAATATATATTTTTAAAAAAATTTTTTTAAATTTTAAATTTTTTAAAAGGAATTTTTTTAAAAGGCCAAATATATAGAGATAGAGAATAAAATAATGGTTAGTTGTCACCAGGGTTGGGGAGGAAGGAAATTGGGAGATGCAGGACAAAGGATACAAAGTAGCAAATATGTAGGATGAACAAGTCAGTCAAAAGATCTTATATACAACATGAGGACTCTAGTTAATAATAGTGTACTATTTTCAAGATTTTTACTAAATGAATAGATTATAGCTGTTCTTGCCATGGGGAAGTGATGGTGGAAGGCTGTGTGAGATAATGGATATGTTACTTTGATCTACTATAGTAACCATTTTACTATTACATATGTATCTTATAACATCATGTCATGTACCTTAAATATATAAAATTATTTTAAAAAAACAAATGAAAACACATGCTGATCTTTAACAGCAGCTAGGAGTGCCATCCTACCATGTCCCCATACAGGAAACCAGATTTTTGAACAGCCCTATAAGCAACTAGAATGTCCAACTATCTTTCATTTCTGGAACTACTTTTGTATCCAAATATCAGGAAGCCAATTAGAGGCTATAGAAATAGATTCCCCTTCAGTATAGCAGACATTCAATTTTTCTGCATTTTATGTCTCTATGTAAGGGTTTCATGGAAGCAAACGGTGAGGAAAGCCCCCCAAAAATGAATGAATGTTGTCTATTGTCACATATCATATCTGCATGAATGTTGTCTCTTTTAAGCATGGACAGAGAGAAAAGAACCATATATAGAACCTGAAAAATAAATACTACAGAAAAAGAGTCTAATGCAAACTACTAGCAAATCCAATTATACTATTTCAGAAAGTAGTTTATCTTTATTTATATGATATAAGAAACCATAAATATGAGAGGGGGCAGAGCAAAATGGTGAAGTCAGTCTCTCCAGTGATTGTCCTCACCAGAAACATCAATTTGAACAGCTTCTCATGCAAAAAAATTACTTTCACAAGAGCTAAGGAAACCTGAACATGAAAGTGAGGCTGTGAAGTCCCTTTGGACCAAAAAGACGAGTATAACTGCAGTTGGATGGTAAGGGGATCAGTTCTCTATAACCACAAGGACCCTCCTCCAAGCTATTATGGTACCACACATGGAAAGTCCTGCAGGACTCACAGCTTCCAAACTAGAAAAAGTGAGCTGGAGGTGGACATTTGACTTCCCCACCATCCTGGGTCTCTTTGTGGAAGACACACTCCTGTATCAGCTCACAAGGAGCACCATGAGTACTGGTGAGGCTAAACCATGTGAAACAAGTTAGGGCCAAAGAGAGGGGGTGGGGCTAGTGGACGACAGCTCATGAAACTTGGCAGTGGCTCTCCATCCCTGCCAGAGGAGATGTTGCACCAGAGAGGATGTCTATGGGTGCCATGTTGCTGGAAGCACAGTCCAACAGATCCTCCAGACTTGAGAGTCTGGTCAGCTCTCCTCCACAGCCCAGTTCTTCTCCATGGGTCTCCCACAGGCCCATCCAGGTTAAATACTGCATAAGCAGTAGAGCCATTGCAAGACACAGCTAACCTGGGTGTAGGGAACCTTGTAGTGCTGAAATGGAGTACATCAGTTAGTCCACTCAGAATATCTAAACAAGCCCATTGAAACAGAATAGCCACAAACAAACCTAAACTGAAAAGATTGGAATAAATACCTAATTTCATCAATGTACAGACAGAGACATACATCTATGAGAAATAAGAATAACCTAGGAAAGATGGTCTCATCATATGGAGCAAACAAGATGCTAATGACTGATCCTAAAGACAAACAAATGAACAATTTGGCAGACAAATAATTCAAAATAGCTCTTTTAAGAAAATTTAGCAAATTCAAGGAAACACAGAGAAACAATTCAGAAATTTGTCAGGGAAATTTAACAGAGAAATTGAAATAATAAAAAAAAATCTTATAGCTGAAAACTACAATAAACAAAATGAAAAATGCAATAGTGATCATCAACAGAATTGATCAAGCAAAAGAAAGAAGCAGTGGGCTTTAAGACAGGCTATTTGAAAATACACTCAGGAGAAAAAAGAAAAGAGAATGAGAAGGCACAAAGACCACTATGGGATCTATAAGACACCATCAAAAGAGCAAACCTATGTATCATTGGCATTTAAGAGGGAATATAGAATGACAAAAGATTAGAAAGCTTATTCAGAGAAATAATAACAGAAAGCTTTCCATACCTGGAGAAAAATTCAAATATCCAGGTCAGGAAGGTCAAAGGTCAACAATTACATTCAAATCAAATAAGATAACCTCAAGACATACAATCAAATTCTAAAAGATCAAAGACAAACAGAGGACCCTGAAAGCAGCAAGATAAAAGAAGCAAGTAACACAAAAGGGAATTCCAATATGACTAGCAGTAGACTTCTCAGCAGAAATCCTACAAGACAGGAAAGAGTGGGGTGATATGTTCAAAGCGCTGAAAGAAAAAAAAAAAAACCTGTCAATCAAGAATACTGTACCCAGCAAAGCTATCCTTCAGAAATGAAGGAAAGATAAGAATATTTCCAAACAAAAGCTGAGGAAATTCATTGCGACCATATCTGCCTTAAAAGAAATGCTAAACAGAGTTCTTCAAACTAAAAGAAAGGACACTAATGTGTAACAAGAAAACATCCAAAGGGAAAAGAAACCCACAGGGAAAAGAAAGTATCCAGACAAATTCAGAATACTCTAACACAGTAATCATGAGACATAAACTACTTTATCCTTAGTAGGAAGATTAGAAGACAAATAAAAATAATAACAACCACAATAATTTGTTAAGGGATAAGCAACATAAAAATAGGTGAATTATGACACCAAAACCAAAAAATGCAGGGAGTGATGAAGTTAAAGAGTAAAGTAGGCAATCAAAATTATCACTTCAAAATAACCTGTTATAACTATTAAATATTTTTGTAGGCTTCATGGTATTAAAAAAAGCAGAAAACTTTCATAGACGAACTAAAAATAAAAAGCAAGGAATTAAAACATACTGATAGAGAAAATCACTTTACAACAAAGGAAGATAGTAAGAGAGGAAGAAAAGAACAAAGGTTCCACAAGACAACTAGAAAACAAGTAAGACTATATAACAGTATCAACTCCTTACCTATTAATAATTATCTTGAATGTAAATGGAACAAATTCTCCAATTAAAAGATATAGGCTGGCTGAAAGGATAAAAGGAGAAAATTTAACTATACGTTACCTACAGGAGACTCACTTCAACTGTAAGGAAATGCACAGATTAGAAGTGAAAAGGTAGAAAAAGATAGGACGTGCAAATGGAAACCAAAAGAAAGCAGGAGTAGCAATACTTATATCAGATAAAATATTATTCAATTTTTTATTTCAAAATACTAAGGGAGTACAAATATTTTTCTTGCATGGCTTGAGTTAGGGCCAAATAAAATAGACCTCAAGTCAAAAGCTATAAAAGGAGACTAGTAAGGCCATTATATAATGATTAAGGGTTCAAATACAAGAGGATATAAACCATAAATATATATACACTCAATTGAAGCATCTAAATATATAAAACAAACTTTAATAGATCTAAAGTGAGAGATAGACAGCAATACAATAATAGTAAGGGACTTCATCACCCCACTTTCGGCAATAAACAGATCACTCATGTAGAAAATCAACAAAGAAACATTGGAATTAAGCTTCACTCCAGACCTAACAGACATTTAAAGAACATACCATCCAACAGCTACAGAATACACATACTTCTCATCTGCATATGGAACATTCTCCAGTATAAATCATATGTTAGGCCCTAAAACAAGTCTTAACATATTAAAAAAAAATAATCAAAATCATATCAAGTGTCTTTTCTGACTATAATGGAATAAAATTAGAAATTGACAGAGGAACTTCAGAAACTGTACAAATACATGAAAATTAAACAACATGCTCCTAAACAACCAGTGGGTCAATGAAGAAATTAAAAGAGAAATTTAAAAATCTCTTGAGACAAATGAAAAAGGAAATACAATATAACAAAACTTATAGGCTCCAGCAAAAGAAGTCCTTAAAGGGAAGTTTATAGCAATAAACACTTACATCAACAAAAAATAAAGATCTTAAATAAAGAAGCTAATGATACATTTTAAGGAACTAGAAAAACAAGAGCAAGCTAAACCCAAAATCGGTAGAAGAATAATAATAATAAACATCAGAATACAAATGAAATAGGGACTAAAAAATACAAAAGATCAATGAAACAAAGAGTTGGTTTTTTCAAAAGATAAACAAAATTGATAAATCTTTTTTCCTAACTAAAAAAAGAGATAAGAATCAAATAAATAAGATCAGAAATTTAAAAAAGGATATAACTGATACCACAGAAAAACAAAGAATCATAAGAAACTACTATGAATGATTATATGCCAACAAATTAGAAAACCTAAAAGAAATGGATAAATTTCTGGACACACACAACCTACCAAGACTAAATCAAGGCTAAATACAACATATGAACAACCTAATAAGTTACAAGATTGCAACAGTAATAAAAATTCGCCCATCAAACAAAAGTCCAAGACCTGAAGGCTTCACTGTTACTAATTTTTCACAAACTATTCCAAAAAAATGAAAGGAAGGAAACTCTGCCAAACTCATTCTATGAGGCTAGTATTACCCTGATTCCAAAATCAGACAATGAAACAAACAAACAAACAGCTGGCCAGCAGCCTTGATCAACATAGATGCAAAAAACTTCAACAAAATATTAGCAATAAGAATTCAAAAAAACATTACAAAGATAATTAACCATGTTCAAGAGGCATTCATCCCAGGGATGCAAGGATGGTTTAACATATGCAAATCAATAAATGTGATTCATCACATTAACAGAATAAAGGACAAAACCCATATAATTATTTCAATAGATGCAGAAAAAGCTTTTGACAAAATTCAACATCCCTTTATGGTAAAAAAAAAACTCTCAACAAATTACATATAGAAGAAACATATCTCAACATAATAGTGATATATGATAAACCCATAGCCAACATCATAATGAGGAAAAGCTAAAAGCTTTTCCTCTAAGATCTGAAACAAGAAAAGGATGTTCACTTTTACTACTATTGTTCAGCATAGTACTGGGAGTCCTAGCCAGAAAAATTAGGCAAGAGAAAGAAATAAAAGGTGTCCAAATGGGAAAGGAGGAAGTCAAATTGTCCTTCTTTGCAGCTGACATGATCTTATTGTAGAAAACCCTAAAGATTCCACCAAAAGACCATTACAGCTGATAAAGCAATACAGTCAAGTTGCAGGATATGAAAATCCACATAAAAAAATCAATAGGGTTTCTATACACTAATAGTGAACTCTCTGAAAAAGAAATCAAAAAAGCAATCCCTTTACAATAGCTACAAAAAATAACATACCTAGGAATAAATTTAACCACAGAGATGAAAAATTTCTACAAAGTAAGCTATAAAACATTGATGAAAGTAATTATAAAAGGAGGCAAATAAATGGAATACTGTATTCATGGACTGAAAGAATTACTGTTAAATGTCTATACTACACAAAATGACTAATAGACTCAATGAAATCTCTATCAAAATTCCAATGTCATTCTTCACAGAAATAAACAAAACAATCCTAAAATTTTTATAGAACCACAAGAGACCCCAAATAGCCAGAGCAATCTTGAGCAAGAGGAACACAGTTGGAAGAATCACACTTACCTGAATTCAAAATATACTACAAAGCTATCATAAGCAAAACAGCATGGTATTGGCATAAAAACAGACACATAGGGTAATGGAACAAAATAGAGAGCCCAGAAATAAATCCACACATTTATAACCAAACGAATTTCAACAAAAATGCCAAGATCAAACAATTGGGAAAGGACAGTGTCTTCAATAACCAGTGCTGAGAAAACTGGATATCCACATGCAAATGAATGAAACTAGACCTCTGTCTCTCACCATATACAAAAATCAACTATAAATGGATTAAAGACTTAAGTGTAAGGCTTAAAACTATGAAACTATTAAAAAAAACTTAGGAGAAACACTATATGACATCCTTCTGGATAAGCATATTTTTGGAAAATACCTCAAAAGTATGAGCCACAAAAGCAAAAATAAAGAAATGAATTTACATCAAACTAAAAGTCTTCTGCACAGCAAAGAAAATAATCAATGGAGTAAAGAGACAACCTACATGATGGGAGAAAATATTTGCAAATCATACAACTGACAGAAGGTTAATATCCATAATTTATAAGAAACTCAACTCAATCACAAAAAAAATGATTTGATTAAAAATGGGCTAAAGACCTAAATAGACATTTCCCAAAAGACATACAAATGACCAATAGGTATACGAAAAAAATGCTTAGCATTGCTATCCATTAGGGAAAAGCAAATCAAAACCACAATGAGATATCACCTCACTCCAGTTAGAATAGCTACTATAAAAAAAATTGACAAATACTGACGAGGATGTGGAGAAAAGGGAACTATTATACACTGTTTTAGGGAATGTAACTTAGTGCAGCCATTATGGAAAACAGTATAAAGATTCCTCAAAAAATTAAACATAGATCTACTGTATGATCCAGCCATCCTCCTCCTAATGGGTATATATCTAAAGGGAATGAAATCAGTATGTCAAAGAGATATCTGCACTCTCATGTTTATTTGAAGCACTGTTCACAATAGCCAATATATGGAATCAACATAAATGCTCATCAATGGATGAAAGGATAAAGAAAATGTAGTATGTGTTTGTGTGCGTGTATGTATATATGTATATATCATCAAAAAGAATTGATCCCATAGAAGTAGAGAGTAGAATAGTGGTTACCAGAAACTGGGGAGAATAGGGGGAAGGGTTAGATGAAAAGTAGGTGGTCAATAGTTACAATGTTATAGTTAGATATGAAAAATAAGTTCTGGTACTAATAAGTTCTGGTACCCTATTGCACAGTAGGATAAATAAAGCTAACAATAATGCATTGCATATTTCAAATAGCTAGAAGAGGGGATTTTGAATATTCTCATAATGAAGAAATGCCAAATGTTTAAGGTGATGGATATGCTAATTACCATGACTTGATCATTACACAACGTATACATGTATCAAAATATCACGTTGTACCCCGTAACTATGTACAATTATTATGTGTCAATTAAAAAAGTAAAAAGAAATCATGAATTCGATGTAATAGGAGCACAAATACAAAAAGCTAGAATATACTGACATGAAAAACAATAAATGTGCCAGAGTAGCAGAAAAGAATTGAGCCCTGGCCACCTCAAAGAGAACCACTCAAACTGTTTTTATAATCTGTCTACTTATTTCTATATTTACTTTCACCTTTCAAGTCCAAACTATCATAATTTCTAGTTTGGACTACCTTAATAGCCTCCTAAATGGTCTTCCTGTTTTCTGTTTTACTATCCCAACTAATCTTACTTCCAAACTGCAAACATGCTGACATTTTTTTTTTATTTCAGCATATTATGGGGGTACAGATGTTTAGGTTACGTAGGTTGCCCTTTCCCCCCCACCCCGCTAAGTCCGAGTTTCAAATATGTCCATCCTTCGGGTGGTGCGCATTGC